>NW_028186557.1:3036670-3096115 GCF_003343005.1 Rhea americana
GCGCTGGCGGCGCTGCTGGCGCGGTGGCTGCGGGCCGACGGCGACCTCACGGTGCTCTGGGCCGAGTGGCGGGGCAAGAAGCCAGGTAAAGCCGGCGCGGTGGCTCCTGTGAGCCTCGCCGTGGCTGCGGGGAAGGGGCGGAAGGTGTGTGTGGGGGGGGAGCGAGGCGCTGCCCGGGAGGAACCGCCGTCTGAGGAACAATTATTAAAAAAAAAAAATAAACAAAAGCTTGCACGTGCACAGAAAACACGATTTCCTGATTTTTCCCGCCTTCACGTGTCGCTCAGCGTGGCCGCGACGGCGCCTGTTGAACGACGCGTTGGGGCCGAGCGGCGGCCGCCAGCCCCGGGCGCCTGGCGAAGGCGGTGACGAAGCGAGCGAAGCGCCGGAGGGTGCCGGTGCCGAAGGAGGGTGCCGGTGCCGAAGGAGGGTGCCGGTGCCGAAGGAGGGTGCCGCGGCGGCGGGGGGTCGTTGCCGCTGCCTCTCGCCCCTTTGGGAAGCGGCTCTCGGCGGCGCTGCCCGCTTCTGGCGTGCCGGCGTCGCCCTGGGCCGCTTCCCGCGCGTCTCCTCCGCGAGCACGCCGAGGCGAAGCCGCCGGGGCGCCGGCGATGTCCCGCCRGGGCCATGGGGCAGCCGCCTCCTTCGGAGGCAGACGGACAGTGGGCTGCACTGGTTGGCCCCGTTCATAGCTTTTCTGGGGGAAGAAAGAGGCTTCATGGTCTGTTTAACTTCAGTTGAGCTTGTTCTTACAGCTTCCAGCAGATCTCTGTTTCACAGCAGCGCTGAAAGTGTTTATGACAGTAGATGTGAATATTAACGTTTGAGTTAAGTGGGTTTTGGCTTCCGAGAATTGTTTYCCAAAAGGCATGGGAGCAGCACCAYGCAGAACYGCTGTCTGGGCTTTTTTTYGGTGATACGTTGTTTTGGATGCGTATAGCTACAAAGATTCAGTAAAACTGCTTCAGGCAGGGACTTTCAGCTCTGGCACGCGCTGACCTTTAATTTGGCTGTGACTCTGCTCTCTTCCAGGCGAACGAAGAGCTTTAAGAGTGGTAGTTTTTACTTGCTTAGTAGAGCCTTTGGCTCCAAAGGGCCGTGAGCTTCTGCGCGGATGCCGCCCTGGAGCGGCGCTCGCCCGGCACGTGCAGCGCGGGGCCGCCGTGAGCCGCGCGGGCGTCCGTGCCGAAAGCAGGCAGCCCGTGCCGCCGGCGACCGGGTGCCGTCCTCCCCTCACGCCGGCCGGGCTGGGGGGCGAAGTAGCCTGCTGCAAAATAAGTGGGATGAGGGGATGCTACAAGCCTGAGCGTGAGGAAAACTGGGCGTTGGGCTGGTGGGGACGTAGGACTGCCGTGACCGAAGGTGTGTCTGAGGGATGCAGAGGAGTTAGGGATTGGGTTTGAGGCTAGGATTCAGTGCGGGGAATGGTCGTGCARACGAAGGCTGTAATTGGGGAGAGATCACTGGAAGAGCGGGACAAGTTCTGCAAACAGTTTGGCAAGGAGGCCGTTCGAAGCGGGAATCCTGGGCTGGGTTTCTGGGGTTRGCCGAGGAGCTAGGACAACCATCCAGGGTCGAGGGGATCTTTACACCAGACAGAAGAAATGGGAGAAGGTGGCAATTATTYTCCTGAGGAGCTGAGTTTAGGAGTACGGCCCAAACTTCCTGAGATGCCTGTGCTTTGCTCTCGCAGAAGCCTGCTGCAGAAGTGCTAGTCTGAAATGGAGAAGAGAGCATCAATACAACCAGAATTTAAGTTTTGCCCTGTGTGCAGCACAATGCGTTTTAGGACCTCTCAGACATAACTTTATTTGAATGCAACTTTCAGCCTTATTGGAAGCCTGGAGACCTTTTAACTAGTCTCTAAAAATTCCTGCATACAGTGATGTAGTTGTTTTCTGATACAACTGTTTCAACATGTGATGCAGAGCGGGCCAGAATTTTRTCAACATAGGCTTCTTTGAGAAGGGTGAGCAGTTTTCTGGCTACCAGCCCCCCAACCTCAACGCTTGTAACTAACTGAAGCAGTAATTAGCTCAGGCAGTAGCGTTTAAGTGGCATTTTGCTGATAGTTCTACCACATACATGAGACAGAGGAGCCTTGGTACTGATTGTAACTGTTAGGAAAACAGAAGAGACAAATGCTAAAAAAGGTGTTTCTTTGAATGTGTTCCCCTTCTTCTCTTTCTCCTTCCCATATTGGCAGTGCATATAATGTAGTGTACCTGCAGATATCTGCAGGTAAGTAACACAGATCACATGGAGAAAAACTTGATCTTTATTTAAAGCTGACATTGATCACTTTTGCTGTGCAATAGCTTCTACAACCTTAGCATGGATTTCTGTTGAAGGTTTTGCAGAGAAACTTATTATCAGAAAACATTCTCATCTCAGGTGTTTCCTTCTGTTGTTCTGTAAACTATACTTACAGAGAATGGCCCTAATATTTAGGAATTATGGCTTAATAGCCATAATACAGGTAAGACTGGTTCCATTTCAGTGGTTCACACCTATAGTGAAGGTTGTGGATTTTGTCCCTGGCAGATGCTGAACTGTTTTCCCATGTTCTAAACACTTGTATAGTTATGGGACGACGGTTACAGGGTGCTAGGTGACTTTTATTACGTACTGTTTCACTTCTGCTGATCAGCAGCTCTGAATGGTGCGCCCTTCAGGCAGGGTGGTAGTAAGAACTAAGGAGGATGTTTTTACTAAGGTACATATGTGAAGGCTTTGTCTTTAAACTGGGAGCAATGGCATGATTCTTTGGGGGCGAGGTGGATGCTCTGTTCTAAACTTCCCCACCTTAAACTTTCTTTTTTTCATTAATGAAATAGCCGTCTTGTGCTATAAGGGCTATAAAGTCATAGAGAAAAACCTTAAACAATGCTGAACTACAGAAACGTTTCTTGGATTACTTGCACTAGTAATCTGTTTGGCCTTTCATTTGTTATGCCTTGTAATGCAAAAGTTAATGGTTAGCAGTAATGTTTTCCACTTTCATTTTTTACATTAACAATTAACCATGCCATGTTATTTCCAGTAGCAACAGAACATTTATTCTAGAACAAGCTAGTTTGAGACATGTTCCACAACAGTATTTGAGCTAGGCTTTTAACTACCGGTAGCTCAGTGTTTGGCAACTGTCAGCACTGAGGAATTGATGGAAAACTTTCCTTATCTCAGTTTATTGTTCTGTCCACAGAACAAGATCCTGAATAACTGCAGTGAACTAGTCCAAGGCGAATTTGAAAGGAGGTGGTGGGAGGAAGTGAAATTATTCTCAGTAGGAAGAGATGAGTATGGTAAGCAGGGATGAAAGGGAGGACAGTGTTCTTCTGTTCTTGTAGTGTTGGTACACACAGGTTTTCTGCCCCCACCACCCCACTCCCCCCCAAAAAAAAAAAAATTATCTGAGGGATGAACCCCCATGATCTTTGATTGAGGATGAATATTCTTTAATGATAGCTGCCTTTAATGTAACTATTAATAAAATAGTTGTTCCTACTGCTTCAGTAACACTGTTTTTTTTTTTTTTCTATCTCCCACATAAATTTTAAAATGTACTTCTCTTTTGGAAGGGGGCTTTTTATGATTTTTTTTTCTTAGCTTTAGGAGGGGTTTCTCTTTGGCTAAAACATAGCTTATAAAGGAAAAATCACATTGACTGCCAGTCCTACAAATTCAGCTTAAGCAAGTAGTTATACTCACTGGCTTTAGTGAAAAAGCATGTTTACTGAACTAAATGAACAGGTGAGATTCAGTGAGTTGGAGGGAAAAAAAAAGCTATTACAGCCTTTTTCAGAGTAGACTGGCTTTAAGTCTGAGGAACTGAATTTCTCTGCTGCTTGAGTTATAACAAGACAGTTCTCCTGTGTGGCTAGAAATTGTTAGAATCCTCATCTGTGCCAACTTGATAAGCAAACTTGGTAAGCTCTTCTCAGCAGTGTTTTGAGTACTTTAATCAGACTTTCACTAAGACTTATCATGGAGAACACATGTGAGTGTTAGTGAATGATATATTCTGTGCTCTGTTGAGCACAGTGAATGATATATTCTGCTGAAAGTGCTCTGTTGTTAGTAATCATGCATCCTTAAACTATATTCTAGAGTGAGTGATTGTAACCTTTTATTCGATGGTTTTGAATATACTTTGGAAAAGTGAAACCTTTTCCCAGTGCTCGGGTGTGTCATGGGGAGGGGAAAACGACTGCAGACAAGAGGGAACAGGCATATAAACAAAGGAGTAGAAGGAATAAGATAACATATATTTACTAGAGGTTATAACAGCATATCTAGGCAGGTGGTATAGGCATATAGCAGATCCACCTTTGGGCTTACACACTGGGAGCTCTGTATATTTTGCTCTGAACAATGCAGGATTTAACTTGCATTGGGTTCAAAACAAAGTGGATGAACACCCATTCAGTTTGTTCTGATTAGCTTCCTTTGTTCAGAGAATTTTCTTAAGTCCGCAATTACTTAGCAACATTTTGGGGGTTAGAACACGTATTGGGAAACGTTTGCTTAGGCTTTTGTTTGGACTGTGTGTATAGTAGCTGTTTTTTGTTGTTTCTGAGTTCTCTCTTTTTCTCCGAAGCTCTCTTTGAGGTCAGTGAAAATGATGTGTGTGGATGGCTTGCAGAAATGCAATCAAACTTCTTCCATCAGTAGAGATAATGAGTGTTTATTCAGGTTAGTTTTGGACCAAAGTTCAAGTGGCGACAGAGCAGCACTGGACAATTTCACAATTGCATGTGACTGAAAATGAAGAAATTAAGATTTTGTAGTGAAAAAGTTGAGTGTATTTGTTACAAATAATACCAAGCTGTACACCTGCAATGGCTTAATGGTGATGTTTGTCCTGGCATTGGCAATGTGTGAACTCTCGTCTTGATTCCTTTGACAGAAAATGAACTGCCTGGCAAGGTTGTCTGGGTGACAGGAGCTTCAAGTGGAATTGGAGAGGAATTGGCTTACCAGCTAGCAAAGATAGGAGCTTTGCTTGCCATCTCAGCAAGGAGAGAGGATGAGCTGGAAAGAGTGAAAAAGAAATGCCTTGGTAAGTATAAGTTACTACTTCGTGCAAGCAATCACGCTCTGGCTGTGTTAGAATTGCCAGAGGAATACTAATCCACATATCACAGTAATAAATTTCTTGATAAAAGTAAACTTTATGTAGCTTCACTGTAGCTTTGAAACAGGTAGTTTCTTCTCTGGAGCAAGAAGCCTTTGTGAAGACTGGCACTACGAGTTCCTTAACATACCAGTGTTATCTAAAAATCTCATCATACAAATGCAAGTGGTCTCAAAAGTCACTAGATTTAAAAAGGAACAAATACAGTGAGAAAGAGAGGAAACAAATCTGAGGGGTAACATCTTGTTTAGAAACAAACCATGTAGCTGCATGCTACTGAGGAAAAGAATCTTCCTTCAGATTTGTGCATATGACAGTCTGACCAGCTGCCAAGAACTCTCCTTTTGGAAAAGGAATGAATAGAAATGTTCAGAAAAAGTCCTTCTGATCAATTATGAAGGAGGTGATCTCCTACAGATCCAGAGGAATGAATATGAAGCAGGATATTTAACTATTCCAGCTATCTTTCATATACCTGCTGAATCTGGAATCTGACTGTTYTTCCTGTTTCTCTCTCTTCCTTTCCTCCTGTCATTCCACCTTCTCCCCCCATTTTCCTGCTTAACAGGGAGAGGGCTAGCCAGTTTTCTTGTTATTACATAGAACTGATTTGAGCATGATTATCATTAGATTTCTTTCAGACTACTTACCCTCCATAGCTGAGTACTTAAAACTACCACAGTAACAATGCATTCATAGTAATGGCAACGGGATGTCCAAAGGTTATGTGTAATGGAAGTTTGTGAATATTGAAATTTTGTCTGGATTAGTACCTAAATATTTTTAGAAACATAAAAAGTATAGCAGAGTATTTGAAAAATCTGACAAAGTTTTAAAAAATACACAATTCCCTATTCCCATTTTCTTATGCTTCAAAAAAGCTTAAATACGTATTTTCCAAAGGAAATAGAGGGACTTAAATTGATAACATGGTTAAATGGTAATCATGACAAAATTCCAAGGCCATATGATGCAATGTTTAGTAGTCAGTGAATACATGCAACTACACTTGCATCTGTGGCAGTTTGTCRTTACAAAACTTTGATAAGACCAAATATGGCAGGAGTCATAATCCTGGATGTCCATTCTCGGCTAATGTTTGAGTGCAGTGTACTAAAGAATATTCAGAAGGATTATCTCAACTGATATGAAGCAAGAGTATGAATTTGCCTAAGATAATTTCTGCTTTTGTCAATTTGAATTAGCCTCCCCCCCCCAAAAAAAAAGAATGTTTCGTCTGTGTTAATATATTAGCTTTAAAGTCTTATGAAGCAGAGTTTTTTGCAAAGGTATGCTCTGACCTTTTTTACTTATTGGTCAGATTAGTAGGAATATTGGAAGTTCTTCAGTAACACAGTTTTCTTTTGTTTGGATATATGTATGACCTAGCCAGTGCTGCTGTGATTCTACATCTTTAGCTGACACAAGTCAGTCTAGCTCTGTAAAATCACACTTTATTTTTTGTCCTACTGAGAGCGCAGTTTAGTATGCATTTGCTTCTAAAGCTCCTGGGATGAGATTATTACAGCAGGGTTACCTCAGAGTTAGCTCAGGTTGCTCAGGGCCTTGTCCAGGTAAGTTTTGARTATCTCTGAGGATGGAKATTGAACTGCCTCTTTAGATACCTGTTTTAATGTTTAATCACCTGCATTAGATATAAGGGAAAAAATACATCACATTTGGAATTTCCCATGCTGCAATTTGAGTCCCTTGTCACTTTGCTGTGAACTTCAGAGAAAAATAGCTTCATTTTTTTTCCATAGCTAGCCTTTAACTAGTGGAAGACACCAATTAGTTCTACTTCCCCTCTTATCCTTCTCTTTTCAAGGCTGTATGAGCTCAGCTTTCCAGGCTTTTCATTGTTCATCATGTATTCTAGCCCCTAACCATCTTGGTAGTCTTGCACTGGTCTCTCCAGTTTGTCAGTATCTGCCTGGTACCAGAGGGCTGGAAATTTGATGCAGTACTCTAGCTGCAGCCTTGGAGTGCCATGTAGAGACACCTGAACAATCGCTTTTCTCAGTCTGCTGGCTGTGCTCTTGCTAATGCAGGCCAGTAGCCTTTATAAGCAATAGCTCACTACTGACTTCTGTTCAGCTTCTTGTTGTCCTTCCAGCAGGACCTCAGATCTCTTTTGCAGAGCTGATGCCTAGCTGTTCTGAAAGAATGACACTATGCAGTACTACCAGCTGATATCAGAAGTACAGAATTTTGCGTTTGACTTTGAGCTTTTAGGTTTGTCAGTATGTTCTTGCAACTCATCAAGATGTCTCTGAATGGCAGTCCTATCCTACAGCATATCATGGCTCCTTTGCACTTGGTGTCATTTGAAAACTTGCTGAGAGTGCCTTTCATCCCGTCAGCTGGGTCATGAATAAAGATATTAAAAGATTTTGACCTTGAAGGGACACCTTTGAATTGGACCCAGTGATCCAGCCAGTTTTTCMCACACATTTATTCACTCATCTAGACCGTATTTCCCCAATGTAGCTATAAGGATGCTATGGAATACAACAGAAATCCATGCAGTCAAGATAAACAACATCTACAGCTCTCACCTTGTCTGTAGAACCAGTCATCTCATCACAAAGGCATTTAGGTTGGTCTGGCAGGATTTGCCCTTGGTAAATCCACGCTGGCTGTTAAGTCACCTTCTTGTCCCTCATATGCCTGGAAATGGCTTTCAGGAGGATTTGCCATGTAATTTTCCCAAGGATCAAGGTTAGGCTGAGTGACATTTGCCTTCTTGCAGTTGCTGGGGACCTCTTACACATGACCTTTCAAAAGTGACTGGCCTTGCAGTGACTCCAGCTCCCTTAAAACTCTTGGATGCATTTTGGAATCTGGCCCCCTGTATATGTCCAGTTTGTCCGTAACTTGATCTTCCTCTAACACTGGTAGTATTTCTTTCCCCAAGAGACTAGCGTCAGGAACGTGGGCAACTTGAAGGTCGATATTGCTAATAAAGACCAAGGCCATCTTCCAGCACCATCCCTATATAGCAGTGGGCTCACTCTATATTTTGTTTTCCTTTTGCTGCTGCTGTTTCTATAGAAGCCCTTCTTGTGGCCCTTTATGTTCCTCACCAATTCCAATATCATCTGAGCTTTAACCTACCTAATTCTATCCTTGCACGTTTGGGCAGTGCTTCTGTGTGTCTCCTGGGTGGCTTGTCCCTGTTTCCACCTACTGTATGTTTTCTTTCTGCATTTGAGTTCAAGAATAATCCGTAAAGTTTGATTAGGATATGCTGGATTAAAATTACTGAATTGCAGCGCCTGACACGAACATGAGTTTGGCTGAATTAGAGATGGCATAATTGGACCTGACAGGTTTTAACATGCCTGCTGTAGCTGCTCTAAACTTAACTAGCAACTTAGCTAGGTAATTTACATAYTAACATGAGAACAAAGCGCACTTATCTTGTTGAAAATTGAGACATCACCTTATGTTACACATTTATGCGATTTTTCTACACTACTAAAATGCTGAAGGAGAGAGAGAAGCAAAGCACTGTAAAAGAGCAATGATAATACCTGATGAGTCATATGTGCCAGTTCAACGTACTTCATTGCACTTCTGTAGGAAGGAAAGAAAACAACTTGTATAACCTTCTCTTAGCTGATTTTTTTTTTTAAGTAGCTTCTGTATTTCCCCCAACACTCTTTGCAACATGAGTTGAATTTAACCARTAATGTTAGAGAGTTATGTCTTAATAGCTTTTAAAAGAAAAAGGCTAGATGGGATAATTCATTGGTTTGACCAAGCTCAAATATAGTTTATATATGAATAGGCACTTTGCCAAATGAATGACAGGCAATATATATACATCATGGAATCATACAGTAATTGAGGTTGGAAGGCACCTCAGGAGGTCATGTAGTTCAGCCTCTGAAGTTTCATGCTTTGGGAAAGGGTATTACACAAGAGAGAAATGAAAAATAGAAGAGGAAATGCTGAAGAGCTGGAAAATAAAGGGTCTAATCTGAATAATACTGTTCATTGTGTTATGAGAAAAGAGTTTCTGTGGCTAAACTGTCTAGCTGTTCTCAGAATAACATATATTGAAAAGAGATGTTGATCTGAAATCCTCCAGGGGATTCTAGGAGAAGGAGCTATGCAACAATCACGCAGCAAAAGATTTTAAGTCAGCATTTCTTACACAGCTGTCTGTCAAAAGGCAGCAAGTTGGCTTTGGGTGAGCATAGCTTCTTGTTAGGTGAAAAGTAACTAGAACTTAATGAATTGTCAAAAGGGATGTARCAGCCCATCATAGGTTGGTAAGAAAAATGTCAGTCGCAAGAGCTGATGCTTGGTTGCTGGGCAGTTTGATCCTGGTCAGAAGCCATGTGGTGTAAATCTCCTACTGAAGGAGACTTCAGGACGTGCGTACACCTTGAATACTGTGCACAGTTCTGGGCATCTGCCTAAAAAGTCCCAGCGGGCTTCACCTGTGCAAACTTACTTTGAGGCAGTCTGAGATGCAAGTGTCCCTGAGAAAGTAGTATAACCTACATGGTTTTTACTGCTGTCTACAATGGAAGAAATGGAGTGGGGGAAATGCATATCTGGAAGGGTGGGGGAAGAGCTGTAAATGGAAAGAGTGGTAGCTTTAAACCAAACAAATGGGTTTAATATATCCAGTTGCATAAGTACTAGTGACCTTTGAACAAAGAAGATTTATGGATTTAAACAACCTGCCTATTTGTACATYATGGTGAAGACAAAGTTCAACCTTACCTGTATATGCAGACATGGTAATTAAAGAATCAGAGCTTTAGGCTCTTTGTCTAAAGCGCACGGCTAGTTGAAGGGGAGCAAGTATACTTAATTGTGGCTATGAGTCAATTAGGCTCAGAAATAACACTGGGGAAGAAGTAATTTAGAAATCATGCTATATCCAGCTAGGAAAATAAAAAAAAAGATTAACATTAAGAATTTTGTTTTTGTGAATTATCTGCTGCAAAGCCTCAGAGTAGCTAATCAGTGTTCAAGAAATACCTTCAATGGAAAAGGTCAGTTCTTTCAAAGAGACAGTGGTGGAAACACTTAGCGTGATGGCTTGACTTTGATGACAGATGACTTCTATTTCAGGGGATGGATAAGTTAGAAGCTTTGAATTAAACAAAGCCACTTCCATTCWGTGTAGTAATCCAACTTCTCATGTGTATCTTTCTTGGGGGATGAACAGTACTTCTCCTTTTGTCAGGAATAACCATGGTTGAACAGYTTACCTACAAACAAAATGCCAAGGCTGCCAATACACTGCTTCTGAATGGCTTGATGAAAGATTTTGGTATCAAATAATCCTGTTGCATGTTATTCCTAACCATTGCAATTTACTTGGATAATGGAATTTTTGTATTATGGTACACAACCCCTTTTCATTTATTAAAGTCATTTTTTTWAAAAAGAAAACATAAGGATGGGAAAAGAGGAGCTTTAGTAGGAACAGATTAAAAATTGATTCTGTGTAGGGATCACAATGAAAACAAACCCAAATATTTTATATTATTAAGTAGGAAGATAGTTCAGTGTCTTTTTCTTAGCRAAAATTTGGGGTTTAAAAGCACATTAAATTTCTTACTATTTTTACATTGGTGATTTTGTTGGTTCCCACGGTTTTTAGAGATCAGCAACTTGAGTGAAAAAGATATCCTTGTTCTGCGTCTTGACTTGACTGATAGACGCTCTCATGAAGCTGCAACTAACAGTGTTCTTAAGCATTTTGGCAAGGTAAGGTGCACTTCTGAGGCTGAACTTCTCTTCCTTCCATATGACCTATCTCTGCATATATTCTTCTTTTGCTTTTGTTCTGCCAAACAGTAAATTCAGCAGTTTCTACATCTTACTCAAGTTTCAGAATTAAATATGCCAGAAAGGACCTCAATTCTCATGTCTTCTGTTTGCTTCTGGGCTTCAGCAAGTTTTGCATAGAAGCAGCAATGAATGAGTAATCCTTGGCCATTACCAAGAACTAAAAAATCACTTGTTTGAAGTCACTAGATTTCTGGCCCAGCTGCAGCAATCTTCAAGTGTGTATTTTGGACTTAAAATTCTGCATGAAAGCCATGTAATTTGGGATTAGAGCCATATGGGACAAAACTGGCTGTCAGGCACAACTGTTTCCCTTCCTTGGTGCGTAGTATTCCAGATGGGTAGTCCAGAGCAGAGAGCTGAGACAACAGCAGTCAGATCTAACTAATGTAAGTACAGTGTGTGAAGCTTTGAGCTGGGCCTTTAGTCCACTGATACTCTGATTTCATAGTGAAGTTATTAGCACCAGATTTGTTTCTTCTGTTACTGCAGTTGAATCCCATATTTGCACAAAATCTATTTAGAGAGGCCACCTTGCAGGASCTGGACATCAAACAGTGCTTGCTACAATGTAGTATAGTTAAAAATTGTCAGATGGAAAACAGCTTCTGGGCACCAGTGTTCCTCTACTAGGACTTCACCTTTGTTTGGCTCAATGGATTACATTTCTCTCTTGTTGACTCAGCTCAAAGTTAGCTASCCTTAGCTCAAAGGAGAAGTATTCTGGGAGAGTAGCTATCAAAACATCTCAGCAGTTCCTTCTTTTATGGCAGAGACAGTACTAGAGGGAGGAGAATAGCCTGTTAACGATTGCCTGATGAAGTGCAGGTATTAAAGGAAATGTGTTTTATTAATTTATCACTGTATCTTTCCTGAGATTGATATTTTGATCAACAATGGTGGACGTTCCCAGCGCTCTCTGTTTGTGGATACAAACCTGGATGTTTTCAGTGCCATAATGGAACTTAACTACCTAGGTACAATCTCTTTAACAAAATATGTCCTGAATCACATGATCCAAAGGAAAAAAGGGAAGATTGTAACAATGAGCAGTGTCATGGGTATCATGGGAGCTCCTCTTGCCTCTGGGTACTGTGCCAGCAAGCATGCTCTGCAGGTAAGTTACATTTCTGGAAATTAATTATACCCTGTTATGTTATAAACCAGCCTTGTTTTAGGGCTGTATCAAATGTTCCTTGCGGTGGACTCTGTGCAGTTTCAGGTGAGACTGTCATTCYCTGTGCAGAATAAATATAACTTAGATTCTGAAAGACCTTTAGAATTATTTTGCTCTGAAACATAGTGATTCTGACTGAAAGAATTAGAGGAGGGTAGATTTCTTTTTTTTTCATCTGCCTTCTAATTTTGTAGCCTCTAAATTTTTCCTTGAGTTGGACTTCAGGCCTTTCCTCAGCTATCAGTAGCACTAGAAATTCCTCACTAATTTTTTCTTTTCAAAACAAAACTTGAGCCTAAAGGAACTAGACTGGATTATATGAACCGGAGAGCTCTATGTCCCTGGCATGATGCTCCTATCAGAAAGCAGAAAGAAAAAGTAGAAAATAGTGTTTTCAAAGCAATAGTGTTTTTAAAGCCTTTAGAAAAACAGCATTTATACAGATAAAATCCCATTGAATAAAACTTGTGTTACATATAAATAGGTTGTTCTTAAATCTACTGTACATTTATAATGCTTTATCTTCTGGTAAATGGGCAACTTCTTACATTTTAGAGTAAGAATAATTGTATAATACACAAATAAGCCAAAAATATGATGTTGATCTGTCAATTATGTCAAAACTCTTATTCCATAATAAATGAATCAAGCCACTTGAACTGAACAGTGTTTGATATGAAAGGTGGAGAGAGCACACAGAAGCTTATAGCAGTTTTTCTGAGCTGAATGTAGCACAGAGGAAGTGGTTTGCCACGTGGCTCGTGCACTCCTGACCTACCTCCAGCACTTGCCCAAAGCTTAGTTTCCCTTCTGCCGCTTCTCATCGCGTRCACTGTGTGCAGATATTCAGATGGTGCTGAGCTGGGAGGAGTCCCACTCGCGTGAAGTGGAGCGTGGTGGGAGAAGAGGGCAGATCATGCCTGCGACTCCTGCCCTCCTCYCCCTCTGCCCTTTTTCTGGGGAGTTCAGATTTCCATGAGTTCKGGCAGACTAAGTGGGGATTATGACTTGCTTGCAAAGAACTCCGCTGCACTTCACGAGTGACTGTGATTATAACTTGTGGGAAAACATAACAAGAACCAGGAATTGTAAGAAACACTGCTTGAATCCTGCACTGAGATTCCAGTGTAGTTCCAGGTAGGTTTATTGCACTGACCGAAATGCARTCTTAACCAGGCCTAATCAGTATATAATGAAACTCGCAATGTGAAACAAGATCACTTCGCCTCTGGCCTTCAGATTAAGATTAAGAAGTATTTAAATCAGAGGATTATTCTGGTGCACATGAAAGCCCTAATGGTGTCATTCTAATCCAGGTAGGGAGGAATAATTGCTAGTGAGAATTTCAGACTACAGGAAATTCCTAGGAGACTAAGGTGAGAACAGTGAGTGAGAAAGCAGATTTATCAAAGAGAAATGAGCATTCCTAATCTAGACTAGGAAAATCTGAAAGAATCTTCCCAGGTGTTCTGAATTTTATGGTGGTTTGAAGAACTGGCAGCTCATTGTTTTATGAAAGAGGACCTGTTACAGTCTGTATAATTTTGAATACTGCTTAAAACTRTTTTAAACAGTTTCACTCATGTAGGAAAAAATGTGAAAGAAGAGCTCAGAAGAGCATCGTAGGGGAAAAAAAATGCCTGTATCATTGCAGAATTATTTAAGTAGTAGATTTATTTAGACATATTTGTCTTTTTTACCACTGTTTGAATTCCACATTGACTATGTTTTGATTTCAGTAAGCTAAAATGTAGCTGTGCTCAGTGATTTTTTTTTWAAAAAAATGACACCTTCTTACTCGCTGCTGGATTTAATGACATAAACAGAATAAATAACTTTGCTTAATTTATTGAATTATTATCTCCTTGACAGTTTAACCAACAACAGTAGTAACAAGTGGTTGGTACTGCAGAGCCATTTTGCAGCCTAGGCAGCAAAGCCTAAATGTTTGAAAGAATAAGGGTGTAGAAGACAGCGATAGGTCTCTGCTAAAAACTTTCTGTTAGCAATGGGGAGAGATGTGTTACTGGTCCTTTAGATGGACGTGACTGAATTGCCCATTAGAGGCCAGCCTTTGATTTAGGTCTAGGATTTAAATTAGAAAAGCACGAAGCAGCAGCATGGATTCCATTTGTATTCCTCTATTTATTAAGTATTCTTTCAGTTGAACTGCCTTTTAGGTGTGGTGTAATTGGTCTAAGCATGGTTAATCGTAGAACATAAGGAATTCACATGTTGGTGTATAAATTCTCTGGAAGAATTTGTGCGTATTAAGATTGAGAATGTAGAAGAAGAAGTTTAAAAGAAATAGRTTACTAGAATTTCTGTATTATGCAGGAATAAGCTAAAAAATATAAGCAACTCAGTTATATTTTACRTATGGAATAACAAGGCCAGACTCCAAACCTTGTTTCTTTCACAGTTAGTGACCTGATTCTGCAAATACTAATTTCAAGTGTTAAAACATGTGACTTGCAAAACAGATTTCTAAACCAGACTCTCTCTGAGAGTCTTTTGAAAAGGTCAGTCTAGAGCTGTGGCTAGATATGGACATGAAACCCCTCAAAACTGTAAGAAGGTACTGAAATCTCTAGCTTCCCGGTACCTTCAGGTAAAGGAAGCGTGCAGGAATGGCAGTATTCCTAGGTAGCCCAGCAGTCTGTCTCTGACAGTGGCCAAGAACAGGTGACTGGAGAGAGGCTGGAGGAGAGAGGACCGAGCGTACGGATCCTTCTGCTGTGGTCTTCCCTGTGTGCGTAAACCTGCATGATAGGAGCTTTTTGAATCGAATGTTGCATTTTGGCCATCAGTTATTAAATATGTGTCTATATGATATGAATTCATTTAAGAGTTTTTTGTTTTTTTAGTTCATACCTTGGAATCTGCTGCAGTTGTGGCAATTAACACTGTAATCTTAAAAATGCCATGTTTTGAAAGAGTCCCCTCATTCTACTTTTTTCTTTTAAACAGCAGTAGGGGAGGAGGAAGGAAGGAAGTGGTTCTGTTACAAATTAATATTCTTGAAATAAGCACATATTGATTTGTCCAAACTGGAATTTTTTGCAACAACATTTTACTGATGGACTTGCCCTTTACTTCAGGTCTGGAAGGGCTGTAAGAGCATAATGGAAGTCCACAAAAATCTGAGTCTGATGTTTCTCTCCTAGCGCAGTGACACTTGCAGAGATCATACGCTGTTCATCTAGTTACCAGTTCATGTAATTGGTGGCGTGTTGAGTATTTAGGAAACGATGAGCTTCAAAAAGCTCCCTAATCAGGACTTGGTCTAACAGGCACATTGGTTGCCCTGGACAGTAACTGCTAGTGTCTTTAAGTCCCTGATTATCGGGAGGATTTCTGATGTTTCTGTCTTGGTAGAAGTCAGCTCCACCTTGTCTTCAGCATCTACTAGGATTTGGTCACTAAACTGAAGAGGCTCAGAGATGACTAAGGCAGTTCCTGTTCCACAGACATTCATCCAGCTCCTTAGGCTACAGCTGGCTTCCATCTGAGCTGGCTGGAAATCCTGATTCTTCCCTTGCCCTGAAGTCCCTTTACTACTCCCAAATCTGGATCTGTTCCTAACCTAAATGTGAAGAAAAAGAGCACTTTTTTCTGCCTTAGAAATTATAAGACTTTTCTGGGAGGGAGTAGAAGAATTTCGTACCATCCATCTTCAGATATCAAAGATGAGTGCTGGAATTACGGAGCCTCTATATAATGTAGATATTGCCTCCAGAGGGGACAGAGTATGTCAGATATTGGGCCTCAGGAGACCCTATCAAATGTGCATCAGTCATGATTGCAGCATAGGGAGTATCCTGACTATCCTGCGTCCCTGATGAAGGGTGGGAGGGAGAAGGAGGCTGTATCACAACCTCTTCCATGGTGTAAGGATGGCCACACCAAGCCCTTCAAATGAAGGGGGATGGCAGAATAGTCACAGCTTGGGAACAGGAGAGTGCCAGAATCTCTGGCTAAATACATGTCGTATTACAGATTGTGCAACTCTAATAAAACAGCAGTGACTTTAGTAAAAACTTTATCGCTGTGATACTCAAGCTGTACTCTGACACAAGCTTCAACAGCCCTGTGCTTGGCTACCTTGTAGACAGGATCTCTGAAGAGAACGTGAGCTTACTGGACCATTCCTGAGCTTTCAGGTATCGCAGCTTGCTCAAGTCTGCAGTCCTGTGCTAAATACCAAGGCTCTTACTGTAATACTTGAAGGGAGGCAGCAGTCTGAGACTTGAGTTCGCCACGGCGAGTGCCCTCTGCAGGAAGYTGTCCGAAGTTGCCTGCAGCACTGCCTGCCCTGCTCTGCCTTTAAGTGCCAGAGCGAGGACTGCAGGGAAGTGCTGGTTTTAGGTGGAGTGTGGATCCCTGAATGTCTGCCAGCGTTTGAGCTGGTGTAGGTGCTTCATCACAAGTGACGGAGCAATGTTGCTGGCTCCTCTTCCTTTCTAGCACAGTATTTCTAGTTACGTCCTCTGCAGCCTCCCTGACTCCTAGAAATACATGCAGAGGTTGTCCCCTTMAGGCAGATTGGGAGTCAGTTCTCTTCCTCACCATCCTCCAAATCACCAGAGAATGATAAGGGAATATGGGCTGGGAAAGCTCTTGATTAGGCCTGTATGAACAGTTCACTTGATGGAATAACTGATGATTGCAAATCTGTTTTCTCCCTTAGGCAGTCTGCTGCTTAGGGAGTATTTATTTCTAGGAGACTGGGCTTCCAATCCTTGATACAGTAAATACTAAGATAAAAAGCACTGGCTTGAGAAAGGAGCGATACGATGTTTTTCCTTCACCCAAGTGGCCCGTCTCACCAGTCTGACATGTACTGCCATCTTTCCCTTTGGRCCAAGTGGCTTTTTACTTGCCCTGTGTGAAACGAGATGTTGTCAGCTGGACTGACAACACAAACTCTGCGACGTGTTCCAGGCCCRGGTGAAGGCTTACACAGAGCGTAGCTGCAAAGCCCCGATGCAATCTCAGAGCTGGAGTCAGTCACCAGAAACTGGGAACTTGGATCCTGCAGTCTGCTCTTGGTCACAGGCGTGTGCAACTCTTTGCTCTGTAGCAGATCGCCCCAGTTCGCTTCGTCTGTATAGTGGCAGGAGCATATCTGACTGGATTTAGCGCTGTGCTGCGGTTCAGTGAAGAGCTCGGTGAGAGCCAGCCCTTTCCTCCCACCAGCTGGGAGTGTGTGCCAACAGCAGGGAAGAGGATGGACACGCTCATGAGCCAGTAAAACTCTGAATACTTGAATGGCAGCTTGGAGCCAGAGTTTCTCTTTCACATTTCAGAGTAGAACAGCGTTTCAGGTAGTGCTGAGAACGTGCATTTATCTCAAATTCAAGGCAAATAGCCATTTAACGCATACCTCTTACGATGTACTTCTAATCAGGTGCATCCTGGACTAACTAGCGAAGTTATCGGACTCTTTAGTTTCCTTTATGAAGCCTTTTGAAAGCAGTTACCAAATGGTAGAGTCATACTGAAGTGGGAGAAGTTCATCAGCCTGTGCTCTGTCTCTGCTATGACACAAAATTACATGGTGGAATAAATACAGGGAACTGCGTTACCAAGATCAAAGATAAGACACAATATTTTGTTTGCAAAATCATAGCTCTGTAATGCCTCAGCAGCAGCTTTCATAGAAAGAGCCTGTTCCTGAATCTGTTGTGTTCCCCATCTGCCTAAATGTTAAATGTTACAGAGGTTAAGAAAGCTTGTTAACGTAAAGACAAATATTTGCAGCTTTCGTAATTAAAGCTTAACTTACATACATTAGTAGTGTATCCCTGAGTTGAAATACAGTTTATGTGGTCAGAGTTTTCAAAATCTGTGGCAAATTCAGTGGTATGGAACTGAACCTCCTAAAATACCAGGGTACACCTTTGACTTGACAACGCTGACAAATTTTTCCTCTCCTTTTCTGTAAGGACCAGTGCCTTTTACTCTGTAGAAACARTCTGAAAGCTTTAATCTCACCACAAAGAGCAATCTACCTGCAAAGAAAAGGTTTCACCGATACTGCAGTTCTTAGTTTGGCAGCACTTCCACCACCAAAACAGTGTGGAGATGATTTTCAGAGATGCTGAACCATTTGTGGCCACTCTGAACTTCAGYGGGTGCTAAAGCTGCGTGTACGGGCTGGTGGCGCCCCCCCCCCCCAATGCTCTGTCGGTGGGACTTGTCCATATACAGGGACASCAGAATCTGTGGTTTAGAGACATTTTTGTGTATTTGAGAGGCCAAGGGTAGATTGCTTCGTGATTTATATATAATCTCACATTATCAATGTTTATAAGTGCAGCTAAAATTTTAAATTAGCCATTGAATATGAAAAGTCAAACAAAATGGTAGGAATTGCATTTAGTGGAGTATGTTTRCAGCATAGATTTAGAATTAAAAATGTGGTGTTAATTAAGGCTTATTTCATATGGAAATGTGGCAAAGGAAGATCACATTATAAAGTTTCTTTCTTCTAGGGTTTTTTTAATTCTCTTCGGACTGAGCTCACTGACTATCCTGAGATAAGTGTTATAAACATCTGCCCAGGACCTGTCCAGTCTAAGATTATACAAAATGTCTTTACAGAGGATCTGGCAAAGGTAAGGAGCAGCGTTTCCCCCCCCTAAAATTTTACTGTGATAAATCCAGCTTTTGCTGCAGGCACGATGATCTTTTTGTGGGGGTTTTCTCCTTTTAGCAAACATCAAGTCCATTTTCTTATTGAGAAGCACTCTAGCACAGAACTTACTCTGTAAGAAAGAACGACGCATAGACATATCATTCTTTAACATATCAATTTCATATCAAATGAAAGTAACGTTAGAGAGCTGTTACGCCTTCTCCCTTCCACCATATATAATCCCTGTATAGCAGAATTTACTGTGCAGCTGCCCTGCTGCAGCACTAGGGGAAAGGCCAGGAATTGCTGGACACAAGTTCTGCAGTGCAAAATACTGTAGTTTCTGCATAGGTCGCTTTTTGTTTGCTTTGTCTGCAAACATCCCCTGTTCAGTTGACTGTGGTGCAATCGTTGGCAAAGCCACGACAGTCAGCTGATCCAAGGCACGTACTGTGTTTCCTCTTGGCRGTTGTTTGAGGAGAAAAAGCAAAACCTTCCAAATGCACAATTGTTTTTAATAATGACTAACAAAATAGCTAGAAAAATTACTAGGAYACATTTTAGTAGTATGTCATAAGTTCTATGCATTTAAAGCTGAGGATAATACACAAGTGTGTGTAGGGGCAGGATCCCCTCTTTTTTCAAACTCTGAAAGGATTTTTGGTTTGCAAAGCTACATACTTGCATGAAATAAAAGATGTTCTTTCTGAGCAATCGGAAAGTCTTGCAAAACAAATTCCTCAGATTGCTGCATGGCAAAAGACCTGGAAGATAAAATCCAGCCCAGAATTCCTTTTGCTCCAGGAAATAGAATAGAGTGACATAGCAGTCTGCTGCTGCTAGAATGAAATATATATAAATTCACAGGGCTGTGGCTTACATTCACTAAGCAACACGTGAGATGAGACATTTTTGSCATTGAAGAGGTCTGTTGCTCTCTCCTCCTCTGAGATTACTCCCCTACAGCAGGGCTAGCAGGATTTTAAGTTAACAGGAGGCGTCTTCTCCTGACTGGGTTACAGAGTGACCTGTCCCAGAACCAGGTAGATGGCTGGGGACAGGAAAGGCTCCTCTTTCAGGGCCCTCAGTTGCCGAACGGCTAACTTGGCCGATAAAGGGTTCCAAACTATAGGCCATGCTGCTGTGGGACAGATTTTGGAGATGGAGGTTTCACCTTCTTTGAGCCATCAGTCAAGGATGCCTTAATGTAAAGGATGCTTTAYTTAAGGATGAATGCTAAAGGAAGGTAGGTGTTCCTGCACCAAAATCCACGGCACATTAGCATAGTGAGGGAGAGGCTTCCTAGCCACGGTCTCTGCTGTATTACCTGGGTAATTCTACTTTTGCACAGTGGAGAAATTGGGAAGAATGTGTCTGTTACATGGAGCCTAACCCTTTATCTCCCTCCTTCGCTCACAAAACCAGTTTTAATCCCTCCGTTCTCTCCCCCCTTCAGTCGATAGAGAACAGTGGTGATCAATCCCACAAGATGCCAACGGATCGCTGCGTGCGGCTCACCCTGGTTAGCGCAGCCAATGACCTGAAGGAGGCTTGGATCAGCGACCAGCCCTATCTGGCAGTTTGCTACCTGTGGCAGTATGCACCCACTTGGGCTTGGTGGCTGATGAACAAGATGGGCAAGAAAAGAATTCAGAACTTTAAGAGTGGTGTGGTAAGTTTACGCCCCTCCTCGTGCCTTTTTTTCTTTGTTTTTAAGCTCTGCTGACAGATTCTTTAGCCACGGGAACGCTGGGATTGTAGCTTGGCTCTGTTTCTTTTCCTCCTCCTCACTTCCCTAGCAGCGGGTGCCAGGCTGGACCCCGTAGCTGTGTGCCTGGTAGTCTAGAATTACTGCAGCACGGTCACATCGCAGAACAGTGAAGTCAGTGTCTCTTGTAATGCCAGATGTCTTGTCTGTGATCTTCATCACGCYGCCTGCAAGTTCTGGGCTCAGCAGTGGCTCAGAGCTTGAGCTATAGGTCACTAGTGTAAATTACTTAATGCAAGCTGAAATTAAAACTGTTGACAATCTCGCCTAGCTTGTGTCTAGTTTTAGTATCAGGCATGTAATTTGAGTGCTTCCCAGAAGTACATTAATCGGTACTACTATCTGTCACATCTCTTTGCTGTCATTCACTTCTCAGAAGACAGATGTGCAGAGCAGTGTTCCATTCTAGCACTGCTGCTTCATAGATGGTGTTTTTCTTACTGACTCTGTTTTTGCTGAATTTGGTACAAAAACCATATTTAAGTGCTCCAAAAGCAGGAAATGGAAAAATTAGTGTGACCCATGCAACCTAAAGCTTCCTAAATTCACACTGCAACTGCCCACTGTCACAAGCAATTTCAGGCAAAAYAACACTGTGGGTAAAGGTCTTAAAACTAAATACAGTAGAAAACATGGAGGAAAATAACTTTATGTATTCCCATTCCAGGATGCTGATGTCTCTTACTCAAGAAAGAAGAAGTAAGAACAAACCTGTACAAAATCCTGCTATCCTGGTGCTCTTGCTGAGAGTAACTTTTTTAGAACTGCGTGACTGCAAGCAAGAACTTTGCTTTTTTAAAATCCGTTGTACCTTGTCATCATGTAACTTGACAAATATATCAYGCTGTGCGCACACACTTAATAAAACTGAATAAAACTCTGTTTCTGAATAAAAGTCTGTTTCTAAACATACCTGTTTTATGTCCTTGCAGATTCCCCAAAAGTGGATTTTTAAGCTTACAAAAAKTGAGAGGAACAGGCAGTCTTATTTTGCTTTTCTGCTACTCTGACATTACCAACTATCTGATGAACAGGCTACAAATTATATACCTGCAGGATCTTATTTCCCTCACTTTCTTTCCTAATGAACCTCAAGCAAAAAAAAGCACTGCAAGTCAGAGAAAGCTTGTAATATAAAGGTAAGGATGTGGAGTGTTCCTTTAGGGGAAAAAGAGACTGTCATCTTTGGTTGGTGTATAGATGGTCTGAGAGCAAAATGATCTTAAACATGTGTATGAGGTTAAACCTCTGAACTTTTGTTCACAACATTCAGAAACACTTAATCTTTGTCTCCTGACAGCACTCCAGAGTCCACAGACCTAAGCTGTCTTCATGTTGTGCAAGGTCTTCAGAATTGGACAGTGTTTAGAGGAGTAGGGACAGGGGGGAGGAGTGTGGGGAGAAGGGGAAAGGGGAGGGAAGATCTGGGAGTTCCCTTGTGACCAGCGCTTCTCTTTCAAGTCACGGTGTAATTGCAACCCCTGTACTAGGTAATACTCAGCCTCGCAGTAAACCTGATATGCATTTCATCTATAGCATATCCTCAGAAGAGAAGCAAGGGAAAGAGCTCCTGTACTACAGCAGCCTGTGGCTGCAGAGGGGGCATGGAACTAGTGAAAAATCCATTAAACAGCAGACTGCTTAAAGCCAAGACAACCGTTCAAGTGTGCTGAATAAGGGGAGACCTCACACTGTCGGTGACTTAAGCACAAAGTACTTAACTGGCAGAAACTGGTACTTCCATAGGGAGCAGAAGCAAATATTGACATTACTGTTGTTCCCAGTGATGGAAAGCAAGTGTTGAGGGACTGAGGACTGTACTGTTCAGCCTTTATCATCCCAGTGCCACCTACTTCATCCTTCGSCTGCGAGGTACCTTTGCAGTAGCTCCGCTGTATCTAAAAGCTTGAAAATCTCTTTGCTGTCGACTGAGTCCTCAGCCATAACAGGATGTAGCTCAGGCCACATACTTTATAGTTTAAAAAAATACATATTTTTATATCATTGAGATTAAAAAATTATATACTACTGAAACTTTTCATCCATGCTGGTCCCTATCTAGCAGTGAATAAGCCAGGAATGACATTTTCACATGACATTTAACAAAAATGTAAACTACTGTCTAGAAAAAAATGACTGATTGAAACACCTGTGTTTTCCACTGTTCTGGAAGAATGCAGGKTCACGCCACTCACTAACACACCACTGCCTGAGCTGGGGGTCTGCGAAACGGGTTAAGACAGTGCAGTAAGTCGGCATGGCAAAAAGCAACTATTTAATACAACACATGCAAATAGTGTTCATAGAATGCTTTAGGTTCCATCCTCTAATCCACGGAAATTTGATGGTGATGTACAGAGCAGAAGGCTTGCTCTCTGGTTTATATCCAGCTTTCTCTGCTTTTTCACAACACAAGTCTTTGTGTTCTAAGAGAAGTTTCCTTCTCTTGCTTTTGGTAACTAAGGGCAGCTGTGGCTAGACAAATAAATACAGATCCACCTTCACGGACTACAGCTTTTGCCACCAGCAGAAGAAATAAAAAGAGAAAGTAGAGACGAAAGGAACSCGGTAGAGAGGAAGTGAGTGAACACAAGGTTACTGATTTCAGAGAGTCATGTTCAAAGGAAAGGCAAAAAGTAGCAACCTTTCCAAATAGGCCAAAGCATTTTCCATTTGGAAGCCCCACTTCCCTAACACTTTGTTCCATTTCAACTCAGTTCTGTTACTTTGTGGTGGCATGAACAGGGCAGACACTCCCCCCCCCCCCCCCCCCCCCCCCCGGAAAGGCTGTGAAAAAATAAATCCCGTTCAGATCAGTGGTAACACTGTGTATTTGTTTGAAAATATTTTCAGACTGACCTCACTGAATAAAGGCTCTTTCTTCAAAGCCACAATGAAGGTGTCTTACACACACCTCTATGTGATGAACATCAAGATCTGTAAAGCAAGCAGRCATTGTTAAAAATGACAGTAAAGTTATTGCACAACTGTTCAGAAAATTCAGAGCACTTCTTAGTGGTTACATAGGAAAACGGCTTGGTGGCTGTGTAAGCTCAGCGTGAGATACTAGTTCTCGTCAGTATTCTGTATAATTGCATACGTTATGCTTATGAGCGCTATAGACAACACCAGGCTTGAAGATGCACTAAATTGCTGACAAATTGAGGAAACACTCCAAAATAAACAGGACAGTGCAAAAAGCACACATGCAAAATAATGCACTTACAAGCAATCCAGAGGCATAAATTTCTCTTATAGACCARTATGCTGTTAACTAGTCATTCTGTCAAAAAAGAATCAGACCAGGATTATAGAAGATCATAAGCAGAACATGAAGCACAGTCATACTATTACAAAACCCTTAAACATAATGGAACATGTGAACATCAAGAGATGATTAAACAAGGGGCTATAGGACGTGTTACCTGCAGTAGTAGGGGACTGGATTTTACAATGCATTAGAAACTTCCTAATGCTACAGTCTTATGCGCAAACATGGATTGAGCACATAACTAATTCTGTTGTTCCATCTGGTGCCAATCAGATCTGTGCTCTCTTGTTACCAGCTTTCAGGAAAGGTGGATGGAGAGAATCAAAGGAAGACAGAGCAAATGATCACAGTTCTTTTCATTCCTTTCTCCAAGAACTAGTTGATTCAGTTTACTGAAGACAAAAAACAAGAACAGAAATTATAACCATCTTCAAAAAAGATCACTGGTTGCGGGGGGGGGAGGGATTAAATTCTCTGTATCAACATAGAAGAAAAGTAGCAAGAGGCTTACCCTGAGGCAGGGAGGTTTAAATCAGATGGGGGGGGGGGGAGAACCCTCCCACAAAATAACWAAACTAAACAACACCCCTACTAAAAACTTTCCAACTGCAAGAATGGCAAAGACCTGGAGAGAATCAGCCAAGGAACTTGTGTATTGAAAGTTTTCAAATAGCCTCAGTATTGGAAGTTTTTAATAAGATTAAATAACTGTCTGGAATAGTTTAKTTAAAACAGATTCTGCCTTTTGACAGGGAGCTGAACTAGGTGCTCTCTAAAAGTTCCCCTTTTCCATGATTCTGTATTTCCACATACAGTTCACAGCCAAGGAAGGTAGTTTTAGGTTATCAGCACTTTCTTGTTTATTTATTTTCTCTGCACACCAAATAATCACTTCCTAAAGGTTGCTTCCATTAATGTTCTRTGTGTTTTTCAAACTGTGAATGTTAGAGGGTCCTGTCACAGGTTTTGAGAGGTGTTTCCTTACCACTTCCAAATACTTACAAGGTTTGCGTATTTCTTTAAAATCATTTATGGTCACTGATCAAAAGAAGCCGTTATTAGCCAAGTATGGTCATGTGACAAGTCTTAAAGATGAGTCATGAAAGTAATAAACATCCTCTAAATTACACAACACTTGAGTGTTCCTGCTGAAGACCCATGAACGTACTAATACTGTACGGGGCAGATCTGATTTAAATTGCTTCTATAGCGGAATTATTTACACTCTGCTCAACATATGCCAGCAATACCTACATTATAACTACTAACCTACTGAGAAAAAATTGATGTACTAATGACTGGTGGTAATGCAGCCTGCTACGAGAACAGGATTAACAAGCCACTGGAGAGATGACCTGAAGTGATCTGTAATATTGCCAAATTCTATTCTAATCTCTGCTAAGGTTTTTTTAAAAAAAAAAAGGTGCAAAAAGAGCTTTTTTTTTTTTTTTCCTCCCCCCCCCAATCATCAGGCTATCACTGTGATTGTGGAAGACCATTTAGTGATGTGAGCATGGGGTACACACAATGACATACACACGTGGATTTTGGAAGGCGGAAATACTACTAATCCAGTTAAATTCCCTCTCCCCCCTAATTACACATGTTCACTTTCTCCAGTAGATCACATAGATTATTTACATGTCAGAATGCACACTGTTTTATATAAACTCTTTTTGCCCCCCCAAACAAGTACTTGGTAAAAATTCTCCTTTGCTAAAGCTCAGCTGGTAACTTTTGACAACTAAAGAAGATTATCTAAAGCCATATATTATAACAAATGCTAAGACTGAGCTCAATACAATATAAAATGTCTAGAATAAAAAATTTCATATAAATAGTCATATGTACACTTTGGTTACCAACTCTTGTGGTTGACAGTACTACAGTGAGCTGTAACTTGACTATCAGTGCAAGTCACCTGTCCAACTATTAAAACAAAAATCAGAATGCACCAAAAAAAGTTCATGATCAGAATTYTGCTGCTCTTCTCTGAACAGGAGAAGAAAGCTTCAGCATCTCTTGGTTTGTCAGCCACACAGGGAATAGCATCTCAAATGTTCCAGCACCAAGAAAGCAGAGTTCAAAACTTCCTGCCTGCTGAAGGTTCCAGCTAGCACCATTTCTGTGCAAATTACTTACGCTGGTTTGGCACTGCCATCCAATGCCATTTTGAAAAACATCTTATCTGTAGTGTACAAATGTAGCATGAGCAATTGCTTCCCAACAAGCAAATGAAAAATACATAAAAAAGGAAAAAGAAAAAAAAGCAACCAGCAGTCTAAAATAAAGGCACATGCAGAAGTTCAGATGAGTAAACAGGGTATCCAAGAGGGGGGTCCGCAGCTTGCACAGTGAGGTTTCGGAGAAGAACGGGGTGTGCCTGGATACTGTAGCGTTCTTCATCGTCATTGGTAGCATACAGCAGCTCCCAGGACAGATTTGCCCACTGACCTCGGACAGCTTCGTCATTAAGTTTTCCCACTTGTACTAACAATTCCTGAAGAGTGAGCACTCGCCCAGTATAAATTCCCTTCAAAAACAAAGAGATCAAAATGTTCAGTACATTCTCCAAAAGCATACACAAACGTTTCAGCTACAAAGCACTATGTGAAGCTTTGGGACTCAACACACTAAGAAAATTGGCCATACTCAGCAGCAATAAGTGAAGCTGACTACAGTCTAACGACTGAACATGCAATCCTGATTTAATACCACATGCACTGAGAGACACCACCAGTCTGTGCTGCTGCATATATTTATGAACAGCAGAGAGCATCAACAAGCTCTTGGTTCAATACTGCAYTGAAAAACAATCAGCAAATATTGCCACATCTGAAACAGATGCCTCATGATTTTCACCAACAGTGATGTGAGCTCGTCTAGTACAAACAGAACCTTTGGCTGCAAAATCTTCAAGTTTGAGGAGATATAGTAAAACACAAGCAGCAGAAAAAACAAACTTTGATCTTGCTTACTAGYCATTTCTCTACTTACCATGTTTGGATCATGCCCCAGAGAAAAAAGGTATGGCTTTTCTTGAAGAATTGCTTGCTGCCACTCATGATCTGACATTAGTCCAATGTACCAATCATTTTCATATTCTTCCAGATAGTTAACTAGCTCTTTGAAGCTCTCAACTGGACCCAGACTTGCTTTGTCAACCATAAGTTTGAAAGTGTATCTGAAAGGCACAGAAAGCCGTACTGTAAGTACTGCTGCAGAAGATAGAAGAAAAAAACCCTCTTTGAGTTACAAAAGGCAGGAATACACCATCAAATATTATCAAGCAGTAGAAAATTAAGTTACTCTTTGTCAGCTGAGTCACTAGAAGTTAGTATGAGCATGCTTTTAGCTCACCAAGATGTGATGTAAAAACACATTCACTCAAACATCTTTTGCTCACCTCAAATACCACTGCCTGATAATGGAAAGTGCAAAATTTAATCTCATCACAATTTTCTTACATTATTTGGACAATGAACAACGGGTCATTTTTCCCTACTTAACACAGTGGATTTCCAGTGCAGAAGGGAAGAAGGAAAAGGTCTCCTCCATATCGCAACCTTCACTACCTGAGGCTACAGGCAGTATCATTTATGCAGAAAGAAGCTACAGATATCTTTAAACTGTACCGTTTTAAAATGTACTACACTTTATGAAGTGGTATTTACTTTCAAAGCACAGGACTCTCTATATCATTTATCTAATCTCTGAGATTTTTCCTTTTTTACCTGAATGCTTTTAATGCAAGTTGGAATAGCTCTGGTTTGCTGGTTAGCCAGTCCAAACCAAYGGACCATGGAATACCACCGGTGTACGCTCTGAACACATGGCTAGGGGCAGGCACTGTGTTATCCAGTCCAAACAGCCCAAAACAACATGACAATACACCATGGATGTATAAATCTTTCAAAGTTTTGTCTTTCATAAGGTCTTCAAGTAAACTGTAAGGCTTTTCTTTCAGATGAAAAAAGTCCAGTTGACTCAAAATGAAATGGTACCATTCTTCTGGAAACCTCTGCCTCATTTCATTGATTTTGGAAATAGGTATGGGGGCTGTTCTCCATTCTGCAGGGATACTTAATAGCTCTGAGTAGGAGCAACTAAATTCAACCAGAGGTAAAACTTCTCGCTGTTTTCCTTTGTCTACAGCAGGAAGTCCAAGCACAACAGCCCTGTATAATTTATCTTCTGGTGACATTTCTTGTAAAAAATCTTGGTTCTGTGTTTCTACAGACCCTGGAATAGACAAATGTGTTTTTGGTATAATTCCTAACTGCCTGGATTCTTTTCTATCTTTCACTCTGCCACTGGATTCAAGATCAAAAATGTCACTATCATCAGTCCAGTCCTCAATTGTGTCAACACTAAAGCTATCTCCATCCCTCAGAGGCCTGGATCTTTCTATGGCACTACTGTGCTGATTTTCTGGAAATGATCCYTTTTTGTTCTTGTCTGCACTGTCCAGGTTTTCCCACTTTCTTGATTTTTTATAGCAATACTGAACAAGCATCCATACAAGCACTTTAATGAAATCATCTTTCAGATGCTTTAAATTTTCATGAGAGTCAATTATTCCAGACAACACACTTCTGGCATCTGAATACAGTCTCACAGGTAGAACAGTACAAGGAGTCAAAATGTTTCCAAAATGGTGATTAAGAGAGACAATCTTTGTGTGCTCCTGATGTTCGAAGGCCATTTCAAAAATCTCATCAACTCTGTGAGCTTCAGCAGCATGACAAGATGTTTCCTGCAATTCTAGCCCCTAAAGCATAAATGAAAACAATCTGGTTTTAGTCTTCACCAATACATATCCTTACATACTAGAAAGCTCTACTTTCTTGCAATAATTTTTTTCTTAACAAATGAATATATGCCAATATATTGTTGGTATTTTCAGAACTGAGTTACCTGCCAACTTAACTAACAATCAGATCGCTACCAGAACACTCACTACAGTATTTGGCATAGATATGATAACTCTAACAAACAAACAAGAACTTTGCTTCATACTATCTTATTAAAGATGGTATGTGACAATAAGAAATAATTCACACATTCTGATCATCTTGACTTTTTTTTTTTATGACTTCTTAGATTTCATAAATCATCTGTATGGTTTATATGTTTTAAAAACCATATGGAAGAGCATGTCAGTTGAAAGATTAAGAAATATCAATTAATAAGTCAGTCCTCAGCATGCAGTTACCTTAATATTAACACCACAGTAAGTGAAGCCCTTTTCTAGCACCAATATCCACATCAGTCTGTCCTGAAAACGGCACAGGTAATGTGATCCAGGTAGAGAGAGACCTAGATAAGGAGCCAAGAAAAGTTTATAGTCTGGTTATAGTGTGGCATTATACTGATGAAAACTTTTTCAACATGCCAACTGAGGAATTCATCTGCATACACACAACATTTTTTCATTAACATCAAATAAAACTGGTTAAATAGTACCTAGAATCTTATACAAACTAGTTGCAAAGCTAGAGCTTGAAAATGTAATGCTGTCTTTGGAAAAACTGTCCCCCCTCCGAACTGCAGGACTAAATTCAAACCGGGCTTCCATGATTAAAAATCCTCTTTGGCTGCATTTCCAAATGCACAGCTGCCACTGATCTCATCTGGAGATCTAAAATTCGTACAACTGCAGAAKACATTAAAGAATCATCATCTAGGATATAGATTTCTAAATGGATTTCTTCATGTTTACTGTGGAGTACAGAGTTTATTTGTTATAGGAAAAGTAAGAATATAATTCAAGAGAAGTTGGTACCTCTATGGTCAGTTCCTAAATTAATTTGCCCCTATCTTAGAATGATTAGAAAATATTTCTGTAGGATGCAAAATCCAGAGTTTAAATGATTTTCAAAGTTCTGTTTAAGTCTCAACTTACCAGTGAGGTAATATCACACCCATTTTACAGACATATAAATAGAGAAACCATCAGAAAAATGAAGACCTAATATTAAAGAGCACCATTTCTGAGTGCTCATCTTTAAACATTTGTGACAGTATCACAGACACTGAACACTAACAGTAGATACAACAGAAATCTACAGGCTTTTTTAAGCACCTCTGAAAAGAAAAGAAGGAAAAAAAAATCTCCAAAACCCACCACCTGGTTTTAAGTTTGACATCACCAAAAATAGACACCACCCAAATTAACTGGAATTTGATAACTAAGTCCTGAACAACTTCTAGTCAAACATCAAATTAACTAGTATTAAAAAAATCCCACAGACTGGCTCTCACAGTAAAAATCAAGTCATTCTTATGTCCAAAGAAACACGGTATTGTTTCCCTCTTATTTCCATAAAAAGACCAATGCAAAATTTCCTAGCAATTGCTGTTTTTACTGTCATTCTCTTAAATTATTACCTACTGTTACCTTCTCTAGTACAACAATGCTATTCCTAAGCATAGCAAGGTACATTTGCTGCCAGTATATGACTTGCTCCTATTCTCACTCATGTCCACTGATCACTCCAGTGTGTGGAGAATTTTAGTTTTAAAATACTGTAAGATGAAATCAGTGAAACCAACCATTAGGCTATAGCTAAATATTTAACTAACCTTTTCTATCCCACTGAGCTAATGAAGTGCATTTTCTTGCTAACATTTTACAATTTACATTTTAATTTTTTTCCTTCTAACTATCAAAGTTACTAAAACACTTTTACAGAGAAATAAGCATGGTTTTAAATTAAAATAGAGACACACAAAGAATTACCTCTTCATAACTCATCTGAGAACATAAAATTACTTCCTGCTTGAAGACATTCACTCACAGATTTTTCCATTAAAAAGATGACCAATTTCTTCCTAAAGATTAATGTTTAAATCATTTAATTTGAGGCATACAGGCCACCACATGGTAAAGATAGCAACTGGGAAAAACATATAAACAAATACACATACATATACATACACACACACACACACACTTGACTGATGCAGTAGGCAAAGCGAAGTTTCTCTCTCCTTTGGTGGAAAGAGGCTTCCAAGTTTTCCGAGTCTAATACCTCTCTCAGTACCAAAACTGCAGCAAATGTTCCCTAGTTAAGTGCTTGGATTTTTAATTCAGAAAAGACTGATTACTGTTAACTTCCTCTGTCTTTAAATAGTTGCAAGCCATTTTCTAGGAGGCTTATGTAAGTATTTGTCTCTTGTCAAAGAGCAAACGATGTCTTCTTGCTTATTTAAGTTATACAAAGGTTGTTTCTCAAGAAAATGAACTTGCAATTTTGGTAGTGCTTGTGTCACCAGCTGGGAAGAAGACTCAGTATTTGTTCACCTCTGTTTATAGAATTTTGTGAAATACCCATGATGATGCCTTCCACAGGTTTCAAGACTAGATCGTGCTAGTACAACCCTAATCTAACTGCCTGCAAGAGAAGTGCCATGAAGTCTCATCAACTGGGTCTGGTCTCAACTGCTTACTGCTAATTCAACTACATACTTCAGTCCAGATTCATCCTACCTAATTAACCTGCCCCTAATCAGTAAAAATTATCTGCTGGTCCCTTAAGAATGGGACAACTGCAGAGAAAAACAGATACAAACACACCCACGAAGATTAATTTGACAACACTCCATCTTTTCATTGACTGTCAAGAGCAGCCAAATTACCCGTACTCCAAAGGCATCTCAATTTATTGTCTGTAACTAGGTGGGAGGAATCCATACCATCTGGTCTTGTTTAGTATAGAAACGTAAATACTGTTTCATCATTTCATTTCTCCTTATTTTTTAAGGAAAAAAAATACAGAATTATTTTCTTACAAGACCAGAACACAATGAAAGGTGATCATTTTTCCCTCAGGGAAMAATCTCTGAATATTACATTTAACCGATGTTGTGAAACTCGATTTATATCAAAGGCTATGATTCTCTTATTCTCCAGTAAAATAACATTTCTTAAAATATTTAACTGCATTCCTTCATAGTGTTGTTAGCGTACCTACCTAGGCTACCAGCTGCTAATGCAGACTGAAGAGCAACAGCCAGGCTCGGAACCATCTGCTGGTAGTAAACAGTGTCAGAGCAAACACATGCTGTAGTGCCCACAGGTCCTGGCCAGCTTCGGATAGGCCTAGGAAAGCCTATCAAAAACACTGGTAGCGTGAAGAGCGGCAACAAAGGAGAAGAAAGTAGTGCAGAGATGGCAATGAAGGCCAACAGGATGGGGAAGAAAACTGTGTTGAGTGTGATTAAGGTAGCAGTAGATTTCCGACGCTGTTTTTTCTGTGTCCACGATGTCAGAAGAATGGCTATGGCAAACTGCAATTTTGAGACAAACTGAAGCAGTCGATCCCGTAGGATACCAACCTGTGAGACAGAAAACAAGCACGTTTATTTGTATTCTGTATTTTATCACATCCAGCACTACAAAAGCTGTCTATCTAGACAAGTTTTAAGGAAACGAAGTAAGATTATCATTGACTGATAGCAGAGATAATGTCTCAGTACATAGTTTTTCAGTCTTGATTTACTAGGTCCTAGACCCTAATTCYATATTGCGGCACGGAAAGGAAACTAAGAATTTAAGGGACAACTATCTGCTTAAGGCTACACGATGACAATTACCAGTAGGAGTTTGATTCCGGTATCAAGGCTCTTGTTCCACCATAGGTCCACATTAAACACTAACATTTGTGTTATTGACACAACCACTATGTCCAGTAGAGCATTCTCTGTATTCTGCCAGACCTAAGAGAGAGATGTGTCAGATGTGCGTTTAAAATGTGTCTTTTCTTAGCTTTTTTGACCTGGAATATATCTTCCAAGTCACTTTAATGCTTAAATCATGCAGAAGAAAAAACRTATTAAGCTGAGTAACATATTTAAAATTCAAATTACCATCCTAAATATTCTTGTGAATCCAATGCAAACGGACACAGAATGAAGATTTTGTAGGGAGTGGTCAAGTGACAGGAACGCTATCATAGCAAATGGAGACACTGTAATTGAAATAAAATAATCATCAATTTCTTTGCAAAAAATAATTAAAATCTAGAGGTAAGCAGTGCAGAACAGAAATCTGAACATAAAAAGAGAACTCTTCCAGTCATATAATTACTGCAAAGTCTTCTTCCTACWATATCTCCAAAATATTGAAATTAAATAATGTATTTGCACTAATGGCCCAAAACTACAAACTTATGCCACATTTAATTGTTAGTTTTTTTAAAAAAAGTTTCCCTGATGATGACGGAAATACTCAAATAAGTAAAAATAAATCTAAGAAGAGCATTCATCAATCCACTTCCCCAAATTGACACATCTTTATGAAATTAAATAAATTCAGATTAAATTGTTTCCTCCACAGTAAACATATTTGTCACTAACTTTACGAGAAAGGGGACTGTGCCCTTTGCTAGGAAGTTGAAAGAACCTATTATTTAGTCAGCTAGAAGACTTTCAACACACTTTTGTTACCATCTTTTTAAAAATCTACAACAGTGACTTCTCAAAAATGAATGTCGATGTTGTAACTAAAATCCTTGTAAAGGATGTAAAGGCCTTGGTTTCTGAGCTGGACTTTTTAAAAACCTCAACTTTCTGGTCTGACCTCTAAAAAATAAACTTATCRCTATTCACTTTCAGATATTCTAAGCCAGTAATTTTGACCCCAATGCAACTCAGCAGAACATCAATATTTCTATCCATTTCATTTTTCTTAGTTCATTCATAGAACCTTGCATATAGTAATTCTGATTTGTTTCATTCTTCCTATAATCATCATCTAACAAACAACAGATAGTGGGTGTTCCTACCTAGTGTTAGTAAAATCCTCCTGACAACACCAACTTTCATTAGCCTTCTTTGCTTCTCCATGAACACAGTCACAGTTCTGATATCCTTTGGATAAAAGGGGTTTCGGAAGATTCCAAACAAGTACACTCTCTGAATCTCTCTAAGAATCCACATAATTATGAGTAGTATCATCAGAATGTAACTTGCTATAGCCTGAGGACTGGCTTTGGAAAACGATGAAAACCCAGCAAATTGATGCAGCAGGCTAGCTTCTATGAGAGCAAATGTCAGTACAGTCAAATAAAAAATGAATTCCCTCCACCCAAACTGTATCCTAAGGCCTCTGTGTATATTTTTAGACTTGCTGGAGGCTAAATTGCTGATCATGGTGTTTTTGAAGGCAAAACCAATCTCACTTAGGTTAAGACTCAGTATGAACCCACATCCAGTCATGAAGAGGATCACACCGAGAGTGCTGGGAATGAAATACGATGCTATTGCTGTTCCAGCAGAAATGAGAAACATTACTAATAACCTGTGAAGGAGAAAATAAAGAAGATTTGCTTGAAAAGAAAAAGGTTATAAATGATATTGATACATTTCATTGTTATAGAAACAAGATTTACTTTGCGTTACTGGACAAAGGTGAACCTCCTAGTCCAAACTCCAACAGTTGTTCCATTCCCCATAGAAAAAGTGCATCAAGTGGGGGCAGAATTCCCAATGCCCATAAGAATGGCAGAAAAAGAAATACGATGTGCAAAATCTGGTTCATCTGTTCTAGAACAGGTGTGTTGACAGCAAACCTAGATGAAAGAAGAAACGTGTTTAACTTCTGTGAAGGAAAAGATAGCTGACACATGGCAACAGTTTGTTTAACTAATACAGTAAATTCAGAAGTATAAATATTACATAAACCCAATGGATATTACTTTAAAGGAAAAATAAGGACAAGAGATTATAAGTTTAATGCTTGCGACAGTAACACAATAATTAGAACTTTAGAACATAGGCTTATTTTTCATTCAAAAGATTCATAGCCTCCAGATTACCTAGAAGAGCCAAGTGAATTAAGTGTCCTAATTATTTTGATACTATTGTGATAATACACTCAAGAAACACTTGGGGAAGAAAGACGTCCACAGTCTTAGAGACCTCATCTGATTAACAAAAAAGTGCTAAAGTATTTTTTAAAATTACAGGAATACAACATTTATGTAAGCCTAAGACATAGGTTGCAAGAATTAATACTTAACTGGCACATTGCCTGTATATCAGGACATAAACTCTCTTTAGGGATATAAAATGTAATTTTGTATATAAATGCTTTTATATCTTTCTGCAAAAATACACAGATCAATATTGTAAGTCTGCAGAAACTGCAGGGCCATACACTACTTRTGGACAAGATAATTTAAGTTAAAAGATGGACTACTAACACATTTCAGTTTTCTTTACTTCTTACTAAATAAATAAGTAATCCTCGAAAGAATTTTGTCAGGAATTTAAAGAATGTTTGAGGTTTCTCCTCATGAAGTAAAGTGGAAGAATCTGGGGTCCAAGATCATGTGTATAGTTCTCATTCCACAATTGAAGGGGTAACTGGGTAAAACATTATTAAAAACATCCCCAAGTGCAAAACTAGTAAAATAAAACATGCCTTTTTTTAATGCATTTGAAATACCCCGACCATAAAACATGTACATGTGAAAGTGATGTAAGTATCACCTGCCAAAGAACATAGGAAGTAAAGTCAAAACCTCAGTGATTTAAAAGATTCTGAAAATGCTTTAACCAAAACATTCATCTGAAAAGCTTAAAAGATAAAACAATCTCCTACTTGTAAACTAATACAGTTCTACTGTACTACACACCACATCTAAAAATTCAAGTTCAAAATCCATATAACAAAGAGATATAGCAAGGTTCGCATTTGCTCACTAAATCCAAGTTTTTTTTTTTTTTTTTTTTTTTTTTTTNCCTTTCTACAGAGATTAAAGTAGAAAATATTCATTGAAACCTGGATTTAGATCCAGTCCTCCTGAAGTCTGCAGTGTTTAGATCTACAGATCCAGAGCAGGAACATGTTTTTTTGAGAACATGGCTTCAAAAAGGATGTTAATGCAAATGTTTTGTAAAATAATACTGAAATCATCATTACCAAAGATAGTGTTTGTAACTGAGAACTGCTGAGGGTCTTCCTAACTTATGTGAAATGCTATAAAACTTAAAGAACTTTTTACACACAAAATAGAGCATCAATTTCCACAGCACACCCTTCCAGGCTTCTTTTGGAGTTCTACAGCTGATTAGTTTCAAAATAAGTTTTCTTCACAAAAATCATTTCAACTTTCTACAAAAATACATAAAACAACCATTATTTTCATTAGCTAAATGTTGTATTAAGTTTACCTGTGTGCAAGATCCACTGCAATAAAGACAAAAATATAGAAAGGTCTCATCAGAGCAGTAATTTCGTAAGTATCCAGTGCTTGGAAAGTAGCTGTTTCAGTAGCAGTATTTATAATTAATGAATACTCTCCTATGCATATAGTCACCCATCCAAATACAAAGATGACAACAGTTCCTCCAATATTACTATATAGCAAAGTTAATCTGTTTGGCAGCAAATACCAAGTTCCCAGCCCACACAATACCCCTGCCAGAAGAGAATGAAATACAGTGTTGATTATATACTTCTTGCCAGGAATAATAAATTTTACTGTCTCTGAACCTACACAGCTGGAAAATTCAAACTCATCTTCATCTGTTAGCGTATTCTGAATTTGCATTCTTTCTACTGTCACTGTCTTCTGTTTTGCATACAGATTTGTCATTTGGAGAATAAGCGCAGTAACAAACATTAGTCCTCCTGAAAGTGCTGCAGTATAATAGTCTTTCATAATGTCCAATTGGTACAAAAGTGTTCCTACTCCTCCCAAAACCCATGGTATCAAGAAAAGAATAATCTGATTCACGTATATGTAAGGAGGGGCACAATAGCCTAATTTAAAGCGGGGACCTCCCAGCACAGTTTGCGGAAAGCGCTTCAGGAAGAACTCCTGTTTGTAATCATTAAGTAGAGGTACATCTGGACCCATTCTTATTACTCAGGAATGCTGGATGAATATCATTTTTCCTGTAAGAGAACAGAAAGAAAAAGAAGGAAACATTACTAGGTCTAGCATTCAAAACTTAACCAGTAAATTCTTCTGTCCTATTTTCATTTACCAAGTCATAGTGGAATTCTGACACGTTAGTGTTAGTAGACAGTATCTTAAACCATCTATAGACTTTCCTAGAATACAACTCCTAAGCAAACACCTAAAGTGGAAAAAGACAATATATTTAAAAATAAAGAATGTATTAATGATCTAAAGCTTTGTACAACAAATAAAATACACAAACTATTCTTGGGAAATGATAAAATAACTCATTTCTACATAAGAAAACCTTTCTAAAACAGAAAGGTTTTTGATCCAGCTTGATTCCAATCACATTTTGCTAAGAATTAATTCTGTTAAGGACCTCCATATACAAGTAGCTGAGTAGAAGAAGAGTCACTAATTTCAGTGACTATCCACATAAATGCATTTATGCAAGGTTCCTGCAAAAATCAAAGCCTTATCAGATACACTAACTGCAAAAAATCAGTAGAAGCCTTAAAAATTGTTTTTGTACGTCAGCATTTTTATCACTCTCTCTACACAGCCTACTCACAGAACAGGATCTTACTGTTCTTACCACACAAGACATAAAACAAACAGTTCAGTTTCTACCTCCCAAAGCATGTAATTTAAATATAAAATAAAAAAGCAGTATTTGCAAGTTGTAGCACAATCAGCATATATTCTGTTTTATACATCAGTAGAGAAAACTGAAAAAAAAAGGAAAAGAGACATCTGTAAATCTTTACAATCAGCAGTGTCAAATAGAAATCAGATATTATACCCACTCAGAGGATCATGCAATGTAGAAATAATGATTGTAAGAAGGTAATTAAAATAGCCAAACATAACCTTATGCTACCAATCACAAAAGCAAGAATCCATGGACGACAGGCGCCAATACTCAAGCTAAGTCATAGGGTGAAAAAATAGCACAATAAATGTATTGTGAAAGTACTTCATTAATAATAAAAAAGGAGATGTTGGTATGCATTAGAAGATGTGCAAGTAATGAAATTCTGCTTTCTTTCTAATGGACATGTATAATCTCACAAATTCCCATTAGCCATCATTGCTGCTATACTAAGAATGAAATATGACTGTCACAGAGTTTCCAAACTAATGCAATCCCTTCTTTCTGTAACACTGAATGCTTTTAGGTGTTTTAAAGCACAATTTTTCTCCTGACATTTAAACAGACATCAATCACTTGACTCTGGGTAAATACTGGTCACCATGGAATTAAGTTAGAAACAGTACAAATAAGAATATTAGTGGCCATTCATACACATTATCACGCCTGGAAATTTGCTTTTTGGGTCTACTAAGTCAATATACTCCAAAATGAAAAGCAGGAGCCTAGAGGCTCCAGGACTACTATGCATATACACTCATATACACTTTTTTTTTTGGGGGGGGGGGCATAGGAATTCCAAACTGAAATTGAAAACATAGTTTTTTTGGTCACATCATTCTAACCCATTAAATGTTTTTTAATGGAAGGCAAAGACAGCAGTCAGTCACAAGGAAAGTAACACTCTCTACATGTTGACACTGAAGAGTAGAATTTGTAGCAGTTGGCTCAAAAATTTGTAAATGTAACCGGGACACGCCTGACCAAAAATCGTTTTCGGATATAATTAAAAAAATTCACAATCCAGCCAAAACTTGCTTATAAACAGTTTAAAGGATTGCGTATGTATGAGACTAAGTTACTAAGAAGTTATTCGCTGTAGAAGTTTTGTATGCATAGAAAGGAAGTTGAGTTTTAAAGGAATCATAAAACCCAAAGGTGCATTGTTTTCCACTAAAACCAGCTTTCTGGCAGCATCCCCTCCCCCCCAGCTTTTCTGAATTTCTCTTCTCTAAAAAGGGCGAATTTTGTTTCAAGTTCTAGTTTGCATTCTTGTTTGTTGGTTTATATTGCTAAGAGCACGTTAACAAAACGCGGCACCTGGCTTCAATGCACATTCCTGACGTACAGGCCTGGCCTGACATGGGCGACCTGCCCGTTACCCAACGCTCCGAGCGGCCACAGGTTGCCTGCACCAGCRGGGAGCTAAGCAACTGAGATACCATCACACAGGTGATGACCCAACACCGTGAAGCTGTTTGAAGTTCTTGCAACACCCTCTCCGCACAACCAAAATCAGAGGGTTTTACATGAAGCACAACAAAGCAAATTGCACTCAAATTCAGGCGGAAACCCGCACCAGGGCATGCGTTTTCCTCGAAAAACGCACATCATCCTTCTTCGCAGGTACCCACGGTCGGTTGGTTAAGCGCCGTGTGATTTTATTTCGAGCATCACCCGCGTGGAGATCTCAAGTCGTCCAGGCCGCCGCAGCGCACCCGGCTCAAACACGCACCTGTGTCCCCGTGGCCACCTCCTACCTGAGGAAACCTCTGCGCCTGGCCAGAGGGGCTGTCACCCCGTTAAAAAAAAACGCAAAAAAGTGGGGCAAACAGGCACATAGATAAGAAATCAGTAGGAGAGCAAGCGTGCCTGTGCTGCTTTTAACTGCGGAGCGGACGGCAGGCCAAGCCAGGCAGCGCCCGGCCCGCGCAGGCACGAAGCGGGGGCGGCCGGCGCTGCCTCCCCTCAGGGGCCGCCCCGACCGCCGCTGCCCGCCACGGGGAGGCCGCCACCGCCTCCTGCTGCTCCAGCGAGGGGCCCCGCGGCTGCTGCCGCTGTGGCGAAAAGCCGCTGCGAGGCGGGAACCTACCTCAGGCCCAGGCTCGGGGCAGGGAGGAGGGGACGGGACTGAGCCTGCAGCCCGCGGCGGGAGGAGGAAGAGGAGGGAAGATGGCGGAGCTGCCCCCGCCTCCCCGCTCCTCAAGGACCCTCCTCCCCGCCGGCGGGGCTCCTGCGCCCGGGCGCTGCTGCGGAGGCGGAGAAGGGAAGACAGGAGGAGAAAGACGGCGGGGCGGGGATGGCGTCGAGCAGAGCTGACGGAAGGCGATGGCGCCCCTCCTCGCCCGTCTTCCCCTCCGCCCTCGGCGGCCGCCATTTTCCCCGCCGGAGGGAGCGCGGCGCGGCGGGGGGAAATGGCCACGGCCGCCTTCCCCTTCCTTCTCCTCCTCCTCCTCGGCAGCGCTTTGCTTCCCCCACCCCGCGGCAGGCGGGAGCGGTGTTTCCCTCAAAAATCGTGTTATTTATTTATTTATTTACTTAGGCACCGTGTGTCCCGTGCGTTACGAGGAAAGGGCGCAGCCTGCGCGCAGCGTGTCCGGGCCCTGGCGCGCCTTCAAGCAGCGCCGCCTTCCCCTGGACGGGCCCCCTTGGCTGAGGAACCGACCCCCGGACACCTCTGTCTTCCTCCAAGTGTTACTTACCCTTTTGATAGTTGGCRTGAAAATGTCAGAGAATGGGTTTTTACAGCATTCGTTGTTGCTTCCTTTGACAGAAGTATAATACCAACAGAATTGCTTTTTTTTAATTCTTAAAATATTTAGCATTGATATTCAGCACAATATTCCTGTATATTAAGTCATTTAATATCAATATCCAATGCATAACATTCTACTATATTAAAATATTGTTTAAAACTTTCTTTAATCTAGAATGTTAATGGTCGTCCTCTGTTCATAGCTAATTCAAGATGAGACTTATTGGTTCTAGCCTCATGCATAGGAAAATGCAGCCTTAGTTTTCTTGTATATGAAATAACCTTAAACATTCACTGGCGAATTGAAATTTAATTCCAAATACTGCACTACCACCCTTCAAATTGCACAATTAAACACTGGCAATACTTAACRTAGTGATCATGGTTTATATCTAGTAATGCTCAAATGTACAACTCACTGTAGTCAGTAGAATATGCCTATATCTATCTTAACATCCATGTCCTATCAAACACTAAAAATTCTTAGAAATATTTATAACCATTTTAATGTAAATGGTAATAAATTTTAACCCACAGTGATATGCTTAGAACTTAAGATATACTAAAGGAACTCTTGAGGTCAATGTAATTCTTAAAAGGAGCATCATAATGTTTCTGTAGGTGTGTTATTCTTTAGTCTTCACAGATAATAAAAAGGCATTTAGATTGGGGTATCCAGTGTAAAACCTTGGAAACACTACCAAAGAAAAATGCTGTTTTACCTTTACTGAGCTTCTTTTAAATGAAGGTCAATGGTACAAATGATGCAAGAGTCCAGCCAACCAGAAGACAAATATAAGTATCTTAAACTGTCTAGTTTCTCCAGGATCCTTGACTGAGGTTTATTTACTCTGGCCTTGAAATGTGTCTTGCAATCCTATTAAAATTAAGTATGTGTTTGCCTCAGATATTCCAAGGCAAATAGCTTATCTGTACAATACACTAAAGGTATATAGCAGGTATTTACTTTATGGTTGAGAAGTGTYATCCTGTCTCAATTTGCCAATTCAGTTATAATTTTGTAAAGATGACATTTCTGTTCTGGAATATATAAATCCTAAATAACAGTGTAGAAGGAAAGCACACACAATCTTGATTTCTTTGCAAGCTTTGCACCTTGTGTTTCAAAAGTGAGAGAAAGCTTCTTGCCTATTCTTGTTTCCTATRATTTCTCTCTTGCTCAAAAGAATAAATCAGGATTTCAGTCAATGCAAACCCCAAGCTAATTACTAGACAATTAATTAATTTCTTTACGAGTTGCCATATAAAATATAAGCCTGCTGACAAAATGAACTAGGTTCAGTAAATTCAGCCTACCTCCAGTAGTCTTTTGCAGATTATCACACAATGTGTAGCTGTAGGCATGTGAACAATACCATTGAAATTAATAGCATTGCTCTTTTGCCTAAAATAAAGATGCATACAAAATATTTGTGGAGTTGGAACTTAATTTTTGGCTTGCTTCTCTTTAGTTTGTGAAAAGGCTGTTTTTCTGAATCCCCCCATCTTATGTATTTTCATATTTTTAGTATTTACTTTGTTTAGAATGATGTGTCCAGTAGAAGTATTTTTCCTACTGTAATTTCTCCTCTTTAAAGATAAGTGATTTTTATTTTGGAATGCATTTTTATATACAAGGATGTACAGAATAGTAGAAATAGGGATGCTTAATTCTGTTTATTATTAAGACAAACTGTAGGAAGTTATTCTTCTAAAGACAATTCTAGGTAAAAAAAAAAAAAAAGTTACTTGTAAATCAGATCATGGAATTTACTTACTCTCTTTATTTTCTTTCTCCTGATGCCCAAGTTTAATTATTGCTATTTTGAGATCTGTAAGTTGGCAYTCTGCAACAGATGTCAAAGTGAAATCCAAGTCCTCATTTTACTCCATCTTTTTGTTTTGTATCCCATACCTAACCCATCTTTTGTTTGTCTCTGTGGCTTTCTGGAAAGCTACTTAATACTGAGTGTACATTATCCATGACTACTTTTCCATGGCTCCCTTGGAAGTAATTCCTTTAGACAATATGGCCTTAGGCTGGCAGAGAAACGTGGCGTAGCAGGGAGCGTGTGTCTTTCTGGATGACTATCCCCTTAAAATAAAACCATCTACTTTACAAAAAAGTAGCCTATTCCTACATATGAAAGATGCCTATATTTTCCTGAGATCAAAGACTTTTGATGACATTTCTAAACTACCATTAAGAGTTTTACAGTTTTAAGCATAATAGTCATCCATATAATGAGTTCTAGCAACTAAAATTTCCCAGGCAGCTTCCATTCCTGTATGATAGCTGAGCATATACTTTAAGTAATTTCACAGCTCATACCTATTTATTATAGCATTAAAGCAATAGAAAAGTATTTCTTATCCATTTAGTTTTTTATATTATGTGGTTTGGATTTTATGATAGCATTTGTATTCTTCTTCCAGTATTGCTGCCAGCGATGGGTAAAACAATTTGTGAGTCTGAAGATATCCTTGTCTTTTCTTAGTTTGTCTATAATATGCTTAAAGTACTAATATGCACAAGAGCTGTGAGCTATTTTTGTTGTTTAACAAAGCTAGATTTACCTTTTTTTTCTACTTGCAGTTAACGCTGAAAACCTCTTAATTATGGAAGCAATCTATTTAAATATTTTATGTTTTGGGAAAGACTCACTTGCCTTGGAAGTCTCTTTCAATTGCTGTGTTTTGAAAATCTATCACTGATCTGAGGAGAAGGGGACAGAGAAAGAATTACAGATTGAAAATTTGTGTACTACTTAAATTTCAAGTGACAACCCAGGATTGACTATGGGATATTCTGTGTCTTTATTTTGACAGGGTGTAACAGTTCTGTGGCCATGCAGACTTCACAGTTGTCATTTATTCCACATTGCATGGCCAAAGTGGACTTTGTGGTAATGACTGGAGACAGATAGTGTGCAAGACACTCTGCTATGGAAACACAATCTCTTCCTGCTAAAGCTTAAGAACAATTTGTAGTCACTATTGTAATATTAAAGTTTATATCATCTGCATGCAAGCTAGTATATCCTCTGTCCTTCAAGACTTCACCAATTGAGAACAGTTGTATTCACGCACACTAGTTATTAAGGACTGGGTTCAAATTGCCACACCTTCCTTCATCCAACTTTGCAACCACTTAAAAATATGCTTGGCCCAAAAATTACATTTAGAGATCTAAGTGAGACACCTGGGCTTTCTAGGAGACTGTGAACAGAGAAGTACATGTCTCTAGAAGATGTTTCAGTGCTCTGTAAATGAAGAGCTGCCAGTGCTATCTGTTGGGAAACATCATCCGCAGAGGCAGGTCTGAGCTGCTGTTCTGAGAGCATCTGATTCACGGTTGCACATAAGATGCCTCCATCCATTCAGAGCAGCAATACCCTGGCAGGGCAGGCACTTGCTTAGGAGGGACTAAAATGCACTGGTGCTGCTACCAGTGACCACCTTTTGCAAAATAGGCTAGTGGCTTAGAGTGGGGACATGAGGAGGTCTAGGACCCTTCCTAGCCTGAAAAGGACAACTCACTGTTCTGGCCATAAAAGTCCTAACCATGAGGCTGTGGGCAAGGCTATGAAAAAGCTTTTTTCTGCTCTTCTGTTGAAACTAGAGAGGGAACCTGATTCTGTCACCCAGGGAGAAGGGAATTTCCCTTGTATACCTGACTTACTTAGGGTATTAATTCATGCTTACCTGCTGCTTCTCAATAGGTCTTCAGAAAAGGAGACCAGTGAGGGAAGAGCTCAGTGTGAGGATTATCAAGGGAAATTCCCGCAATATTGAGGAGCTCAGCTATGGTGTCTTACACACCACAATCACCCCTTTTCCTACAGAGTTACAGACCATTAGACCTGCTAATGAATCTCTCACTTTATATAAACAAATATATTTTTAAAGCAACAGCTAAAGGCCTAGAACATCCAACCACATGCTTCACCATCCTGGCTACAAGTAATATCTAGTATCTTTTGTCTAGTATCTGCTAAAATCACAAGAGTTAGTGGATAGGACTGATTTAAGGGTTGCTGAGTGCAGGGTAGGATGACAGACCTTTGCTCTGGAACATRAGCCAGGTATCAAAATGCTTCCCAGGAGCAGAGCTGGCCCTTCAGTGCTCTGTTAGGTGGCAATATTGAATAGTTTGCTTGGGCAGTATGGGAAAATTTTGGGTGAACTGATTGCTCCTCAGAAGAGCTAGTGAGCCTGTCTGTGTTTAAGCCTGTTTAGGGCTGCCCTAAGCAGTAAAATGATATCTATATAGACATAAATGGTAAAGTACTTCATAAATGGTAAAGAACTCATTGGTTCTGAGCTAGTGCTTTGCATACTTCAGTAGTGTTAATTGAGCTTTGCTCATTTGATGTCCAGTTTTTCTGACACGGGTTTTAATCTACTCTTTCAGAGTTCTAAAACTCTGCCTTTTTTTTTCTTTACATGTGCAAGTAAATCTAAAAAGGATTTTCATAATTTCTTTGTGTTCAACTTCTCTAATGAGGTTGGACAGATTCTCACAGTTTCTATTGCTAATATGATTCCTGGCAAATAGAGCAGAAGGTTCAGAAGAACAAAAGAAATGATCTAATTTTAGTAATGGTGCAGACGGAGTCTGTCATTTTTCTCCCTCTTTTATCCTCCTACCCTTTCTGAATGTCAGAACCTCCCAGCACTGCCTCTTTTCAGTTTGAATTGAATTCTTGTTCTTTGTCAAGAGCTGGGCATGATGAGTTTTTAGATATTCCTCTGAAAAGAAGCTGTAGTAGCAGAGATGCTTATCAGTAAAATTCTGACTTTTCCTAGGTAATTTAGTTAGAAGGAACCACTTCCAATTGAGTGATTTCTGCAAATTAGAAAACCATATATCTGAAATTTCAATTAATATGTATGTCATATATCCTCYATTTTAAATCTTAAATTGAAGTTTGAGTCTAAGGAATGCATTACAGTATAAAATGATAGGAGAATTAATTTAATTTCTGAAAGACAAAGAGGGTTGCTTTCATCTAGTAGGTCTGCTCAGCTTGCCAGCTGGTCAGACCTCCATGCAGTGAAGTACTTTGGCCTGAGCATAATTTAAGTATGAGAATTTCTGCAGAAGCCTTAACAGAAAACGTGTTCTTTTAGAGGCAATRGAAGTGCTCACATGTTTAAAGTTAAATATATGCTTACAAACTTTGTAGATTTGGGYCTTTGGGAACTGTTCCAGTGGATACCAATTATGCTTGTCTTGGTCAACCTTTATTCTTGTGCTCCTCTCTTGGATATGAGAAATAAACAGGCTGTATTTGCAATCTGGAGAGTAGCAGTTATAGACATCTGATGTGCAAAACTTGACGAGAAAGCAAAGATTAATATGGTTTGAAATAAAAATTGCTTCAGCAGTATCAAAATGCAGGGGACCTCCTTTCCCATCTGTTAATTTACTAAGTGAACAACAAAAACATAAGTATGCTTAGAAATACATTCTACTTCWACACTTAGAGACAAAAAAAGAAAAAAGAAAAGTAATGTCAGCCTAAAGATTGATTTTGTTCCAGAATATGTCTGTTTGAATAACCATGTCAACCTTGAATAAAAATGTGCCTTTTTCAGACTAAATCRTTCCTAAGTATCTAGCTCTATTTTGTTTAATTTCATGCCATATATATAGAAGGGGGCAGACAGGCATTACAATTAAATCTATAAACTCTTAGCCCAGAATAAAGGTCAGTGTTTTGTTTCATGTTAGAATAACTTTCTGTGATTGATGTAACAGCCTGCACTGTAAGGCCTAAAATTGGGCTTTGGAAAACACTGGATGTGCTTTTTAATRCTATTTCCAACAACAAAGGCTCAATAAATAATTAGGCAGGAATCCTCTCTGAACTTGTGCAACTGATTTAAAAACTAGGCTGTGCAATTCTGAGATTTAAGCGGTATCGCTTTTGGATTTTGAATCTTTAGGAGTTATATTTTCATTGCTTTTTCTGGAATCATTAGGCTTGATAAAAATGAAAGCTTAAATGCATTCCATGAACTGGACCTTAAAAAGCCCTTCCTCCTCCCCCAAATAAGTGAGTTTTGCAATGAAATCTCCCACATCTTTTCACCAAGTACCTCATCATCTAACCGGGACTGTGCACTAAGTGATTTAAACACTCACATGGAAGCTCAGCTAAACGCGCCCCTCAAGCTGGGAGATGTCCCATACCTGCCCGCAGGGTTGGATGCAGCAGGTTGGATGGTGGTGAGGTTGCTCTTCTGCATCACACAGAGCTCATTGCACCAGGAGGCGTCAACAGGCAACTGCCCCCTTCGTCCTCCTCCCTCTACTGCCTGGGCAAATCTACCTGTGGCTGCCAGCCCATCCCTTCCCGAGAGTGTTTGGTATTGCTTATTCCTTATCTCTTCCTGCTCTGGTGCCCGGACATTACTCCCCTTCCATCCACGGTCATTGTGCAGCACAATATTTCRATTTAAATGGATGTTCATGAAATGCCACCTTTCCCAGGTTGAGTGGGAAGACGAGGAAATGGGCAGCAGGAGCTGTGTGTTGCTGATGGCTTTACACAGTATACAAGAACATCAGATTTCCCAGGCCTCCTCTCTTTTGGATGCACTATGAGGGTCTTTGCAGTTCTTTTTTAGCATGTGGACCAGTCACAGGACAATTTTCTGGTCAAGTTAAGGCACTCATAGCCCCCCATTTCCCTTCTGGTGCAGCACAACCTGAAGCCCAGACTCGGTCACCGTTTCAGGCAGCTCTTCCCATTGCTATCACAGCAGCTCTCATCACTGTGCTGTTACTGTGGCTGAGGGTGTCAGTTTTCTTGAGCCACATTAAGATATCCAGCATGTAGTCCACTGACAGGGCTCCAACTCTGTGAAAATAATATTTACATTGGCAGGCCTTGGAACAGAAACTGCCATTGACTCTAGCTAGCTAGTATGGTTCTAGCAACCAGTTCAGGTCTTCCAGTGGGAAGAGTTTGTTTGATTGCAAAGCACAGCAATAATCTGGAAAAATACACAGCTAGGAATCACTGAATGGTTGAGGTCAGAAGGGACCTCTGGAGATCGTCTAGTCCCCATCATCTTCATGGCCCYTCACTGGACTTGCTCCAGTATGTCTATGTCTCTCCTGCACTGCAGAGCCCAGCACTGGGCACAGCGCTCCAGATGTGGCCTCATCAGTGCTGAGGGAGGGGAAGGATCATGTCACTTGACCTGCTGGCGATGCTCTCCCTGCTGCAGCCCAGGATACTGTTGACCTTCTTTGCCATGAGGGGACATGGCCCCATGTTCAGCTTRTCCACCAGGACTCCCAGGTCCTTCTCTGCAAAGCTGCTTTCCAGCCAGTTGGCCCCCAGCCTGTACTGGTGCCTGAGATTATTTCTGCCCAGGTGCAGGACTTGGCATTTCCCTTTGTAGAACTTCATGAGAATCCTGTTTACCCATTGTAAGTCATTGTAAAGAACCACTTGAGATTACGTGGGAGAGGTGGAGACTTAATGATCTCCCACAAAATTCCACAAATATTTAGTTATTTAAGTTATCCATTTTTTTTCCTCATGACCTTCACATCTATAATAYCACCATGTCATCATCCTGAACTCTGGATGCTATCAGAAATCTGAAGTGAGGACAAGATGATTAGCTTTGTACGTTTATACAGAGAGAGGAACTAATTCTCTGTATTGTAATTTTGTGTTGACAGCACTTCAGTTTTAGTGACAAGAATCTTGCCAAAATTGAGCGTGTAAATGGAAGCCACTTGGTTATGAATGAATCATTTATTTTCTGTGTGTTTAAATAACTCATATTCATAGTTTCCTTTATATTACATCTTCTCTGCAAGGTTGTTCTGTCCAACAACTAGTGCCCACCGATTCTGCCCTTGGCTCACCTTGCTGAGGAAGGAGAGTATGAATGTTGCTTCTTCAGTGCAAAATTATGAAAAGCTGGTTGTGAATTGTCACAGGTTGGTAACTCCATCAGATTGTCAGATGTTGTGAATCTGTCCAGTTTTGTCTCTGCCATTATCATTTTACCTGTTTTTTGAGGGGTAAATTACTTAAGGTCTTAAGAGTCTCATGGAGCAGACTGATGGGGCTCTTGGTCTCCTGCCTTACCTTTGCCATTCGCATTGGACAGTCATTGATTAACAACATGGATTTAAAACCAAGTGGGRAGATTTGCTATTTTGGCTCCTACCTTAATCCACATATTCCGGTCTATAATGGATGGCTCAGACAGTGCATTAAGGACATTGGGAGCATAATCCTGGCTTCTGGGGATTCAGTAATGGATATGCCTTTGTGTCAGAGGCAGCCCGTATTTTCGACCTGTTTGGAGGTCAGAAGGGCTCAAGCCTCTTCTTTCATCTACACTGAGAAGTTCAAGCCCATTGAAAGCCCTCTAGCCTCCTTTCTTTACCAAAACTCATTGAGTAATTTTTAACAGAAAAACATARTTTACTTACTTTTTAAACTTACTTCATTTGGTTTGAAATTTCTTTGRTTTCCTTGAATTTTTAGGTTGCAAATTTATCAATAACTCCAAAGATTAGATTTGTCAAAAAAAAAAAAAAGTAAAACAAGAATAACACCATTRTAACGTGAATGTAGCTAAGAAAGGAAGCAGAAGCGTTGCTAAAATTAACTTAGGATAATTACAGTTAAACTCTTCACTCCTACCTTCACTGATCAAGCAGGACAGGGCATAGGGTCTTCACAACAAGGTAGCAAGAATCTCTTTGTGTTCCCAGAGATCAGGACTGCAGACATTTAGCTCCCAGCTCAGCTCCCTGTGCAGCTGAACATATCCCAGTCCATTGCCTGGCGCTGCTTTGCTGTCTGTGTGCCCTGCCAGCCCGGTACCATGCACCTCCCCGCTGGGAGGAAAGCATCGATCAGCGGGTGGAAGAACGGGCTTGTGTTTAAGCCACGGGACTGAGATTCTTCCAGGCTAAAAAAAGGAAAAATTGTTTTCTTTAATCAGATGTGATTTGATCTGAGCTTAACTAAATCTGTTAACTTCAGCTTTCCCCCTGAAAACTGGGTAGTGTCAGTCTCGATTTGTTGGATATTGGGTGGTAGGAGAGAAAACGTAATTATTAAAAAAACCCCAACCCAAATCATACTTCATAGATGCAGCTCACATTTTGTAACTGGCTCAGAGTTGCTACAGAAAACAGTTGTAGTTACACTAATGATAGGCTTTAGTTTGTTTAATAAGCCTWGTTAGCATTTAATACTTCCTTCCCCCTTTTAACATCTCCATTTTGGAGTCAGGTGGTAGCTGATAATGCGTGTGTACTTTGCAGGTGAACATGTTGACCAGGCATCTCAGCAGTAATACTAGGAAGCTTTAATGGAGAATCCAGGTCCTCAGGTCTCTACAGGAGATGCACATGACCTGGACCTGGGATTTAATGAGGAAGCAGAGGTTTTACTGAAGCGGATCCCTTTCTTTGGAGGGGCAAAGGGAGGTAAGGGAAGCTCTTGGTGCTTATGCGATTATTGCTAATTACTGTGATTAAACATTCTCCTGGCAGAAATTTTTGGTGCCCGAGGTAGAGCTTGTCTGCTTCCATTTGCTTTTTTTCCCCTTCCTTTTTTTTTTTTTTTTTTTTTTTTTAACTGTCCTGTGGTGCCCCCTCGAGGTAGAAGAGCAGCCAGTTTTATTTGCAATTACGGCAGCTGAACCACTGATTAGAAACACAGGACTTTGCAAAGAGGCTGAGGAATCGCTGTTTGCTTTGAAAAAAAATAGATTTGTTATAACTATATGCAAAATCAGTGGGTTTTTTTGATTCCATTTTATAAATGCACCCCCCCCTTGCCACCAGCTTTTCCACAATATAAAACACTAGAAAGGACACAAAAAGTATGGGAGACTCTTTGTCACAGCACCCTGACGCCACAGTAGTGCAGTTCCCAAGAACACGAGGGCCTGGACCACCGCAAGGTTAAGTGTCCTCTGCTTCCAAGAAGGAAGAGAATGCATTTCTCACAACATGCTAATCTCCTTTGAAGTTTAACACAAATTACATTAGGAAATGCTGACATGTTTGGATACTGAAGTGCATTGGGAAACCGTGGATATTAAGAAGAGGGAACCTCTGGTCCCCAGCTAAATATGCAGTATTGCACCTGTGGGGAAAGTCTGTGAGAGAGGTCTATGTCCTCCTGCRTGGGGTGAAGCCGCACGTTGGATATGGTCACCACCTTACTGTGCAGGACTGCGAGCTTTGGGTTTCTCTTTATTAGATAGATTCTCTGTATTAGGATATTAGATGCTTGTTCTGGAAACACCTCTCGCCAGGTAATAGCAGATTGCCCTAGGGGGGCAATACAGAGGATCCTCAAGAGTTACTGAACTGCTTTTGGACTGTGATAGGGTTGAAGTGGAAGCGTTTGGGGCAAGGACATACTCTCTGAGAGAGGTGGGTGCTGCTGCTTTGTTAGTAAGCTCTTTTTTCTGCTGACCAGGATATATTTAATCTCTTGGTGCAGCCTCTACTGTCATCTTTTMACAAAATCTTAAGGAGTCATTCCAGGCTATTTCTAGCTGAGCCCATTCAATGTAGGTTTGGGGGGTTAAGGAGATTGGACACAGGAGCCAATTGCTGGCCATATTTTGTTAAAGTCTGGGTCCTTTCTGACCTCCTGCTACTTCTGGGTGCTCCAACAGTAATATTCAACAAGCAGTTTATTATRTCCTTCTGACAGAAATTTGATTTCTTTGTTTCAGAAGTGCCCTGTATCAGGGGTACCCAGTTACCTGCTCCCTCCAGACCAGATGATAACCACAGGGTGCTTCATATGCACTTACCTTTAGAAATGGGAGCAAGCGGAGGCTCTAGCACCTCACCGAGGTGTTTCATGCAGAACATGGGCAGCCACAAGGCCTACCAGCACGGAGAAYGCGACCCTGTTTGGTTCTCTTGGACACATTCAGGAGGCATCTGAACCGGAAGGAACCAGGGGAGCAAGATTTTCTCAATGAAGGTTTTTTTGCTCCGATTTTCTGCTGCTGCTATTATGGAACTCAGACTTGAGCTGCAGCCCCTCCTCCATCCCTTCTTTTATGCTGCAGCTCAGTTTTGGGGTTTGGAAGGCTTTTCAAGTGTTATTTTTGTGCCCACATTGGATACATTTTTTAGAAAATGTTTTTTTTTTTTCCTCCATAAATCTTTGCTTCTCAGAGATAATTTTTTTGAAGATGGCAGTTGGAAATAAATGTAGGTAAATGCTGAACAATGTTCTGAATCTGAAGACATAAATCCCCTCCACAGAGCTGCAAATTGAAGACTCAAAGCTCCTGTTGTGTTGAAAAGGGGGACTCTTGCGCCCAACGAGAGGTAAGATCTTAAAAAAAACCTTTGTTCACTGTTACAATAGGGAACAGCTAAATGTGGCTTGGGGTTTCTGCCAAGTTAACCCTGACTTATACCCACTGTCGCAAGTACTGCTAAAACCTCTTTTAACATGTTRTTAAAGAGAGAGAATGAAAAACAGTTAATACTTTTCATTTTGAATGCTGCATTTAAAGCAAAAGCTTTCATTTTAAAATCATCTTTTATTCCCTTTCCCTCTCACTACACTAGGGGCTTTAGAGAAAAAAGTCGTGTTTTGAGTAGCATTAACTTTCTCTTTGTGGGAAAAAAAGTTAGCTTAAATGGTCCAAAATCGCCACTGTCTTTAAAAAGATGTCAGTTTTAGGGTGAAAGTGCAGGTGTTGTGAACATCGTGCTAACCTGGCTTACATCTGATTGTTTCTTTCTGTTCTGGTCTCTTGGTCTCTGGTCTCTGCCCATCGGTGGGTCTCTTGCCCTGTTGTCGTTTGCTCTCGGGGGCAGGAACCATGCCCAGCGCAAAAGGATTCAGATCCATGATTGGGCAGAGGTGCTATGACAATGTGGATCATAACATCAAAAGCAGTGACGAAGTAAGACAACATCCCGTAAGTATTACAACTTTGCATTTCTTCAGTGAACAAAAGCATACAAAACCTTCTCTCTGGCCCTGCCTTTCTTCTGCAAGTACGTGGCTAGGGGACCAGAGGCTTGGAACAACACAGGCTTGGAAGCCCTTTGGGTGAATATTAGGTTGTATAAGGCATTGTTTTAGCTGCATCTCCGCTCAGCGGTATGACAAAAGCTGGTGTGATCTTGACAACTAATGAAGAAGGGGAGGTGCATGGTGGCAGGTGTTTCGGAGTACTCTCTGGTCCGGTGAGGATGTCWTCAGGGTCAGGAGCCCAGAGGCCCAATGGTCTCACATTTAAACCAGGATCCCAGCMCACGCTGAGGAGACCATCACAGCCCTTCCAGCCTCACATTCCCCTCGGCTCTCCTCTGGGTCACCTGCTCGCCTAAGGAGAGGTGGCATCTTTATTCTGGTGGAATTAACTAATCCAAATACACTTTTGGTGATTTCAATTATAAATGCTTCCTCCCATTCTTAAAATGTTTCCACTTGTTTTCTTGGCAGGACCGTAAAGATCTCTCCCAAGAGTTGTTCTCACTTAAATATGCACAAAATGAATAGTTTATCTCCAACTCCTGCTGACTTTCATGAATAATTTGATGTAAAAAGCTAAGCTGGACTTCTGCTATTTTGGCTAGTTTAGGATTACCAGCTTCTAATATTGCATTCACAGACAAAAATAGCCTCTCTCATTTCAGGGGCCGGAGTGACCCAAGTGTATGAGTGAAGTCAGAAAACACTCTSGTCACTTCTGAAGGCAGACAGCTCTTCTATGGGGTTAACCCAGATGACCRGTCTCATTAAAGGCAGGCAGAATTACTCATCTGAATAATGTCACACATGTGCTTAAATGATTGCAAGAGACTGAAAAGAGTTGCAAGTAAAAATAATAGCACTACTTCATGTCTCATGGAGCAGTGCCAATAAAATAATGAAGCCATGTGAATAAAGAACCAACATAATAATCAAGCTCTAAACATTTCTGGAAAATTAGCACTTCTTCCRTAACAGCAACAACTGCTGGGAAAATGGTACAAAATATTAACTGTCAGGTTAAGCACAACTTAATCAACATGTGCTGAGTCCCACTGATGTGTCCTCAAACCTGTTACTTAAGTACTTGTTAGAGACAATTAAATAAACAAAATTTTGAAGCCTAATAGCATAAACCACATGAATAACATAAAAGAGCAGGAATGGTTGAATGGGTTGGTGTTTAGCCCTTCTTGATTTAAAACAGTGAAGTGAAAAATGTTGGTGCCCTTGAAGGTGATTTTGAAGATGAGGAAGTGACTGTGCTACACAAACAGCAATCAGAGACAATTAAGAGAACTGGGACAAGTGCCTCATTCTCTCCACAGACTGCATGGGAAATTGCGCTTTACATTTCAGTCTCGTTGCATTTAAAATAAGGCCCCCAGCTATGTCATTTTTTCAAGTCCAACTCAAATCAAAAGATATTGCTCAGACTCTTCCCATTACTCTAGAAGTGAAAGGAATGATTGTCTATGCTGATGAGCCTAGAAGATTGTCTTGGAAAGAATTTGACAGTTTTGTCTACCAGTCCCATTATAATGTTATTATTGCCCCCGAAGAAGACTGACAGAGCCTGAATACCAGAATAAGTAGCGGGGTGGTTTAGGATAGCTCTCTGCTGCTGCAGGTTTCACGTCGTTTCTCCGCACAGTAGAGAAGCTGTGCGCTACGCTGTGCATGTGTTTTCTTTTAAAGCTTAATCTGACGAAGATTCTTAGACTGTAGTAACAGAAGAACAGAAAATATAAGCAAGCTAAAAACCTCATAAAAATGTAAAGAATGAAAATAAGGAAATTTGGAATTAATTCTAAATCCTTATTCCATATCCACGTCTAATTATAACCCTATCCATATACAGAACACGCAGCCCATGAGCGCTATTTTCTACAAAATCTTTCTGGTAAGCATGGAAAGGTTTTAGTACATAATTCAGAAATTTATGGAAGTGCTGGAGTTGCCTCACTTTTGTAATCTTCTTTGCAATGATGAACACATGGAGCTTTCAGAGCTCTTGTAGCTGTTCTGGTTTGTCAGAATACCTTATGGGGCCTAGAATTGAGCACCTCATTTTTCAAGTTGCTTAGATGTATATTTAGKCAAGTTAAGTTTCCTCTTTTGCAAATGCTGGTCTGCATATCCTTCGGGTAATACAGGAACTCGCTGGTGTTTATACTGCTGTGAACAAGMAGCAGCTATGAAGTAAGATGAACATACTGCATTAAGTTCTTTACTAAAACATGAGTGCTCTTTTAGGTAATGCACATACAAGGTGGACTGCTTACTTCAACACAAAAAAAGGTGGCTGGAGCAGGGGTTTTCAGCARAGCACGTGCTAGGGGCAGGGCAAGGTTATACCCCTCAGGCACAGGGCTGTTGTGAGCACCTGGCTCTGTATCTCCTCCTCACTGCAGCCTGCAAGAACCCTGGACCATCAGGAAGCACAGCCTGAAGAGCCACTTGCTTCCCCTGGCTCCGTGGAGCTGCAGGGGCTCCACGTGCTTCCACTGCCAACCTCAWGAGTTAGTTTCTATGTTAGGCAATAATACCTTTTCCAATATTTTCACATAKCTCAAATGTGTACTTCTTAACTGGAAGGATATGTAGATGTATAGTGGGGCAAGATAAAAATGCAATATATATTTATTATTGTGTATTCACTAGTAACTCTATGGCTATATATTAATAGCTCTACATCTATTTCTGAAATAGAGCTGAAAGACCTGTGGGAGCAAAATACCAACTTGAGACAGCAGTCTAGCAAGCAATGCTGTCACTGAAGAGGGACTTCCAGCAGAAGAAGTGACACTTGCAGTTACTGTCAGTCCAAATACGTGTTGCTTTGGTACCCAGGATAAAGATCAGGCCAACGGAAGAGCTGGCGACATGCCATGCAGACAGATGGGTGAGCAACGCCGAGGCCATGGAGGAGCAGCAAGTGTGGATTCTGCAGGCGGCGCTCCCAGCTGGGAGATGCCAAACAGCTGGCCAGCTTGACTTTTTTAGAAACAGTTTCTGTTTTAGGAAATGTCGCAGTTTGTTGGTTCAAGATGACGTAACGGACCAAATAAAACAGGTATAGAAAGGGCTATTGTTAATTAACAGTGTTAGATTTGGCTTGAGATGTACAAAAAGAAGGAAACGGAGAAGGAGCATTCTGGGAGCCCTGGAGAGAGCAAGAATAAGGGATGCTAAGGGAATTCCCTTTTGTTATTCTGGGCTAGGGCAAAAACAGATCTCATACACTGCTGAACACAACAGCAGATGGAGTGCCAAAGCTTCTAGTTAAGAGAAAGGGAGGACAAATAGTTTGAATTCAGAAGCTGGAATTCATCATAAGCTCAAACTTCAGCCGTCCTCTCCAAAGAGGAGCAGTCAGGGTAGGRGCACCACGGGATGACTTATTTTCTGGGACAAGGGCAGCATTTACTAGACAGAGCAAACTTGAACTCTTGAGTTGCTAAAAGCTGGAAACCTGAAACCCAAAGATGAAACTCTGGTGCCAATGCATTTTTTTTTGAAGGAAACAGTTAAAAATAATTTCTCTAACTTTAAATATTTAGCTTTAAACAGCTATTTGTCTAGCACACCACATATCAGGCATTTGAATTAATTTAAATAATTCAGGCATATGCAAAAGCAGAGATTCTACRCAGGAATTTGAATGATTGATCCTCATGTGCATCAGCATCCCTTTTGCAGTTGACTTACAATATTTCATCCCTGCTGGTTATAGAATGAACATTGGATTCCCAGGCCGATATTTTATCCTGTATTATATTGTATCTTCTAATAATCAGCCCAAGCTGCATTTCAAACACCACTTTGTCACTGTTTTTTTGTATTTCATTCATTATTTCTTTCAAAATAATGGATCACACCATGTATTTTTCCAGTGTTGATGTATATTGGACAGTCAGGTCTGGAGTCATCCCATTTACTCATTTGCATTTGAACTCAGCTTATATTTAACCCTGGAATAACAGTGATAAAAGGTCAGTGCAAAAAAGAAGAAAAAGAAAAAAAAAAAAGAGAATGGAGTGAGTGCATTCAGTGCACTCAATATCCTGTCCAGTCACAACTGGCTAGAAAGGAACAGGATGAGTGAAAGGACAGATAAGGAGCACAAATTTCTAATTTTTGGATCTGATTTAGATTTGCTAAATCAGAAAGCTATTACCAGATAAGAGCACTTATTTATTGCTAGGCCAATCTGTTTGGGTGCAGCAAGGAGCTGACAGAATAAATGACACTGGCAGACGTCCCTGCGTTATTGATCTTTGCAGAAGGGAAGGGTGTATTTAGTTGATCTGGAACTTTGTTGTCACACTTGCACTTCATCAGATTAATGTTGAGGGATCTGAGTGGCAATTACAAAATAACATACCAGTAGTCTATTTTGTTGGTGAAGAAAAAGTGCAAAGCAATGTCTTTAATGAATACCGGTATGTTATATAAACTTTCTTTTTCTGTCTTTTTCTTTCTTTCTTTCTTTTTCTTTTCCTTTCATTCTTTCTTTTTTAATTTATGGAGCAAACAAGGATCTTTCCATTAATGCATTTGGCTAAGACCTTTGTTCTTCAATCAGAACCTATCAGTTTGGGGCTTCTATAGATGATGCTTACATGAAGCTTAATTAAAATTATATGGCTAACTACATTAAAATAAATACACTGAAAGAATGCAAGCAGGTATGAAGCAGCCAAAAAAAGCAATTGAATTTATACCTTATACTTTAGGATGCAATCTTCATCTGAGGACTCCAACAGTGCATCTAAACTAGTGGACCCACGAATACTTCTRATGCTGTCCCGGGACAAGACTTTGGTACATCCCTCCATCTTCCGTGGCCTCTACAGTTCCTACATAAGGAAAACATGCACCAAGGCCAGCTAGTGGATTTGTTGTATTCAGGAGGTCTCTCATTTGGATGATCAGAGGACCAAGACCACAGCTGTCAGTTTAGATATCATCTAAACGTTGGCCCTATCTTGGCTCTCATGTGCAAAGATCAAGCAGAAAAYGTATTTTGTGCACCACAGGCAGGGAGAAAGAAAACATTACTGTGACCCCAGCACTGAGTCAGTGTTACAAAGAGGTGAATCTGGATTTAAGTCTTTCTCAGCTTTTTTAAGGTCACTAATTCTCTCCAAAGAAACAAAACAACACACGTGTGTATGCACATACAGATAGTAATTAAAAGAATTAACACGGGACTTAGTGTGTATTGCAAACCAAGACTCTTGTTAAGTGGAAATTTGCCATATGCTCTCCAACATGAGACACAAAGAAGAGTCAGTTAACATACTATCTTAAACCTCGATTTTCCTGTGGGATTGGYGTGCACATTGCTGTCTACTCACTGATTTAGTCTAGAGCATGAGTATTTATTTTGGGGACTGTATATCAAGGGTATTTGGAAAAAGTTTTTTGAAACTTGTTCCCTCTCAGATGGCTGAACTTTTATTTTGTGGAGAAAGTAATGCAAATAATAAAATGCTGGAGGTGCCAGTGGGCTTAATGTAAAGAAGACTTGGTGATTTATATGCCTTTTTTTTTTAAAACAGTCCAATTATGTACCACATAGGAGCAACTGGACTAACAACAGCCATATGATGGAATAGCTCGTAATCCGGTTGTGGGTCTAGCTCCATGAGACAGACTCCAAGTAGATGAGTTTTAAATCTCCTTAGAATTAAGAAGGGTTTGGCAACCAAATTAATTGTTTTGGAAAAATCCTCCTTTATGGATCATGAAGAGGATAAAAAGGGAAAAAACATGTCATCTGTAGTGGTTAGTCAGATGTTCTTTTGGTGTTACAGCGATTTCCTCTCTAATGCCTCTTCTTGTTGACATTCCCGTTAAAAGAATAATGAGTACTATGTTCGTTGCCTTAGAGCTACTCATCCTTGTGTACATTACGAAATCTTTGCATTAAGCTACCCACATGGCTTGAATCGTATTGTAARGCAGATATTAAAAACAATTGCACTCAACTGTAAGCATGCATAAAACGAAGTATAAACTGAWACACTACGATACAAGTGATAATAATTGCTGGTACACTGTACAGTAATTTGTTTCAAATAGGCGACTGGACCAACCTAGACAACTGAGAGTATGCGTAAGTCTGGTTTAGCAGAACTGAGTTATTTCAGTCTTTGGATTTTTAATATTTATGTCCTTACCCCTTTTACTAGTGAGGTTGTGATGCTTTGAGAAAATACATTATATGTATTATTAATGCCATGTTTAAATAATGGGAGACAATTAAACAATCACTGAATAATAGTTTCCCAGGTGTATTTCTATTTATATATTTTGTAGCTATATAATGTATTCCCACAGAGGCTATGTTACTTAATTACCCAATGCTTTTAAAGTAAAAATAGGTGTGCAAAAAAGGTATTATTATTTCAGAGGTGGTAAAAGCAGCTTCTTTGAAGAGGCTGGTACTAATAGTCCTTTAACAGAGAAAGCCAGGAGACAGTTCTTCAYGTGGTAAATTAAACAGTGAAATATGCCAATTTTGACTTGACTTCTATCCCGCTGAACTACCCTACACTCATTTGCTTCAGCTTTAAGCCCTTCCATTCTAGCAGTCTGCAGCCCCAGTTACAGAATTGCAGCTTGCTTTTCACCTTCCTTCCAACAGTTTAACATAGATGTCTGGGTCCAGCCCATTGTTCCAATTGTATTTAGTTTAAAAAGCTCTGCAGTATTTTACTCTTTCCATTATATCTTGGCTTCCCTGAGCGTTCTGCTTGCTGCATTTTGCTTGTACTGGCTCTGTTTTCTAAACCCATTTATGCCTTTTTTTCTGTACGCACTTGTTCATTGGGGAGCTTAAATTGACTTCTCTCCATTCTGTTTCCTTAACTAAAAACGCACCATTAAGGTTGATTGAAGTCTTTTGAAAACACTTCATAAAAAATGAAAGGCCGTAAGAAATTAGGCTACCAGTGTTTGCAAATACCTGTTTTCAGCCAAACTGATGGGAAAAAATAAGAACTGAAATTAAAAAAATGCTACTGATATATATTTTTTTGCTATTTATTTTTATAAGAATAGAAAAAGCACATATRAAGTATTTTGGGGAATAAAATATCAAGATGTTAATAAAATATGCCATGCAGTAGCTTTTGTCACAGAAAACCATTCCCCCCTCCCCAAAACATCAGGCACAGTTCTGAAGAGAAAAAATGGCAGAATGAACAGAAATATCTGGATCGTGGTTAGTATTTTCACAGCTTTGAGTTTAAAAAAGTAATTCTCATAGCTTTTTTTTTTTTTTTTTTTT
>NW_028186557.1:3096147-3161769 GCF_003343005.1 Rhea americana
CTCAAATATTCCTCTTTGGAGATTCCTGGAAACTATTTATTTTTAAAAGAAATATTTATACCACACAATATCACATTTTGTAAGGAATAGAAGGAGTTCTTAAAAAATAGCTTTACCAATGGGAGAAAAAGAAAGGTTAATTAAATCAATGAAACTTTCAGTCTCCTTTCAGCACAAAAACAYTTGTGCAGTGGTTAAGGATATTAAGTATGTTTTACATTATGAAAAGAGAAGCCTCATTTCACAAATCCCCCAACAGGAGTAAGGAAAGKCATTCTGAACAGCATGCTGGATTGTCAGGGAAACTTTTATGGACATACGGAAATACATCTTACCTTAAAAAGAGAAATATCAAGAGGGATATGCACAAAGTTAAAAGCAAAGCAAGTGCTGTAGAATCAAAAGTGATTACATTGAAAATGGCAGTTTGCTTGTCAAAGCAGCTAAGACAGCTCCCTCACCAAACAAAGTACTAATCGTTCCAGCTGTTTCTAGAKTCTTCTAATATTGCTGCTTATCATTAAAAATACATACTTTAGAATTTTGTAATGTTCTAAAGGAATAATTATTGGATTTTAATTTATTCTTAGATAACTTCTTCAGACAACTGTCAAGCATGTTTTATTTATGAGATAYTTGTGTGTTTTTTTCTTTTCATAAATGAATATATTCATTTTGACAGACATCTAAAATGCAGAAGAGTTTCAGTACATCACTTCTGTTACAGRACACTATCAAAATTAATTTGCATACTCTGAGTATTACAATTTTAGTAGACACTTTCCAACAAAAAGGTCTTAATAAGGAAAGAATAAAACCAAGCCCCAAGATCAAACTCAGATTTGAATTCAACATCAAACAAACTTGTTAAAGAAAGCTATTCCCAGACTTTACCTTTAATAACACAATCCATTTAGAATTGTTGTTCCTTTTTATTTTRTTTTATAAAAGCAATAGAACAAAACCACCAGACCTCAAATACAGCAGCATTTTATGGTGTAYGTGAACACAAATCGTACCATGGTGTATCACTTCCTTTAAGAATTCTCCCGTTGGTGGAGGGAAGAGCAGTGAGATCAACAAGAAGAGTAGCTAAGTACAAGGAGGTCATTCAGAAGCTATGAGTTCTATAGCAGAGGTACAAGAAAACCCTGTCACTTTCCATCCCATTAAACAAGCTATGAGCTAYGTGTTAGACTCACTGGGATTACCAGCAAACCCCTACCAAGATGTGTGCCAGCTCTTGCTCACATCCTCTATCAATTATTTAGTTCCTTTTATGCAAATACTGTTTCGTAGCAGCAATGGAGAAATCCATAACAGGAAGAAGAGCAATACCCATTTAGAAGAATTAAATGGTTGATGAAAAGGATGACACTTTGCAGACCAGAGCTATTGAAATCCTACAGTACTAGTACCTYTGAAATGCCTGTGCACATACACAGATGGGGAAATTCAAAGTTTTGTTTTGTTTTGTGTTTTTAACCATCAATTTTATACAAAATTATATAACAAGGCAATAAGCAGACTCCTGTATTCACAGTTCTGCCCAGTCGCAGAAGTGAGGCCTCTGTAGCAGATGTCTTTATTATTCAGGTTCTAAGCTTTCATTTTGTATTTTACAGGGCATGTATGTAACAGCTCTGGCAAATGGTGTTTATCTGAAGAGAGGCTTCACTATTCTTTAGATTGAGAAGCCAGAGAAAAACTAAGGGCCACTCCTGCATTCATTTTCCAAGCAAAATGTCCCATTGATTTCAGTGCATATATAGGATCAAAACTATTCTCTTCTGTGGCACCTCTAAAATTCCTGGGCCAAATTTCCCCATGGTGTATGCAGAGGCAAGTCTGCTCCCTTCAGCAGAAGTAAGCTTGTTGAATAAGATTCAACAAAGATGCTCCGAGGAGGCTTGCTTTCTTCCAAGATCCTTCCCATAAAACATACTGGTAAGTAAATGCAGACAATCCTGGGTGCATCCAGCCGAAGCATTGCACGTGTCTCTACTGCTAGCCTTTAAATCCTTGTCTGGGATTTTTCTCAAAGGTTTATCCCTTTTCTTGTCAGTAACCTAATTATAGTTTTCCTGCAGAACTATCCATGAACCGTTTGACCACTTACACCTAGGTTTGCACTGGCAGGTTTGGGAGTGGAGATACCTTACTAATGCCTCTCCACTGCAAGGCCATGGCAAAGTGGCTTGTCACAAACGTACGCAGTTCAGCGGGTGTGAGAAGAATCTCCGTCACCCTTCGTACTCCAACRTAACTTACAGAGTCTCATAACGATCCCTAAATTTATCCCAGAGAACCAGAAGCACGGGTGTAAGACTACAACTTCAAGGTCTTTATCCACTTTCTGCTGCAGCCCCTTTTGCCACACTTTCATAGTGTTCATAGTTGCATACAAGCAGTATGGATTAAAAGTAAACAAAATGTTATTAAATATATCAACTTAATAACTCATTGAATTTGAATTTTCTGGAATTGACATACATAATATTAAATCTACAGTGTTGTACCAGTGTGTCCTAGACATGAAGAGATCTCTTCTAAAAGCTTTGTAATGTGAGTGCCCTGTATATCTATGGTGCTTCTGCATTTAACTATCTTTAATTATACTGTTACTGATAATGGAAAATTTTTGCTAAAACAGGAGATGCTGAAGTGTGTTTTTATGGAGTGTAGTTATCTCCAAGAACAGAATTATGCTTCCATTACAAAATTCTACACTTAAAGTCCTGGCAACTGGCAAAGGCAGAATTTAAAATCTCCGAGAGACATGGAAATAATAAAAAAATTATGCACAAGCATAGATAAGTCCAGAGAACTGAAAAGAAGGAAAGCTAGAGGGCGTACACACACAYTTCTGATTTGGCATTCATCAAGTTGTGCATTTACAGTCTATAGAAAGAGAAGTTATTCTCCTGCAGCAGGCTGCAAGAGCAATTCTCTCCATCTCGAATGGCTGTCGCATGCCACAGAAGCTCAGAGCCCTTTAGGAAATCCTGGCTGCCTTAGGCACAGCATATTTCCAAGCAGATTATTCAAGGGGCTTTCTACGGGGTTCAAAATTGTGCGGAGAGTATAAGAGCAAAAATCTGTCCTGAACAGTCTCTGCAGAGGACTGTATGAAGTCACTGTCACCACCTTCCTCTCCCCTTGTCCCTACTGTTAATAGACCAATTGTTAAATCTTGCCTTMAAATCAGATTGTTACCTATGGGGGGGCTGTGACTGACCTTGCACAGGGATCTGCGGCACAAGGCCGTGGGTACCACATGCTGCATGAGCAGTCCTACTCTTCTTTCTCCTCAACACGGTATTTTCACAACTAGTTCACTCCTAAGAGGGTACCTTATGTTCTGTGGTGTTCCCCCACCTCCACCAGCTGCTCCACCAGCTACTCACTCACATGCTTCTTTCTCCCTTGGGCTCGCTGCAGGGGTAAAACTGTTCTCCTTGAACACTACTGCTATGTTCTTCTTCAGATCCCTCCTTCTGTCCTGCAATGAGCARACCTGACTGCTAGTAGGTAACAGCCAGGCAGTGACCTTTAGACATAATGTGATTCCATTTCTTTGTACCAAATATAAAACCAGTGACACTCAGACTTACTTCCCAAGAAATCAGGGCATCAAATTCATCAAAAAACAAAGATAACCTGATCGCAAAGATATGTGGTAGRCTGTGCTGTCCTCACGGCTGCTGAGCTCTGCAGCACTACACTGGTCTTCCTGGTCCTGCAAAATGTAAAAGAGGACCTAAACCTTTAACGGTAATCTCTTACGCTGGTACAAACGCACACTAACCTGGAGGAAGTCAGAGGAGAGTCTCTGTTATCCTGTGTGCTGTTAACATGCGTTGCTAACTGTGATCTAGAGAATCTACAGTACAACAAAGACACCTCGTGGCTGTCCTGCAAACCGCACAGGAGACAAAGAAAGCGACCGGTCGAGAAGAGGATCTGACCAAAACATGAGTGTCTGCAGTCTGGTAACAATCTTTGCACCTGCTACCTGCCACCTACTTGTAAATAAACTACTAATTCCTCATTCAAATCAAAAATATATTAATTGAGCATAATCATTTCTTAATTACAAAAATTAAAACATGTAATTCACAGAGAATGATGTTTGTTTCCAAATTAAACAAACTCAAATTATGAAATCTAAAAATCACAGTAACTTTAACAGCCATTTAATTTGACCTGATATGTGAAGTGAATGCTATGAAAAATATTTTAAGCCTAGAAGCAAGCTCTTACATTAGAGATAGTACTCTAAAACCTTCTAAGCACTTTAAATTAAAGAATAACATGGTAACTTGCTAACATTTACTTTTAAAACATTTTAAATACATTAAAATACTTACAGTTTTACTATAAATCAACAGTTAGAATAGCGTGTTGACAGTTTCATCATTTATACAAGTGCAACTGTGTGATATATTTTAAAACATAATTTTAAAAAATGTATTTTTAAAAATGAGTGCAACATTGAAGTGCATAATCTACATTCAGATGTACTTTTGTTACTGTTCCTTGTATTAGTGTTCATACTTGCTCACATATGCACACACGCATATATATGTATATACACACATACATGTAAAAGGCCCTATTTAAGTGCATGTATTATAACCAAGTGGCAATTTTTGCTAATACCTACAACCAGATTTCTGAGCAGCTGAACAAAATTGGCATTGTAAATTTACCACCATAAAACCTTGATTCCATACATAGTGATGACTTACTTTCTTCCTTAACTTCACAAGAAAATTCATTATACCACGAAGCATGGTATCTTCCTAGTGTATTAAAACTGAAGAGCAATTAATTCAGATCATGAGGCTGTTGAGAAGAAAAAACGCAAAACAGTATAGAGTAAAGGTGGAGAGATCAGACTCTGCTCTCCATTTCACCAGTGGAAATCCGAAGAAATCATATTGACTTCAGACTTCTTGTCAGGTAAGTTCAGGAATTTGATTATTGATTTACAGCAGGGTGAGTGAAAACAGAAAAAGCCAAAGGAATCTGTCTCGCTTGGGATCCAGATATTCTACATGTAGAATGCTTGCTTCACTGAACTCAAGAATTTTATTAGTTAATTCATGTTTCATTCATTCATAATTACTTTTTATACTGTGATTGTGAATTCAAGTACAAAGGGCCAAATTCTCCCTCCTGTAAGCCACTTAAATTTGTGCAGCACACCTCAGGAAGAATTTTTCCTAGAGTTTCTCATTTTCATAGATGTTATTGACTGTTATGGTCAATTTAGCTTGGAGAGGCTATTGGCTGCCTTCCTGTAAAGAAAGAAACAATTCAAAGTCAAACCATAGAGACTTTGCTTTAAAATAAGATGCGTTAATTTAGGGAAGTTAAGACATAAATATCCTGTTAAGTCAGATGCTGTGGTAACAACAGCTTTATTATGTACACTTCATAGATGAAATTGGGACTTGGAGCTCCGTCGTTAATACAGACAGGCCTAGATTTCACCATGTATTTTACTACACTCATGTGCTTTTGAAGCATTTTAATAACTTTTTTAACAAAGAAGAGATCATTCACCAAGAAGATCAAATACTGAAGACCCTTAGGGCCAGATTTGTAAACATACTTGGGTATTGCTTTGCTGGCCCTGCAAGGCTTAAATATCTTACCAGTTTCAATTCTGCTGAAAGTCAGTTATCACATTCCCCATGGAAGCTGGTGGCTCACAAATGGCAAGCAGAGTACTACGCCATTAGTAGTTCATAAACACCTTGTTGCATCTGCTAGCTCAGTCCAGTCTAACTTATTCATTTTTCTGGATGCTCAGAAAGCAGCTTTGAAAGCTGCTCCAGTTACATAATCACAGCACAAAAACTGTACAGACCCAACATGAGGGAGCCAGAACGTGGCCTGAAAGAACCTCGTAAGATAATAATGTATTATCTTATTATCGCTCTCACCTACAACCAGCTGATGGATGTAGATTGCTTGGTGCCATCAAAGGGTAAAAGGCAAACACTCTTAAACACAGGTGTTTCCATTCCAGTTCAAATACCTCTTTTTGGTGGAATCTGCCTTCTAATAAAATATGATTTACAACTACAATAATGAAAACTGGACATGCCGAAGGCTGGAATATCTTAATACTCAAAAAAGCAAACAAACTTGAAGTTCTGTTACAAGCAGAGGACTGTCATAGGGACTCCACTGATAAAGCAAAGTTCAGTTTTGCACAGGGAGTGAGGGATTCCAACTCCTTTTTTTGTACATGAAGCAGAGAGTGCCTTCCCCAAACATAAATGAACTCTTTAAAAGAGTGAATAGTCTAAGAAAATTCAAGCAAACCCTTCTGGTACTTTTTGAAATAAAGTGAGATGAAACTGTATCTTTCAAGAGCTTTTCCTTCCTGCATGGGTCATTTCTCTTTCTGATCATAAAAGAGGAAAAACACATGCATTTTAAWCTTTCAAGAGAAATAAATACATTATACATAGACTACACTTGAATAAATTAGGTGGCAGTAAATCTAAGTTATTAATAAAAATCATGTACAAGTGTTTTGATTAAATAGGTCACATATAGACTTAGGGCAAGAATTCAGCTGACTCCAAAGGGTAACTGTCTTAATATTGGTACATCAACCAATCACCCTGTGGCATCCACAGCTAATTTTCATGCAACAGTTCCAGGATTCACTAGCACAAGAAACTGAACAGAGTGAATTAAAGTCCACACTAGTGAACGAGTAGTAGCTCTCTCAAAAGATTTCGTAGCTGCATGGTACCTTGAATATCAACGAAGCAAAGGCAGCAGGACAGTGGACAGAGTTGGTGTTGAAAAAGCATTGGTAAAAGATCTGAAGGAACCTTAAAACAAAAACTTTCTGGACTCAGGAGACTTGGATCTTCCTCCCTACATAGATACATGGTCCATGTTGAATTTACATTACAATACAAATTAACTAATTGACCATAGATTAAGGAAGAGCTGCATGACTTCCTATCTTTGCATTTTTCTGGTGATATAAAACAACTGTAAACACAGTTGAAATGATTACTGTAGTCTTCCTGCTTTGACACATCAGTGAATCTTCCCTGAAGTTTTTTTTTAAAAAAGAAAGTACTAGGAACTAAAGACAGATCCAAAGTATCTGAAATCATGAAAACTGAATAACAGCATTCTTGTTTGGTTTCTTATTTAGTGTTGTATAAATTTCTCATTATTAAAAAGTTCCATTAAAATAGAAATTAATGTGCAAATATCAGTAATAAATGTAAAAATGCTAAGAGATAGTAGAACTATCCTCAAGATGAGAGTTCTAAACTTAAGAAACTCAAGGAAGATAATACTTCAAAGAAAACTACACTAAAGTAGGAAGTATACAATTAAGACAYGTGAATAGCTTAAACTCTGCCTGAAATGATGCCATGAAGGGAAAGGTTAAAAAAAGTCCTAATTTGTCCTAACATACCACTTCCTCTAATCTGGGATGACATCACTAGTATTGCTTAATCACAGGCAAACACTTTTTTATGACARTCTGAGTGTCTTTCCTGTATTCTAATTTTTGCATGTTGGATTTCATAAAAAGTGAKATTAAATTTGAACCTCACAGACTCTTTACGTATAGTTTTGTAATGTTACAATACGCTGAGGGAAATGGGAAGAGATGAAAGAACACATGTGCCATGTGAGAAAGGCAAACATACATAGCAGAAGAGAATTCTTGCTACACTTTCTCACCTACCTTATTTAAAAATAYATGATGTCCATATGATTTTTTTAATATGTGTGGATCAATCCACAAGACAGGGAAGGAGTCATGCATTCTGCTTTAAGTGAGAAAAACCCATTTTATGAGTGCAACAGAAATGCCTGTAAAAGTATCCTGGAGAGTATGCAGTTAAGGTAGAATTCAGTCCTGTGAAGAAGTCAGCTTAAATCTACACTTAGGGGGAATTTTTCCCTGTGGAAATCAGTCATGATGATTAATGTCACTTCATTGCTATCATTGCTGTATGTATCAACATGGTACTACCTGCTAGAATAAGGTTCATTCAAAGTGTTTATCTCTTCAGAGACTTTGTGGAAACTACTCCTATCACCTTTGTGCATATGGAAACACCAACTGTAGATGGATGTGTGAGAAACATMTTTTAGAACAAGCCCTTAAATAGCTGTCTCTTTTCCACTGACAAAATAAAACCTACAGTCTTTTAACACAGTTTGCTAGCAAAGAGAAGGCTTATACCATGCTTTATATGTATAATGATATATGAAATATGCCTAAGAACAATGCTTATTTGGGGATGAATCTTTCAAGAAAAGCAACCGTGCATATTGATTGCACAAAGAATCATCCCACTGATGTAGATCTACACAACTGATTTTGAAGGAATCTCTTCAGATAGYAGATTTTAGTAATCAAGATGGAAACGTAAAAATCATAGTGTCAAACCTGTCTGTTCATTTCCTCATTGCAGAAAAATATTTGATACAATAAGATAAACTAGTGTAGTATTTCATCACACACAGGCTGACTTCAGCTGCTGACACTCAATAATAGCAAGATATTGTGAACAGTATCACAATTTTCAGATATATTTAATCACAGTAACAGCKTCACTCTTGTATTCATGCTCTTGTACTTACTATTTTTGATAACTTAACAAAACAAGGCTGCAAGCAACAGAAAACAAAGAATAAACCCAAAAGTCTTGAGCTAGCAATAGAACAGGATTAACAGGGATTTGGGTGATACAAGCTTATTTCTGTTAAACAGATGACCCCATTTGATAGTCATTGTTCTAATTTCAAAAATTTAAGTTGTTTTCTCCTCTGTCTTTCTAGAGAATTGTGAGTTTTACCAAAAGCAAGAGAGAAAGCACATTTTTGGTGGAGCTGGAAACTGGAAAATTTGACATAACTTGGAGAAAAAAAAAGTAGTATTTTCTTGCACATGAGGCAAATGAAGGAAGAAGAGAAGGGCTTTGGATGCAAAACCAAGAAAAGGAAAAGCAGCATTTCAGTCTGGTAGCAGCCTCACCTGCCTTTATTTTCTCTGTTGTTCTGAAGTAGTTGGGTAGTTCGAGAAGTAACACTGTGATGAGCCAAAATATTTAGAAGATTAGCTGCTGCTCCTTTGGCTTGCCAAAGAGCTCTTTCTGCATGAATGCTTCGAGGATTATTTGTTATAATTCCTGGGTTCTTAGACTTATCTGCAACACAAAATGCACATAGATATTCTCCCTACACAGTCTTACCCAGCTACCAGTCATCAAGAATTCCACTCGTTCCCCTTTTCTTCCTCCTAATTTTCCTAGACAATGATTTTTATATCATTTCCTTTGAGTTTTCAGCACAGTYAAAATTTTAATTTACAGACTGAAATTTGTGCTTATTGTTTAATAAACAAATAAATCGTTTTAACTGTGCAGCTTTTGAAAACTGTGAAAAGCTAATTCTTCAATCAACAATTCAGACTGAATCTGAAGATCCAAAACTAAGGTGAAGAACACGTGGGAAAGACATACATTCCCCCTGAAAATGCATGTATTTCCCAGCTGTAGGAAGGTTGTTAGAAACTTACAGAGATGTAAAGTATTGCAAAACAAAAAATAATTATACTTGCTGCGAAATTCACTGCTTTACATGTACACAAAATTTGTTAATTACAGATTTGTTTGCAAGATACCCTGGGAAGATCAAAATGCCCTTGTTAAAACTGTTTTATATGGACTATGTAATATCTAGCATGAGGGAGTATAACTACGTGAAGTGTTCAGGAAAGGAATACTTTGCTTATGTTTACTTTTTATGTTTGTTTATGCTTACTTTTATTTGTTACAGTCAACACAGGTTTTTCAAGTTTGTGATGAAATGTAAAATCAGAGCCAAAGAAATGGTTTAAGTTTTCATTCAGATTCACATTTGTTATTCTGAGAGGAGAATATCTTGGAAAGTTTGCTGGCAATGCAGGAAGTCCACAGCCTTTTGGAGAGTTTGCCACTTGGGAACCCTTGATAAGACAAGGAAAGACAAAATAAAGATTCAGTATCTCAGCCTGTATGATAGAAATGTCTTTTTTTGGTTTGTAGTAGTTACACAGTAATGATCCACTTTTTGTCAGTAAAGGATGAGTTGTTCAAAATACCGTTATCAGCTTAAGATTTTACTATTGAACTTTCTAGACAAGTTGTTGGACAAAAACAGAAGCTAGTCAAACTGTCTATATTAAAAAGCATCAGTAGCCATAAAACTCCAACCAAATTGTGAATACTTCCAAGTACAAATCTACTGTAAAACGCTAGAGCCGATTTTACTGAAGATGGAAAGCAATACATTTTCATATGTAAACCAATTACAGAGGATGATTGGCAAAGAGTTGATAAAAATTCAGCTTTGGGAAGATCTTTATAATATTTAGAAATACTTAGTAGTTCATAAATCTCACTATGTGAACACAACTTCCTGCAGCGATTTAAAGCTGCGTGTCAGTCTGCTGATTTGCTAATTTTGTTAAAACTGTGTACAGTACAGTGCCAATGGTAACTGATTGCCTCCTGTAAATCAGCTTTAATTCAGCGTGAAAACCTTAAAGAGATTTAATCAATAGAATGAAAAAAGAAAATAATATTATTTACAGAGTACTCTGGTGTCAACCTAAAGTAGTACTAAATAAAGTGCTAACCTACTTTCTGTTGGGAAAATCTCTTTGAAGCTTAACATCAAAAGCACTTTTTAAGCTTAAACAATACCATACGGTTTCAATTCTTGCTTTCTAACAAGCACTTTAAAAAGCACAACTAAAATGCAACTGACAAACTTGAAAAATCTTTTGTGTTGTTCCACTTGAATGATCTAATGAGAAAATGGCTCAGTTCTGTTGTAGCTAATGAGGTATAACATCTTCACTGAACCTGAATATAAAACAGAGATTTCGCTAAAGATATAGTCTTAACATGCTTCTATTGCTTTACTCATTCTGCCATGTTTTTATTTAAGTGATGTCCAATGAATAAAAGTACAGGTCAGTTTTGAAATAAAACATTTACACAAGGAATTACTCAATCCACAAGTGCTTTGAACTCTTGTATACAAATGTTGTGGCCTCAAGTAGCAAAATGTGTTTCAGTAGGACACTAGCTTATTAAGATCCTGAATCTGCAAAGAGAGAGATTGCTGTAATCACACAGAGATTTGTGATAGCAGTTTTTTGAGGGATGATGTTCCCAGACAGAGCCCAAGTGCACATGGATTTTAACCTATCTGGTTTTGGCAGTGTCCTGCTGTCAATGTTAAGATTGAGATCTGACAAACCAGTGAAGATACCACTAATACTAGAATCAAATAATGATATTTATTACCATACTACATAGAAGTTAGTATCACACTAAAGGGTGTACAATGACATGCTCATGCCACAACAACTTACAGTCTACTGGCAGTGCTTCTCATCTGCAAAGCACAGTGCAAAGAGGTCTGAGGAAAAATTAGACATGGTGATGAGGAAAGGAGAATAAAGCTGATCTTACTGATGCTTCCAATCATACTTAGATTTCAAATGTGTAAAAGAATGGTTACTGTGTTCCACAAATATAAAACTGAGACTTGAAGAGAGGAATGGCTTGCAAAGCACAGAATGAGAACAGAGTCTGATCACTCATTACTCTCCATTAAACCTTCTGGGGAAATGAATAGTCAAAATGAATACTACAGTTTTTTGAGCTGCAAGGGAAGAATTCTGTTCATSAAATAAAACTCTGGAGAAGCTTCACACAGTGATAGGAAAAACACAGGTCTGCTGTGGTGACAACAAGGTCTTTCAGTGGGTGGGATCTTAAACAGAATCATAGAGACAATGAACCTTCTGTCTGTAAGAAGCACGTGCTGGCACAGCCTCCTCTCTGGCTCCTTGCTGTTATTATTGTTACTATTGTATTCAGAAAACCTAATAGTGAACCCTTGTCTCTGTTCCAGTGAGTTTATACTCTAAAATGAGATGAAACACACCCAATGAACGCAGACAGACTGACAGATGGGTGAGTACAAGAAAATAATGAGAAATAAAACTGGTCAGTGTGACAGAATGGTCTCAGCAGATGCCCAACTGCTGTCGAGTTTTCTTTTGGTTTCATAGTCAGGAAGAATTTCAGAGCAAGGTCTGAAGGAAAGTAACAGTGTAGTTTATCCATGGAGGCCCATCTCAACAAAAGGAGTTGCAGTGGTAAAAATATGGCAGTGAACAAGCGGGTGTTGATGACTGGTCAGCTCAGGGTATGCAATTGCAGTCTCCAGGAGTTAGGAGATGACTCCACTCTCAATAGGAAGCATAGCGATAGACCAAACAACCACAGAAAGGGAGACAAGTACTTTTATGAGGAAGGACAGTGAGAGCTAAGATGAAACTACAAGCTTATGGGCAAAGCAATAAATGAGGAATACTATTTTTGCAGCATTATTTTAAACGGATGCAGATGTGGCAAGACAGAATCTTTCAAGATCAAATAAGATGATACTGCATTATCAAAATATGGTTGAGAAGAATTATGAAGTAACTATTAGCATGAAGAGAATCTGGAATAAGTCAGGCAACAACCCCATTTACCAAGAAAAAATGGGCAGATAAGGTATAATGGTGAATACTGCATCTTGAAATTATAGCTTAGAACCTTTGTGCAGTATTGCTGTTATACTGCATTACATAATAACATTATGAGGTAAGAGAATTAGGTTCCCAGAAGCTTTTATAAAAATAAAAAAAAAATACGTATTTTATACCCTGCAAAAACATGGGTATTCTGAATATGTATATTTGTGTTCAGCATTGACACATCTGCATGACACTGGTATGCATTTGCTATGCCTGGAGGTTTGGCTCATCAGAACTGTACCTGCCAATGGATTTTCTTCCCATGACTTCATTTTATCCATGGTCAAGCCCATCCAAAAGCTGTATAACTTCATAAGCATACAGGTTGAGGGTGAACCCTGCTGTGAAAATGAGTGGACGTGCATGGAACCTCAGGGTAAATGTAAGTTACTACTGGGGGTAAGTTTCACATTTCCAGACAGTAAGATCTCTGGTGTCATCTGTACTTACAGACAGATAAGTCTGAGAATCTAGTGGGTCTTTTGTGTTCTGAATATTTGGTCTGTATTGCAATGCCTATTATAGGTAATTCAGTGAAGGTAATACAACAGCCAAATAGCACGCACCTGCTTGACAGAATGATAGAGACAATCTATCATATGTTCTTACACTCACTAAGTTCTGAGAGGAAGAGATGGAGCATGTAGTATGTCATTCTCCTGACTAGAAAACCTGATATAGACTCTCTGAAGCAATATAGAAGGAAAAAAAAATCTCTTTTAATGCTGTGATAACTACATTAGACATCCATCACAGGTGACCTGAATACTGTTCTTGGAGTTTGATTATAACATTTGCTTTACTTGTTCTGGTGGCTGGTGGTCAGCTCTCATCCTCTCTTCTGCATTTATTGCAGTTCCATCTAACACTTGCAGGGTTGGCAGTCGAAGCAAAAGCAAAGGACGGTAGTTCTTCTTGAAAGAAATCTGTATAAAGAAGATATAAATTAACTTAAAAATGGGATCCCTGTCCAAGAAGACAATCTGTTAGTATCCTGACCACCTGAGCAAAACCTTACATCAATGCTATTCTCCTAGAAACAGAATCAAACTGGGCATAAGTTACTATATACCTTTGAGCAATGCTTTCAACTTTACACAGCCATGAATAACTGCATGGACAAACAGATGTTGTGGGCAAATTTGTACCTTCTTAACAGCAGATACTTAAACCCCACTGATGGATACTAATTGATGCTTACTAATACTCTCTAAGATGCACTTCTCCTTAATGCTACTTTGTATAGAAGACAGCTAAGACCACCCCCTCGATCCCTTTCAGAAGTCTAGGCCTGCAGCTCTAAAGAAGGAGATCCCAGAAGAGTTTCCCAAGAGGAGTCTGTTTTGCTTTTTTCATTGGAAACAGAAATGCTGCCATGACTGTTCTAGCCATTACTGGGTGATGTTCATAGTTTGCTGGAGATGCTCCTATCATTTTATCATTCATTTCGGAAGACAGTTCATTTTCCTTTCTCTATAACCCTTTGAAAGCCGGCTTGAAAAATGTCACAAGTCCAAAACCAATTATTTTTAGTCAGCTATCAAAAACAGAGTACATGACTACATCATATGTATCATTCCAACCTGCCCATACCTTCTCTCTTCCTTGTGTTCCTAGCTTTAGTTCAGAACCTGCAGGTTTATAGTCAAAGAATTAAGGAACATTTAGAAATCAGCCTTTCAGCCTGACCTTCAAGGGTCTGCTTATGAAAACAAGCACATCAACTAGATTTTCAGCTCTGATTTAGAAAGCCATATTTATTTTCAAGCCAGCAATGAAAAAAAATGTATTTTTGATTTCCACTTATGTTTAATGTTACTTTAAAGCTCAGTAGTGCCAAAATACTTCAAGACATAAAGCTAAGCTTCCACAAACTTTATTCATACATTTGGCTTCACTGAGTTCCACTTGCCCCTTTATGGTTACCAGGAATGTCTTTTCTGCCCTTGTGGAAGGGTTAGCCATCCTCTGTCTCATAGCTATACATCTATAAAAACAGAAAAGGTTAGACTCTCCGTAATAGTGTTCCAATGGTTTGTTTGCAGGGAGAGAAAAGGCAAACYCATAATACTACACTGAAAAATAGCAGCATGATTGGAAAAAAGAAAACTAAAATTCCCCTTTGGGATATTTTTGAGAGTGCTGTACAAAACAACAAAAAAGATTACTATTGAACAATTTAAAAAAAAACACAAATATTTCAGAAATACTTTAACATTCTTTGTCCTGTTTTCACATATCTGACCTGTTTTGGAATATTGAAAGGACAGCCCATCACTGCAACATACTCATACAAACACATACATTTTAAATTTATCTTGCAGCACTATGAAGAACAGCGTGCTAAGAATGCACGCATTCTGATCACAGTGTGACACTGAGACAGGCACAGTGAGGCAATGTGATCATCAYGCTTGCTATGAAGCTTTCAATCTTTAAAAAGCGTAATAAGAGCAGATACTTCTTCATTACTTATGGAGAAATTCTTAATAGTTTTAATGATTTAAAAAGGGTAAATAAGTGTATAAACTGGAATATAGATCTGATTTAGATAAGAGTGCAAACTAACATACTCACTGGATTTCCATGTACTGAGAGCACTTTAAGACTGCGAATAACTTCAAGTTTTTCTAGTTCAGATAATTCCTGTCCAAAAGTTAAAAAATAAATCATATATCAAGAGTTCTGTGAAATCCTGCAGCCATTATATATATTTTGGGAAAAAATACTGGTAATTTTATTCAGGCAGGACATAGAAGAGAATGAGAATTTTGTCTGAACACAGTCCACAACATTTCACCCACTGAACCTATATGATTTACAAAAATACACTGTACCTGAATTCTATTGAAGTCCAGAAAAAGTTTCTGTAATTTTACCAAAGGCTGCAAATTGTTTAATTCCCGTATTTGGTTTTCCTCCAGATGAAGAGCCAAAAGAGCATTCTGTTTAGCAAGGGAGCCTTCTGAAATCATTTTAATGCGGTTATGATCCAATACCAACTCCTGCAAAAGCTGAAGGCCTTCGAGTCCTTCAATGTGACTGATAAAATTTCCTAGTATACCAAGAGTAAAAGCATGAAATCATCTCTAATGCAGTTGATATTCCTTTTTAACAAAACATTACCTTGACTAAAAGCAGCTTAATTACTTGTATGTTGTTTTGGACTACTTCAAACACACTGTCTTCCAGTGTCACTGGTTTTCTCTATCTGTGGGCAATTCCTATTTAATTCAAAATACCTTCCTAATTAAAATCTGGGCACCTGAGGAACAAGACCTAGGTCAATCATTATCATCAGTATTGCTTATAGCAAACATAAAATTTCCTTGGTATGGATCAACTTGCTGGCTATAAGCTGACAAACACTTCTCTCCCATGCTGTTTTCCCTGCTCTGCCCTTGTAAAAGACAAGTGAGGCACAGTGTCTCAGTATGGAAGAATTTTACTTTTCTATCTGTAGAATATCTTGGAACTAAGACCAGAACTAAAGTAAGGGCATAATTCTTAGAGGGGTCAAGACCAGAAAAGACTCTCCCCTATGAATCCAAGACACTGACTGAAGACTGGACATAAGGGATACACTGTAAAAATGCTTGGATGAATTTACAGAAGAGATGTTATTACCTACCCTGCAAAAACAGAAGTTTCAAGTTTTTCAGCCTGCTAAGTTGCAGCTGGGCCATKTTAGTAATTCCATTGTAGCCTAGATGAAGAACTTCCAGACTCTGCATTACCGGGGKCAGGTTTCCACCAAATGCTGCATCCCTAAAACAATAAAGTAAACTGGAGTATTATAAGGCCACAATTTGCCTTGGACAGAAGAACTTCAGCATTTCCCAGCCCAAAAAACAATTACAAAGAGTATATATGAATGATTAGAAGTTCACTAATCATCGGATCAGTGAAGAGTATACCCATATCCTGCCAAAAATCTGATGAAAATTGAAAGAAATCTACTACTTGGAGCTAGAAATATTCCATATATTAACTTGCGGAGGTTTCTGGGTCCAGACACAAAAATGAAACAAACACAGAAAACCATTCTTCTGCTTGCAGAAATCTGAGGACATGAAAAGAAAATAGCTGGAAACTGCTGTTTAATTTAGTAAAATACTTATTGGCAACCTTTGGTGTTTTCTCACAACAGCTGGATCGTGGCAGAGCAAAATAAAAAAACATGCAGTGTTCCACTAATTTGCTTGTAAAAGCTTAATTTCTGCTGCATGTGACAAGCAACTAGGTAGCATGATGTAATAGATAAAGAAAGACAAAGGCAAAAAGGGTTCTAATTTTAGCTTTGTTACTTCCTTATGACCCAGCTAATGACACAATGTGCTGAGCAACCTCTATTTCCATGATGCTTGGTGCTAGCGGTCATGACGTGAATACAATCATACAGCACAGACAAAACAATATCCAAACTGGATGTTAATATGTAATATTAGTTTGTGTTAATATTTGTAAATATGTAATATGTATTTTCTGTACATATATATTCTGATTCACACTAACCAGAATTCTACTTCTGGAGAAAGTGTCAACAGGAACTGCAGAAGGTTTAAGAACATTTTCATTTCCAGAATGACTCACAATTAAGAAAGAACRCAGCAGTCATTAAAAAGCCAGTACCCACTTAGTAAAAAATTAAAAACAGCTGCAGAAATGCAAAATAAATTGACAGCAGGAAATAAAAATTTGTAAAAAATTACGGGAGCAAGCACACGTAAGGAGTCATCAGTGGCCTGTAGCATTAAGGACAATAAGAAAGAGTCAAAGTATAGCAATAACAAAAATTACCCTGACAATGATGTCAGACCCACTGCTAGCTTAAGATGATAGAACTATCAATATATCTGCAAAGAAGCACAAGTGTTCACTAAATACTTTTGCTTTGCATTTGTGGAAAAAAGCCCCAGACAATACTATTCATATCACACAGTGACAATGGAATAATTTCCATTCCAGTATTGACTTAAAGGTTAAGTAGCAGCTATGGAGCRAGACTCTGACATGTTTAAATAAGAGACTTTGAATAAGCTACATTTGAGAAAGCTGGCTGAGAAACATTATGGATTATTTATGCTGACTTTCACTAAGTTTGCGAACATCAGCCAAGTTTCAATAGCCTGCAAGAAAGCTAGTATTTTGTCAATATTTAAAAAGAGAAAGGAGACGAAGCAGAAAGGCATTAATGTAAAAAGATCCCACCTATCAACAAGAGAGGCATTTTTGTAGTAAATAAATGATTATTTCAAACCTTTTTTTGAGTTAACAATTTGTGTAAAGAACGTTCATCTCTCATGAAGGAGCAGATGTTTAACATAAGCAAAATGGGCACAGAATTTTTTCACACTATTATGGAGGAAATCCAAAAAGCCCGTAACCATGTGTGCTTCTGTTCCTGTCATTTTTCTCCAAAGAATCTGAAACAAAGTCATGTTATTTCCTCACCCCAGAGAAAAAATAAAATAACGTCAATGCTGTATATATGCAAAGAATGTAGACAAGAAAAGCTGGGTAAGCTCTTGAAAAATATGAAAACAAATAACAAGGTTTTGCAGGATTCTCTGATGCTCTGTCACTATCACTTTATAAAACTTGTCCAATGTATAGAGGGAACTCTGCAGAGTGATTTCACAAGCCCTGTCTGACAGGATAAAACCAAATTTGGCTATGGTTGTTGTCTTATCTCTGAAAAACTGAGTAAATGAATCTTGACAGGTCCCAGAAGTTTCTGTCCTAACAGAGTGCACAGATGAGAAATGCAGACTGAAAGGTAATTTGAAAATGCTCTTTAGGACACAGGCTGACCTCCTGTGGATGGCAAAAGGAAGAAAAAAAGTATGAATGCCTCTTTAAGAGGACAAGAAAAAGAATACCACTTATAAAATGAGCGAAGGAAAGCAGGTTTATTGGCAGGATAAATGACTGCTTAGCCTAGATGCAACATTGTAGAGGAAATTTGGATGAATATGCAAAAAAAAGCTTATAAAAGCTAGTATAGTGTGAATCAGCTGAGATCACTGATTCTAGTAAGTGGCTATGACTGCCATCAGAATACTATACAGTGCAAGGCTGCTCAGTTTTCACAGAGCATACTTAGAAGAGTGCAATACTACCTCAGTATAATGCTCATACTGACAAAATTCTGTAGTGTAATGATATGCAAATCTAACTAAAGACTGCAAACATAGGAGATCAATGATCAGTCTGATCAGAGATACCTGCCCGTGCTCTCCCAGATMAAACTAGTGGCTAGAGACAGGTAGATTGTGCCCCTATTTGAAATGGATTCCTTCACAGGAAGGTGAAAAAAACTTCAAGATATGTCTACCCACCTATGCAGTAGGATCCAAAGAACAGATGGCAGAATACTGGGATAGTTAATTTGATGAAGAAGTGACCTAACCAGCTGTCCACAAAGAACCTAGGAAAGAAAGCCAACCAGATTATATCAAACAGTTCATCAGTGTGCAAAATGAGTACAAGAAGCTACTGGGCTTCTTCAAGGGAAAAAGGAAAAAGAGGAAGATCCTACRGTATTGACATGGAAGATACCTCCTTCCTCCCCAGTAAAGAAGAGAGAAAAGCATATTTTAAAAGCTGCTGGTACCTCCTTCCTTTGSAAAGTCCTTGCCGTCCATAGCCACTAGAGGTCACTTTTTGGTATAGCTGCTGCTTATTTGTTGCCTGATCTGGGAGCTTTTCTCTAGGCAGTATCGATTCAATGTGATTGTAGTTCAGACACAATACCTGCACAAAACAAACATAATTAATGAAACAGAATGCTGCTCTGCTAATAAATTAGCAAAATCGACAATTACAACATTTTTGTGATTYAGAAATTTGATTTTTAGGAAGATGATTGCTCAATCTAAAGTGCAAAGGGCTTAGAAAGTCTGGTGCAATTCACTGATTTTGAACCAGCTGACTGCAACAATATTGTAAAATTGCAGCAACAGTTGCAATTCACAGTGYACATTTTCCTGTTCACCAGCTTTGCGTTGACTGATTACTGATGTTACAAAACCCACAAACAACAGCGGGATAAGGGAGATTAATTTTTTTTCAATCAAAAGAAATCAGTTTAGCATTAGTACTATTCATATAGAAAAGACCATCACAAACCCACCTTGACATTAGGCAGGAAGATTAAACCACTGAAAGATGTGAGATTATTGTTCTGTAAATTCACACTGCAGACATTTCTAAACTGGTCTGCTGGCACCAGCTCTACAGTTCTGAATTAAGTAAAGAACATAATTATGCATTTAGAATACAGACAATACAGTTAAATAAGATATAAGGAAACACATAGCCTAAGCAGATCTCTAACATGGTGGCTTTGGTGTAAGAAATGCAAAATACCCATATGAAAGAAACACCCTAATGAAACCCTCACAACAAATACACATGTTTTTCCAGTATTAAACACGTGACTTAATTCTGGCACTGAAGGCAAGGGTCTATAAGAGTCTGCTCTGTTTGCTTCTACAGGATGTCACTGGAATACTAGCTCTGTCTATCTTGGGCTGTTTTCATCAATTTCCAGTTTGGAGCGGCCAATCACTCAAATGAAGCATTCTCTCCTCCACTTCCCCCAGGACCTGCCAAAACATCCCACAGATAGTAACTGCATATTGCAGCTCATCAGAGCCTGCTTTCAGGGTGCCTGTTGCAACGTAATGGTAGAAGCAAGATTCTCTAATAGTCAGAGAGACATCCCCCAAGTAACTTTAAGGAATTCACAACTGTACTGTTGACATATCTCTTCAAGAAATTCAGGACTTGCAATTGTAATACTTTAAAAGGCATAAAGCCAATGTTACAACATTTTGCTATATTCCTTTATAGCAAAGCCTTAAGGAAATGAATATCCTTGGGGAAAAGAAAGAAACTTGGTAAGAGCATTTTAATACTTATTATCTCTCTTCCATAGTCTTCTGAAGCCAAGAGTTGAACTAAAAGAAGTTAAAATTTCTTTATGAACAAGAGTTGTAGTCAAGATCCTACTTATCTCAATCAGACCACAGACACTGATATTCCTGGTATGGTGATACCACTGTTGCTTAAAGCCTTCTAGGCTATTTAAGATCAAAGGATTAAGGCTGTGCCATGATAACTGTCTTCATGTGTTATAAAGTGAGGGACTTGTACTGACAGATGCAGGATACTGGGAAAGAATAAAATCCAAATATGTCTCCAAGAAGACAGATATATACTTACAACACACAGAAATACTTTCCTRAAGATTTTTATTATCAGGGATGATGGCTTGTAAACAAATGTGACTACTGCTGTGCAAAATCCTCTGTTGCAGAACAGTGACTGTCACACTATAAGCAAATACTACTGTTCATTTAAGGATGCTTTTAATGCAACCATTTACAGGTTGTTCTTGCTCTATGTTCCTGTAGATGTATGATGGACAAGAAGGCTCTTTAAGAAATCAGAAGATGGGAGAAGTAGTACTGCACATAAATACGACATGTCTGTTCTCACTTTGAACAAACTTAGGTTGAAAAGAATCAGATCAAATGTTTTTTGATAAAATAGAATCTCTCTTCTAGATTCTGTCCTAGAGCAGCTACCATCTCTCCTCCCAAAATTTTACGTCAAACTGCACAGGCAGCACCACTCACTGAATGGAAAATKGAAGCATCTACAGAAAGAACATGTATTCAGTGAAACTGTGGAAAATAACCCTTTGTGAGGTAAGATTACTCTCATATTATGGATCAGTCAAGAGAACTCTGCCTACAAACAGTAGGGGATATCAGCCACATCTGCTAAATACAAGTTCTAGCTTTGGATTTTCACATTCTAACCATGATAACAGATGCTACTTTTAACAGATAATGCACTTCTGAAAACTACTGTACCKGATATTAGAGGTTGTCCAATTTAACTCTTGCATTTCTGTGAAGTTTGAATGTCCCAGTCTATCTGCAATCACATCAGAGGTGAGTTTGCCTCCAAACAAATCTTTTGCACTTTCTCCTTCTGTTGGATCCTGTGAAATGAATTTGAAATAGTCTGTTACATTAACGCAGATCTAGAACTATTATAGCAGTATAGGCAAGAAACATTTTAGCCCAGAGGGTAAAACAAAGAATTAAAAATGTTCAGAATCAAAGTAACTTAATAAAAGTTATTTTGCCTTTTTATCAGCAGACCTAGCTGACTGTTTTCTTATGGAACAAATTCATGGGGACAATCTGTATTCTCTCAGTTTGCTGGAAATACAGTCTTGTAAGTAATGTACACTAATTTCATTAGTGTTAGAATTGTTGATGCTCCATAATTACAATTAAAATTCTAGAAAGAACTTCATTGTGCTAGCTGCTATTGCAAAAGAGACAATTTCTACCCCAAGAAGACTAAAGAGAGACAGGAACAGACAATGGGGTATTGTGGAGTATATGATGAGATTCCACAAATGATATTGGCCAGTCTGATCTGCAAGGTCTTGATTTATAAAAGAGTGATTTTAACAAAAGTTACAGCAATAATTTGCATACGGAATAACTTACTACTGCAATGCCATCTAGGGCTTTGAGAGAGGGAAGATGGAATAATACAAATAATCGGTAGTTATCTTGTTTCCAGACTATTAGATTTCCATTCATGTCCAGAATTATAAGATTAGTTAAACCCTGAGGAAAAAAAAGCATTGGTTTTAATATCACTTTAAAATATCCATATACAGGGGCATTCAGGCTACTTTGTTTTCAGCTTTTTCTTCAGCTGTCATCTGCATGAGTCAAAAATGAGATATCACTTAACAAAATGCAAACTTTTACATTTAGATTAAAACCTCTTTGYGTTGCTCAGGCCACAAAGAAAGCCCTCAGTGAGTGTAAACTATACTGACATTCCCTTAAATGCCTTTGTGCTCTCTCACAGTTTTGTAGTCCAAATATAAATATAACTTAGCATCTCAGTCTCCAATGTGTGTCTGAATCCAGCCAACAAAGYCTGCAATACATATATTAGCATTCCAGGCAAGCTAAAAAGAAMTAAAATTGCTGCAGGTGTGGCTGTTTCTTATTTGACATGACTTGCAGAATTATTCCATGGATTGTAAGGTTTGATTTAGCCTATCAGGTATGCATGATATTTAACTCTGTGCAGAAAATTTTGGACACAACCCGGGTAAAGGTTGAGTACTTATTTCTCAGGAATGAGCATACTCAATCAAAAACAGTTTGACTGAGGTTCTAATTACTTTGGTTTCAACTGTAAAAGTGGATGAATGCAGCACCCACGGGCAGAACCTCCAGTTATGTTTTCAAGTATAATTTCTTCAGTTCCAAGTGCAGAAAAATCATACTTCTAATACAATAAAATCAAATTAATTTTTGAAACAGTATATCCATACTTACCTTTAAATGGTGTATCTCTTGGTTGGTAGAAATAAAGTTATTACTTATGTATAGCTCTATCAGGGAATAAGTTTTCTTTAAACCGATTAAAGAAGTGATTTTGTTGTTCTCAACAGAGATGTAATGAAGATGAGACAGRTTTTGAAACACATGTCTTTCCAGGCTGGTGAGATGATTGTTATTTACACTAAGTCTTGTAAGTTTGGTAAGCTTTGAAATTCCTTGAAAAATAAACAAGATGTACTTAGTGTAAAGTAAGTCGTACAAAAAGGTGATTGACACAGATCGTAAAACAAGATACAAGCGACACAGCTTATGTTACTAGGTTCTTACACAAACAGAATTAAAAGAGATTACTGATAGCCACTTTTCTTCAGAAAGCTCAAGATCTCTGCAGAGAAGCTACACTTGYTACCACCACTCAATATCCAGGAAATATTTCAGAGAAGCCTGCCTATTCATAGTCATCTTCACCCATCTGCAAGTGGCACAGATTCTTGGGGTGATAGCTGGTCAACTGGTTCTTTTCCTAACAGTGGTAAAGATGTATGTATGTGGCAGCAGCCAACTTCTCTCTCAAACTACAGTTTCTCAGTAGACTCTCTGACTTCTCTTTCACGTGTCAGGGATGATCTTTCTACCAYCTGATATCAGGGCAGATGCAACTCTCCCCTCCTGAGGAATGTGAGTTATCTCCAAGTCACACCATAACGTCATGCAACTATCCCAAGGCATGTGATGGAGCAGGAGGATGGCTGTGGGGGCACTGAGTCCAGCTCCCAATCAAAGTCCAGAAGTAAGTAGAATCTGTGGCACTGGAATGGAAATGTAGGAGTTACCAGCATCACATCTGGAAGTACAGATTGGGAGTTAGAAGGGGGACTGAAGTTAATTAGCACCTTTGCACTGAATTCACAGCTTACAGTAGACTTGAGATCTGATTTTCAAATTAGTAATAATAACAATGTCTGTCATGATGCATGTGGAGAATATATAACATTTATCCAATAGTAATTAGATCAGCCATGGAGTAAACACATATAARTACGCAGATTTAAAAAATACTTATTTTACTGCAAGAAAACTGTTTTGCCTTACTCCCTTTCTTCTGTTCTGCTAAAGATGCACTGAGAAGCTAAAGATCAGATTTTTCAATATTTGAAAAACTCACATCATTGGCAGCAAATAACAAATCATGCTCTATAACATTTCACTATAAAAATATATTTCTATTAYGTCCCAGCTTAACAGCCTAAATCATCACTACTGTGATAAATACAGTACCATCTAGTGTTGAAATGCAGTTTCCATCCAAAGTGAGTTCTTCAAGATTAAGACAAGACTCTAGACCTTCTATTTGAGTGAGATTATTGTTGCTAAATGATGCCCATCTTAAATGCTTCAATTTTTCCAAGTTGGAAATTTTGAAGAGATGTTGATCATCCAGATCTAAGACAGTGATCTGTAACAAAACTCAGTGTTAGAATTGAAAGAAAACTGCCGGTCAATCAATCCATAATTTAATTCCACCTATCCTGTGCTCAGTTTTTTCATGTACCTTTCATATTGATACTAATGGAAATTTCTTGGGTTCAAAGTGTGATGTTTCCCTATTACATAATGGAGCTATTCATCTTTAATACATTTCAAAAAAGCTCAACTTATTCACCAGAAACAAGGACTCTGCAACATAAGTATACTAGTTCCCAAATGCACCTCTGTGGTTTTAATTGCTATCTAAACATAGYCAAATTTTCTTGTCTGCATTAGATCTTGGATAGTTTTGGTCAATTTAAATTCTTTTATCAATGTAATGTCATTATTTTACTGGCTAGTCTGCTTTACAAATCCTCATTTACAACTGTATTTCAGTGGAAACAAGATTGCAGCCTAAAACCTAAGGATTATTATTTAGTCTAGTAGAGGCTGAATGCAGAGCCGGAACAAAATTTATCCTAACTTTATAATTCTTCATACTTTTGATGAACAGATTAAGTACTCTTTTCTCTTTATCACTGGCTAACAACTTCACTGATTTTTTTATCTGAAATATCCTAAACAAACAAGTAAATATAGATACCAAAAACATATTTTTGAGTCAAAGGACTTTCTTACAGAGGATCTACCTTGCAGTAAAGACAGGGCTGCCAATGATCTTAACCATAATCTTTTTCTGAGGAGACAACTGACGATACTGCAGTAGGCTAGCCAATCATGGCATGATGGGGAGAAAAAAAAGATWGCAGAGTCTCACTCAAAAAATTCTAGTTGTATTGTAGGGGCCCCGGATATCCAGTATCATATGTAGCCTAAGACAAATATTCACTGTTTCATTCTGTGCCATGAAACTGGCTTTGCTGATGATTAAAGAACATTTTTAGCTATATTATTCTATTTTCAAAAATTTTTATCTTACACTTTATGAATTCATTTTCTGATGTCACAAGAGCATAATGCTGATATATGCTAAAACGTTAATTTGCCTGGCAATTTCTATAAATGTGAATTCCCTATTGCATACTGAATAGAATGCTAGGCTCATCAACAGAAATGTATTTTCCTCTAGCTATTCTAGAGTTTACACAACAAATTGAACTGACAGAGGAGATTYTAAGCTTTTATTCTTTGTAGTTTAACATGATTTCAGACGATRGGTCAGAACAGATTAGGATGACCTTGGATCTTCCTTCATTGACTCTTACAGCTTTTTGTTAGCCTAGTTTCCTAAGGAAACRAGGCTAATGTGATCGAGTTCTCTATCAGTCCACTGATCTTACCATAACTTTTAAACCTATTGGTGGGTTTCAACCCAATCTGTCAGATGACTACAGCTCTGAAAGATACTGACTTCCTATAAATTCTATGAAAATGTGCAGCTAGATAGGAGAGACCTGAAGTGATGTTCCCAAGGAAGGAAAGGCTACAGTCTGGCTCAGCTAAAATGCTGGGCACTAGAGAATCCAGGAGASCTCAGTTCTGAATACTCTGAGAAACTGTGTTGAGAGGTCAGATCTCACTAAGCACTGGATAACTGAATAAACAAGGTACAGTGCCAAACCAAACCAAGTCCTGCTGCTCACCAAATAAYTGCCTAATTAGTTTATAACTTTAGGTGGTCTTTCAAGATGAGCAATAATGTTCAAAGGGTTATGGTATGTGGGTTAATGTTTGTTGGTTTGAAATTAGACCTACTATCTMTCTTCTTGCAATCTGGGTTTTCACACTGATATTTATTATAATTTTGTGAAAGTTTTAATCCTGCCAATTTGCAAGAAATGGATTTGTATAGAGAAAGTTCAATAGGCATGTGATAAAGCTTATTTTGTTTTAGCACTGAAATATGCTTAATCTCCAAATTTTAGGGTAGGATATATTTGCAGGCTCAGTATTAGAAAATTGTGTGGTAGAAAACTGTGGCTATATGCATTATGGAATTCATGTTTATAGAATTCACCAGGAAAAATAATGTTTCAACATGTGTCAACATTATACTTTTGTGACATCAGAAAAAAAAAGGTTCAAAATTGGCAGAATAAATAAGCTGAGCATAGCTACTGAATTTTCTAATGAAGAATTCTCAGGACCAATCTCTGTTGATCAGAGAGACAGAATGCAATGAGCTGGCTGCAGTTTCATGAGTCTCTCTTGTTCTTTTGGCCCAGCTGAAATTGAGTCTTGCAAGGGATGTCAAGGACAACAGGAAGGGCTTCTTCAACTACATCAGCAGCAAGAGGAGAACTAGGGAGAATGTGGGCCCGCTACTGAGTGGGGCGGGGGCCCTGGTGACAAGGGATGCAGAGAAGGCAGAATTACTGAATGCCTTCTTTGCTTCAGTCTTCACTGCTAAGGGCAGCCCCCATGAATCCCAGAGCCTGGACATGAGGGAGAAAGTCTGGAGAAGGGAAGACTTTCCTTTGGTTGAGGAGGAAAGGATTAGAGACCTTCTGGGCAGGCTAGACATCCACAAATCCATCGGCACAGATGGGATGCACCCACAGGTACTGAGAGAGCTGGCAGATGTTGTTGCCAGGCCGCTCTCCATCATCTTTGAAAAGTCATGGAGAACTGGAGAGGTGCCTGAGGACTGGAAGAAAGCCAGTGTCACTCCAGTCTTCAAAAAGGGCAAGAGGGAGGACCCTGGCAACTATAGGCCGTTCAGCCTCACCTCCATCCCTGGAAAGGTGATGGAACAGCTCATTCTGGATGTCATCTCCAGACATATGGAGGAGAAGGTGATCAGGAGTAGCCAGCATGGATTCACCAAGGGGAAATCCTGCTTAACCAATCTGATAGCCTCCTCTGATGGAGTGACTGGCTGGGTAGATGAGGGCAGAGCAGTGGACATTGTGTACCTTGACTTCAGCAAGGCTTTTGACACTGTCTGCCATAACATCCTCCTAGATAAGCTCAGGAAGTGTGGGTTAGACGAGTGGACAGTGAGGTGGATTGAGAACTGGCTGAAARGCCAAGCTCAGAGGGTCGTCATCRGTKGCGCGGAGTCTAGTTGGAGGCCTGTGGCTAGTGGCATCCCCCAGGGCTCAGTACTGGGAYCCATCCTGTTCAACTTTTTCATYAATGACCTGGATGAGGGGGCAGAGTGCCTCCTCTGCAAGTTTGCTGATGATACCAAGCTGGGAGGAGTGGCTGACACACCAGAGGGCTGTGCTGCCATACAGAGAGACCTGGACAGGCTAGAGAGCTGAGTGGAGAGGAACCTCATGAGGTTCAACAAGGGCAAGTGCAGAGTCCTGCACCTAGGGAGAAATAACCCTAGGCACCAGTACAAGCTGGGGGCTGACCTTCTGGAGAATAGCTCTGCAGAGAAGGACCTGGGAGTGCTGGTGGATGACAAATTGACCATGAGCCAGCAATGTGCCCTTGTGGCCAGAAAGGCCAATAGTATCCTGGGGTGCATTAGGAAGACTGTTGCCAGCAGGTCGAGGGAGGTGATCCYGCCCCTCTACTCAGCCCTGGTGAGGCTTTATCTCAARTACTGTGTCCAGTTCTGGGCTCCCCARTACAAGAGAGACATGGRGCTACTGGAGAGAGTCCAGTGAAGGGCTACGAGGATKATCAGAGGGCTGGAGCACCTGCCCTATGAGGAATGGTTGTGAGAGCTGGGCCTCTTCAGCCTGGGGAAGAGAAGATTGAGGGGGGATCTGATCAATGTTTATAAGCACCTGAAGGGAGRGTGTCAAGAGGACACTCTTTCAGTTGTCCYGTGTGACAAGACAAGAAGMAATGGGCAGAAATTGAAGCACAGGAAGTTCCGCCTGAACGCAAGGGGGAATTTCTTCACTGTGGGAGTGATGGAGCACGGGAACAGGTTGCCCWGAGAGGTKGTGGAGTCTCCTTCTCCGCAGATCTTCAAGGCCTACCTGGATGTAACCCTGTCTAACATGCTCTAGGTGACCCTGCTGAGCAGGGAGGTTGGACTAGATGATCTCCAGAGGTCCCTTCCAACCTTACTGATTCTAYGATTCTTTTCTTATCCTTGCCACCAAAGTCCTTACTATCTAAAAAACTGCTTAATATTCTTGAAGCTTCCTTTAAAATACTTCCAGAGCATTTAAGAATCCCTGGATCCTCAAATAAAGCAAATAGATTAAGGACTTGGTCTTGCTTCAGAGGAAAATTCTCTAGAAGACCCACTTAAGTGCATCTTATATTAAGCACATTTTTTATACCTTAGAGTTTTTAAAAAATTCAAATTTTCAATGGCAGAAACACTCAAGAGCAAAATGAGTGAGCCAAAAAATTAAATTAAAAAATATGAAGGCAAGCTGGAAAGGTTTTATAGTGTTTAAAATACTTCAAGTTTATACACTTTCTCATTTACAGTTAAAAAAAAAATCTTCTCCATTAAAGCTAAAAGACTAAAGCAAATACTCATGAGTCCTACTGGTTCAGACTAYGGCCCATTTATTCTAGTACAAAAGCAAACAAAAAATAGGAAAAATGGCAGCAATGAGAATAAAGTAGTTATTAAAAATGCAGATAGCTGAAAAGGAAAGCTAAGAATATCACTGACAAATTGATGGCAACACAATCAGAGATAACAAGAAAGGACTGCACAAATACATCAAGGCATAATGAAATTCAAGCAAGGATATAAGCTTGATATCACCTCAGAATTGTAAAAAAAAATAAAAATAAAGAAGAGATGGATAATCTCAATACACATTTTCTTCCGTCTCTGGGAAGATTCAAGGTGAGATGCTCATAATTTACCTGGATAAAGAAATGCTTTGTATTTCATCAGTAACTAAAAAGTATCTAGAACTGCAACTACTGATGCTGACATTTTGAAAGCAGACAATTTTCAATTAAGCATATTAATGAACCAGTTGAAGAACACTCTGAGTCAGTCAGTCAAATTCATCTTACAAAAACCTTACTGTACCTGGGAAGTTCTGGAAGATTACAAACAGACTGAAATATAGACTAAAGCTATAACAGTATTAAGGATATCATAGGACGACCTGAATAGGCCATCGGTTAGCTTGATATCATCCTTAGGTATCCTGGAAAGGCTGATATGCAACACTGTAAATAWATAAAAGTTAGTGGCTTTATTAATGGGTGCATAGTGCATAGGAAACAAGGAAAATTAATATAAAATTGTTTCTGATAAAATTATAAGTGTATTGATAAAACTAGTATCTTTTTCCTGAGACTATGATAAATAATGATATCCAAAATGAATGCAACTTTTGTTAAATAGATAAAATCTGGTTAAATGGTTGATCTCAAAAAGTAAGTCTAGAAAGAAAATCATGATTTTACGGAATATGTTTACTGGCATTCTGTTGGAAATTCTTTTTGTCAATCACTTAATAAAAAACTCCTCAGAAGTCCTTCCTAGTAAATTAGAAGATGACACAAAGATGTTGACAGCATCAGGGCAGCCATAAACAACAATTTTAGAATGGCCAACATGGTGGCCTACACAGCATATATCTGCATAGAAGATATTGTAAATCATGTTGCCAGGAACAAAGAAAGTCACACTCACAACATGAAAGACAGCATCTCAGAAACACTGAAAAGGACTTAGAACTAATGACAGAAAAACAGATGGATATAAGTTTGCTCTGTTGCTAAAAGGGCATCTATGTCAGTTAATATTTAATCTTTGGACTATTTAGTAGAAGTAAAAAAGAATTATTATTTCTAGGTATGTCATTGTAAGTCCAGTGCTGGAAGATTATGTCTAATTTTGCAGGAGGCCATATATTAAAATGATGAGGAGATACTGGAACACGTTCAGAAAGAAGCTAGAAGAGTTTCATGCAAATCGAAAAAGCACTTTATGAGATTTTTAAGAAGCAAGCTAAGTTAGTTTCTTTAAGATTAAGACAGAGYGGCATAATCCGACTAAATAAGGAACAGACTTCTGGTAATACTCTTTAAAACATCAGAAAGAGACAAAATGAGACCTAACGGATGGAATTTGATGGGAATCAAATTCATATTAGAAATAAGGAGAGTTTCGTAAACATGGTAGAGAGACGGAAGAAACATGGTAGATTCACTGTTACTTAAAATCTTTAAATCAATACTAAGAGGGAGTTTCGTACYGGCAAACATCGCTGCCAACAACAGAGGTATTAGCATCTGTGGGGGCTGGCTAGGCTCTCTGTTAGCACACAATTCACTTCAACCTGAAGTACCCCTCTAAACTGTCAGGAGACGCATGTCCCRAAGTATTTTGTTTCTGCACTGACTAGGAGAAGCCTAGGGTGGCTAGCTCAAGGGTGGCTATTTACACTGTAGATGACCGAAGTTAGGTGAATTTAACCTCAAACCAAATGCCTTTCCATAAGATCTGATAAAGCTCAAACAGACAGTATGAATTTGATGTAGAAATTACCATACAAAGCTCACTTGCCTGCCTTATGCATATAATATATCTAAAGGATCCTAATAGTATCCTCTAGTCTTAAAATGTATTAATGCTAAAAAGGTAGTTGAATTGCAAAAATGTTATTTAATAAATGACCTTTACAGAGTCTCCTTGACCTCCTATGAGGTATCTGGAAATGACCATCCCCAGAAACAATGTAACTATTGGTTAGACTTGAAAATGTTTAAGAATATATTTTAATTCAAAAGCATCAATCCATAMAACTAAGCCTACAAAAGAAAACTTTAACAGAAATGAATCTAAATGCTAGTCTCAGTACATTAAATAGCATCAGCCCTACCATTGAATACCAGTTATTAAGATGTGTCTTTGAATCCACCTTGTTCTTGCTAATTTGAGACAGAATTTTAGCGCATGGAAACAGACTAAGAATGGGAGGGCTTTCTTCATCAGTCCTMGAATATTCTAACAGAGATACCTGAAGAAAAAGAAGAAAATACTTACAGCAAGTAGATAACATAGACATACTGTGCAGTCCACAGCTTAACATATAAGAAAGGGCTTAATGATCTTGTTATTCTTTRAGGGGAAAGGGCACATATTAGTAGACATAATAAATCACAGATCTAGTATGTTTATTAGATTTGCTCCTCTAGGTCTTACATATATAACATTTTTAGAACTTGAAACACAAAACAGAAAAGGTAGACCACACTAAAACATGCTGTAGTAACTAGAGTCTGTTTTCTTTTGATTAGCTGTGAAGATACTTATCCAGCCCTTCGCAGAAAGACATGAACTTACTCAGCATTTACTGAGAGTAGACATAGCCTCACTGGGACTGTGTTTTGACTGTACAAAAGGTGCATTACTATGATGATGCTCAGTTCAAGCTGACAYGTCCCACTGAGAGCATTAACTTAGGCTTAGCCTAGGCTTCAGGCACACTTTGGGATACAGTCCACAGTTTAATTAGAATATGTTTGTGCTCAGGGGTTAGGAAGAATCATTTCATTTCTTCTCATAAAATACTCTGCAAATTTACCCTATAAAGGGACCTTAAAACAAATGTCCAGGATTTGGGTCTATATGTTTAAAAAAAAATTAGGTTTAGGCTGTTATTTTTCTCTTCATTGTTTCTGTTTGGCAAATACAATTACTTTCTTGTACTTTAAATTCAGCAGAACCTGAAACATGATTTTTTCCAGTATCATGCCAGGACATAATTTTTGAGTACTAGCAAAGCTGTTTAGAAGGCAAGTGTTTAGTAAATAATTTCTGACCTACTGCCAGGAGCAAAAACAAAACACAGCACTTGTAAGTAACAGCAAAATGGAAAACCAAACCTGGGTTATATTTGATCTTGCAATATAGTGTAATGCTTCTGCAGCTTCTTCTTCAGTAACCGGGACTCCATCTAGGACAGTGAGAGCCTTTAATCGCCCAATGACACTCAAACGCAATGAGGCTGGCTTGAAGAAAGAAAGCGTTACGACTTTTTAAAATTGCCAATATAGTTTACATATCAGAATAAGACTTGCATTTCCTTTCCATTTAGCCTACTGTCAGTTCACGGAGCTCTGACATAATCCTTAGCAGAGTCACTGTGTCATCCTTGCTTATGTAGCATGCCAAAAACACAAGAGATACAGTACCTTCAGGCTAGTTTTGATTATTCTGATTTTATGTGACATTGACAGGAATAAACTGCTCTGGAGTCACATGGGCTAACTAGAAGGTTTTTACCCTACAAAGCTAACTGATATATGAGATGTTTTAGTATTTGTTTTATGATCCAGGAGTTTCATTTATGAGCCAGAAGCACTACAAAAGAGAAATAAAGCTTCACTGGACATGTAGAGAGATGTTTAAGGGATTTAGAGGTGTCACCAAAACCTAAAGATATCACCACAGGTCTATCCTGTACATACAGGATATGCTGAACTGCCCACTAGTTTAAATATAATATATGAAATACACACTCCTCATGTAAAGAATAATAATATCTCTGCTTGTGGATGGAATATAGATATATTTTGACAATCAAATAAGCCAAATATAATCTTCTATCAGCAAGATCAGCAAATACATCCTGAGGGAAGAAGGATTTTCTACAGGAACTGAACCACCTAGACATTGTGAGATGGTGAAGGCCATGTGAGAAAAAAAAGAAGCCATAACACAGTCCAAAGGCTTCTTACATTGCAAGGAGCTTAGAATWAAAAAGGAACAAGACCAGTTTTGATGCTATATCTGTGTTTATGTATAACTGGTTAGRATGCTTTCCCAGGAATTCCAAGTACTGATACGTACCTTATGCCATGGGTTGTGTGTGATGTCAAGACTGAGCAAGTTGGGAGTGTGTTCACGTAAGACGTTAATTTCTTCCCTAGCCTTTTTCAGCTGATTCCAGCTCAGGTCAAAGAACTGCAGTTTTCTTAAGTGTCTAAGGCCCTCAAGAGTGATCACGTGGTTATGGCTTGCATCAAAATACTCCAGGTTGGGCTGCAAGACAACAGATTTGAGGATACTTGCAGGGCCAAAACTGTAGCAAAAGAAACTTTGGTTAGAGTAACCGGACACATTTAATATTTAAACAGATTTAATTAGATCTAATGCCTGGGATTCTCCTTGCTCAGTGCCGGGTCTGCAGAGGGAGGTCTAGAATGCTCCATTCATTCCCCCTAAGGACAACAGAGGAGCCATTATCTCAGGGAACACCTTGGCATACCATGTCTGCTTGACCGGCTGTCAGAAGGTTTTCAAAAAAGGAAAGACTACACCTAGCATTCACGTCAGAAGCCTCCTAACCAGCACCAAATAACCTCAGAAAAAAGAGCAATCTGGGAATTGGGTCCCTGAATTTGCAGGGATCTATATGGGCAAGCCCAGAAGCCCTGCCTAAGACTTAACAGAAGTTACAGTTATTCTGTRCTAATATACAGTTATATTTTGTAGTCTGTAGACTACAAAAGTAGCTACGAAGAAAAAAAAATGCTGCATGGCATTCCCAAGCTGAAGGTGAATACCTCCCTTCCCACCCTGCTTCAAGCCTAAATAGTTCACCTTATTACTATTATTCATCTGTATTTTGATACCTCTTACAATTATTTCACTCTGTATATTAGARGGCAAGAGGGCAAAAGCAACATCACCAAGACCACTGAGTAGGCCAGTGGCAAAGCCAGAAACAGAATTCAGGTGTCCCATTCTGTGTTGATCTATTTGTTGAAATGGCCATTACAAAAAACTGATGAGTGATAAAGCGATACCATTGTAATATCATGATTCTAATTGGAGACAATACCAACAGACATGGGAACTGCTGGCTGCTAATACTGTCTCAGTATTTGCGATCCTAGTTTAGTACCTTATTCTGTTCCATTCTGTTTCTTGGCTCACTTCTGTTCCTGTAATCCCAGCCCACAAGGCTCCCAACTCTGCATCTTCCGTGTGAGGCCCTGCATGGCCTCTCTACTTGAGCCCTGAGGCAGTCAAGGGCCTGGAGGGAATTGCAATGACATCCTTTACCCAGGCAATAACATCCTACTTCTRCGCCTGCAGAGCAGTGTAGAACAGAGCTGCTATTTTGAAGAGTGGAGTCACCTTCCAGTTGAGGAAAAAGGTTGTGCTCAGGTAAATCTACTATCACAGATCACAGAAGAGCAAGGTGTCCTACAGTGCCACTATGCATTCCAGCCTCTATACAGAACGAAATCTCCAAGGACAGATTTCAGACCTCAAAGAGAGGATCAGTTCAACGAAGGAGAAAGAGATCCTCTYTCCAGCTATCGCCCTGCTCCTGGAATACTTCTTTGTCCAGAAAGGTCACATTATTATAGTATTTAGTACTAGCGCTGGGAAAGGTTCAAATGATCTTGCCTATCACTGCTACAAACCTGAGGTAAGAATCTGTTTGAGGACACTGAATTTTGGACTTGCTGTCACGTTACTAACTTTAACTTGTACAGATTTTTTTCCCATAACTAGAATAATATTCTTGCAATGTTCTTTAAAAAACTTAGAGCTTAATGCCTCACCAAGTCATAAATATCATCTAAGGAAGTAAATTCATTAAAGCTGATAATAAGCTTTTGAAGTCTTTTAAGTCTAGAGATGTCCCGTAGCTTGCTAAGGCTGTTTCCATGCAAATTCAAAACCTAGGCAGAAAGTACAGCAGAAATTAGATTTATCAGCTATGTAACCAAATTTTGTAATACTCCAAAGCTGCCTTTGAAATGAAAAAGTTTAAACTGCTAGAGTGCAAATATAAATACTATCCTATTCTACAAACCGCAAGACTATAAAATGTGACTCCAAAGTAACACAAAATAGTTAAAAGATAACTAAAGGATATGATGTTTCTTTTTCGCTTATTTGAAGAACATTTGTTCTGTAACTTCYCCCTGAAATAACAGGGGCCTGGGTAGATGGAGAGTTAGACAGCCAATCTGTTCACAGGAGAAAGGAACAGGAAGATCGTTGTTCAGTTCACCTCTTTATGGGAAAATATTCATTTCTTTAATGGAAATGCTTCTGACTAAGGAAATGGTAACTCTTCCATTATTAGAGAGCAGTATGGGAAGAGGTGAGTCCAGCAATGACGAGCAACAGATCTACTGGGGCTAAATGCTTAGGAAACAGCAAAGTGAGAGAAGAATTCTTAGTATCTCACTACAAATACAGATCACTTGAAAGACAGTACTTTGGTAAAACAGGAAGAAAATTATTATTCTGCTGTTTCTTAATGTTGTCTCTACATAAGCCTTTTCTTTCCTAAGGTTTATTTGGAGACTTTTAAGAAAATGGTATTGAAAACAATCAGCAATATAGGAAATGCTATCAGCTCATAAACTAGAGTTAAAAATGGGACAGTGCAGAAACTATTTCACAATTTCAAGTATCATATTTAGCAGGACTACTTCATCAGAAAAGAGGGCTACTGAAAATGCCACACAACAGCTACGTATGCAATGTCAGAGTTAGACACATGAACATCTGTGTGAATAAGCATTTTTCTGTGCTGCTATTTTAACAATGTGTATTTCTGAAGCTAAAATCTGTAGCTTGCTACACAGCTTTAACGTTTTTCCCCAGGTTACATCTGTATTCTGATGTTAAATCTGACAAAGAAATTTGTTTTCAAGAGCAATGAGTATAATGGCATAAACTCATGTATTCCAGTAAATTCAAAGGAAAGGCTAATARTTTAAGTCATGTCCTGTTCTCAGATCCACTTCATTTAAGCTGTTTTTCATTTAAATTACTTGTGCTTTACACAACAGGAAATACAATCAGGATTCAGTTCAACAATCATAATTCACATTGAAACTCATAGGCAGGGGAAAACATTTTGATTTCATACAAGTTTACAATTTCTCTTCGTTCAGTATCATGCTACTGATGTCAAGTAAATGTAAGTAGCATCAGAATCAAGCTCAAATGAAAACCTTAATTTTTAATTTTGGTTTAGGTCACGGGGAAATCTGAACAGCACAGTATCAATACTATAATACATTTCTTCCTTTGTAAATTTGACAGCAATTCCTCACCTTTACCTGACTGAGAATACTGGCCTTAGCCACTGAAAGCATTGTTTTTTCATCTAAGCAAGCAATCTTAGGCCTGGCTTTTACTGGCGGTTCCATGTTCAAAACTTCATCATCACACTGCAAATCATGAGACAGAATAAATCCTTCTGTGCTTTTCCTTCCCTCTTCCACAATTACATTGTATGTAGAAAACAGAGACTGATCTTTGACCTATTTAAAATAAAAAGCATTTGGAAGTCATAAGCATTCTTTTTTAATAGAAAACAAGTTAGGGAATCTTCYTTCTGTGGCACTGATCTGCTAAAAATTGGGTTTAATTGCTATTAATAAAGTGTATTACATAATGGTTTTGTTTGTATGGGCTGTTGTACATGACAGAACTCTGCCTAGAGAAAAAGTACAATTATGCACTGAAATCCCTAAAGTGCAAGAATCACAGTACAGCAATCTACAGCTGGACCATGGAACAAGCCATGAGTAACTGAATTCCACTCTTCACTCCTCCTCTTTCTTTTGTCAGAATAAAACATCCTAATTCCCATACTCTCGCTTCTACCTGACACAGGGACTTGGAATCTGAAGTAAGCCCTTGCATCTTGGTAGCAGATGACTGAATAATAGAGCACTACATGGCATGCAAAAACGAACAGAGGTATTTTGTTTGTTTGTTTTTAAATGATGGAAGAACTTGTTCAGTATTCCAGCTGGTGATAAAGTATATTTTCCTTTTTCAAAACCACATATCACACAACTGAAAACAACTTAAAGATCAAYTGCTCCCCCAAGACCTCAGAAAACAAGATTGTTTACTCTGTTAATAGCATCAGCTTTACCTTTCACAGCAGCTCAGAGAAGCGAGCTCTCAGTGAGAGAGGACTTAAGTTTTCAGATGTGTTAGAGGATCTTTCCTATCTCTGCAGGGCTTTTTAAGACTTCCAAAGCAGAGCTTTATCTAACTCCCACATTAATGACTATAAAGTTTCTCACTGACTTCAATGAAAGTTTTATCTGGTTGTCATAGAATAGACAGAGGAGAATAAACCTTGAACCTAGACTAGTCAGGTCCTGTGAGTAGAGCAAAATTTAGTTTTAACTACTTGCTTTTTTTTCTTGCTCTGTGAAATCTAAAGCTTTCCCTCTAACATCACATTAAGGAAAGTAAAGTTCATACCAGTGTAACATACTCAAACTCAGCAACATATTCTGGCAGGACTAGTTCAYGATCAAACACAAACCACTCCCACTGACGAAGTCTGCAGTCACACTTTCTCCGTTCCAATGAAGACCATGCTTCTAAAATAGAGAAAATGAAAAAAAATATATATAATTGTTTGGTATTCATTTCAAGCTGTGATGCATCAAAGGTATTTGTTTTCATGAAAATGCTTCAGTTTTATTCCTTTTTACCATTTGATTTTGCCTTGCAGAATCACGTAGGTTAGTAGTAGTACTATGTGGATCTCTAATGCCCATATAGAAAATGCAACTGGCAGACTACAGCATGGAGGTTGCAGCCTGCAAAAGAACTAGCTTAGATCCTGAGAGCATGGACAGCTCTCTTGCACTGCTTTCACTTCTACAGTCTCCAAAACTTCTCCATCTTATTATGGTGTGATCACCTTCCAAATCTGCTTCCATTTCTTCCCTTCTAAGAAATCAGAAGGGATTCCAACCACTATATAGACAGATGTTGCTCCTTGTTAGAACCAGGAAGTTTGGAAGGTACATCAGCACAAACAGATAAAACTATTACACAGTTCCCATTCTGTGTTCTCTTGTGAAAAAAACAGGGTAAAGCAGAATCTATTACTCAGACAACACAAATGATACAAGGATTTAATTTACTTTGTGTATTTCTCACCATTATGTTTTTATTTTGCTTAAAAATAAGGACTGTGTATCTTAAAAGTGAAGAGCTCTGTAGTTTGTGTACATCATCCTTTTCTAATACTCWTCCAATCCCACTGTACCAAGAAAGAGTGGGTATGAAATTACATTAAGTAGGCTACTCTTAGTGTGAACTAGAAAGTAAATAGCAGTATGGCACAGCTTGCTTTCACTTTATGAACTAAAGTAGCATGATATGTATTAAGATGGGGAACTTCTCGCTTGTCATTGCCTTTGAAAACACGTATTTCAGCTGAGCAGAGACTGCCTTCTGAAAATTAAATTGCTTGACACAATCCAAAATATATGAAAGATGATTTAAGAATACAAATATTGATTTAACTTAATTTTATGCTAACAAGTGCCTACAGATACCTACTATTGTCAGAAGTAGATGTATCACTTTCTAGGCATTTCCATGGCCTAAATACTGAATTAGCCCCTGGATAGTTGACTTGACAGATGGGATTCATTGCACAAACTGGAGCACTGTGGCCAAGGAAAACTTTTGCAATTATCACTTTCCCTAAGTGCAGGAAGAAAAGACAGCTAACATTAACACTTCTAATTCTAGCTTGGGAGTAGGATAATAGAACAACAGTGTTTAGTGCAACAAGGAACAGGCTACATTGTGAGCTCGCAGATGAATGGTCTAACAGGGACCTATGTTTTACATATATGTATTTATATATATAATATGTATTTAAATATMTATGATCCTGTGTTTATGCTCATGTTTTTCATGAAACAAATACATCTGGGAGGGAACAAAAAATGATCACATAGTGAATGCCAACATTTATAACTGGCTAATATTAAAGACATTGAAATAAAAAATGCAAGTAATTTCACAAGCAGTAGAACCAACCAAGCCAGGTATCCTTCAGATTTGTGTCTTCTAACCTTTCCCCCCAACACACACTGTAGTAAACTGAGTCCCCCCAAGCTCTTTCCTACCGGAAAAGCCAAGCAAAGGCCAAGCAAAAGATAGTATGTACAGTGGCTAGCCTATTGCTTTATATATGGTGATAGACTGATCAGGAAGCCTGTGCTGACTGTCCTGTTGGCAGATGCTAAATGAACTTTAAGAAAGCTGAGAAATGTCTCTTTCCTGGAGAAAGAGAGGAGGCAAGAGAAGAGGTGCCCTAATTTAGGTTAAGTCACAGTTCCACAGAAGTTATGAATGGTTAATTACCTTTGAGACGAAATTTGATGATTCCTAAGCCGCTGCAGCGACAGAGTTACACAGCACGAAGGCCTATCCTTTGTCTTTAGGAAACCAGGCTAAAAAGAAATTGGCTGCTATTTTTCCCTTCATAGTGTCCTATGCTGGACATGGGTTAGCCCAATGTATTTGTGGCTTTCCTCAGTCTCCCCTTTCTTGGAGATGTTTAATTTATAAAAGATTAGACATATCTAGTTATTTCTCAGATCAAGACATCTCCTACAGGCGTTTCAAACTCTTGCCTAGGAATTCACTCCCAGCAGCCCCCGTGTTTGTAGGGCTTCCTAACAAACAAAAATGTCATTGAATTTCAGCAAAGTTTCAGAGTTCCCTTCAAGGCTACATACGTTACCTCATGATCACCTACAGTACTTAAAAAATGTCCTCAGACTTAAAACACAAGACACAGTAATTACTGATACAAGGCCATCAATTTTACATCTTTCCAAACTGTTGAATTACCATGCTTGAATGACTCCACAGGATCACTGCTGTTTTTGCCTTCAGCTTTGTTTTGTTGTTTCAAAAACTCTATTCTGGGGCATTCACAGATGCTTAGACTGTTACAGAGAAGAACAGCTTCCTGTGTGCTAGACAACTGCAAAGATTAAAGCAAGGTCAGAGTATCTGTATTTTATTAATTGATTGACTGTTTCTTAAAAATTTCAACTACTCTAAGCAGCATGAAAATATACCCATAMATTTTGAAAAGGAATAGCAGGAGCGGAAAGTGAAGAGTGAAGAACAACAAAATAGGTTCAACAAAGTAAGAGAAATGGACAAGAAAATCAGATTGTTAGCTCTCTGGGACAGGGATTGTCTTCCTGTAAGCTTGTATAGCATGTTATGCCACGGAAAGTAATCTCAGTGGGAGCTAYGAAAACTAGCTGCATATAAACAAAATAAAGCAGCATAGTACAATAAATACTATATTTGAAGACATAACCTTGCCACCCMAAAATTTGATCTCTGGCAGGTGTGCAATAGGTTGGAAAGGACCCAGGATGCTGTATGACTAGAATTGAGACTGAAAGCATGGAAAAACCCATGCTATGCTTTGCACTAGCACTGGCAGGGAAGAACAAAGTAATAAAACAATATTGTGTGCAAACAAATGCAATGGAAGTTATAAATGACTAGAAAAAACAATGACTCAATGTGTTCCACAGGCAGCAAATACAAGTGATGTAGCTGTTTTAGTGCAGTCTTCCAAACTAACCTTGCATCTGTCCCTGCAAATTCTATCTGGGGCATTGATGAGAAACAGTGAGTGAGAAGAGACAGTCTGCAACAAAAGGAGAATGGRCAAAGAAAGGAGAAGAAGAGAAAAACTGGAAAAGAATTAATCATGCCTTTGTTGCAAACGATATAAAAATGTGAAGAATGAAGCAGACGTAGCATGAATAAACAAGAAGAGAGAAAGAAAATAGAAGAAAGATGAACAGGAGAACAATGAAAGGAGAGAGGAAAAGACAGYAGCACTTTTCTGTCTGCTCTCCGCTGTGCTATCCTTTACTAAATGATAGCATTCCTCTGTCAACAGTCCGGCATACCGTATCCACTTCCAGACTCTGGAAACCATCCTCTAGTATTTGTAGCAGTTGCTTTTCTTTAACAGGCACTTCAGGATTAAATACATAAAAGAGATAGTCCACCTTCTCTTTGAAGTTTCTTAATAAGAACAACAAAAGAAATAGGGAAAGGTTTTCATTATTCTGTTGCAAAAGCAGGCAAAAGTCAAGAATAGACATTCTGCCCAGATAAAGTTTATGTATTGCATAGTATTCACTAAAAATAACTGATTGCACAAATTTCATAATACTGGTGTTCCCAGTGTTATACATTAAAGATCACTCGCAAAACAAAGTTGTTTTTTCCTGCCTCTCTATAATTGATAAGAGTAGTCTCCATTTCCTGTACCATATAAAAAATTCTATTTTATTTACCTCTGAAATAATGTCTTTACTGAAGATCCCTAGCTGGAAGGTAGCAGTAACCCAAAAGGAAAGAGAATAGCAGAATCTATGTTGACAGCAGATTCAGAACTCTGTATGAATACTACATAATTGATAACTGTTCTTTTTTTCCCTTGAAAAAAAATTAGTTCATAAAAATGCCACTTCTGGGGACTTACCATACTGCAGTCTGAGTGTCAGCACGTTAGTGTGAGGATTTGATTGATTTCTGCAGGATTTCTCTGCCAAAATGAGCGTCAGACCTTGAGATTTCAGTTTAAGAACAGTGTTGAGTGAAAGCATGGACAGATCCCTATGTAGTTCCTTGGAAATGAGTAGGCTTCTCAAGGCATGGACTGCCTAAGACCTGCTGAAATGGGCTCCAATACATATGTGTGGATCYAATCTGGCTAATCCATACTAGCAGCTAATACAGTTAGATAGTTCTTCATTCAGCCTGCATGATATCCTATCAGCATGATACAGGCTGCACTGGGAAGCATCCTGAAAAGTTTTGTTCTCTCTAGGTAATAAAAAGAGCCTCCAAAATATTAGCAGGTGTCAAAATCTGACTCTTCTCCAGCCAGAATGAAGTACATGACACGGGCAGTTGAATTGTCTGGTACAGATTGTTATCGGAAATAATCCAAGGAAATAAAGCCGTAAGAGGCGTTTGCAGCCTSATGTAAAGGAAACCATGGGGTGAACAAATCTATTTCACATTGTACTGAAAGGGACTAAGGGCTCTCACAAGCCAAATAGTAGTGTTTCAGCTATGGAGGAACTAACTCTTAAAAGATTTATAAGAAAAAAATTGGAAGGTAGCAAGATCTGCAAGGCCATCTCTGTCCACCTCTGAATGTTTATCATGGCTATACAGTTCCTAGATCCCCTAAACAACAACAACAAAAAAATGCATCTTGAGTCATGTCATGCCATGCCATTACCTGAAATACTGCCTCTCAGAAGGCGCATGCACTGAATCCCAGGAAATTTGTTTTGAGCATTGGAGCTWAAATGTCCTGAGCTCAGTGGCACTCTTGTGACTCAGCTGCTGCCCCTCAGGGAGATAAGATTTTGCTTTCATGATTGACAAGGTCTTCCTGCTCCTTCCAAGCTCACAGCTCTAAAAGGAGCTATCAGCCAGAAGATCCAGTCTGATTTACAAATGATAAAATCATATTTCTGTAAAAGGCAGCTTCTGGCTTTCAGGACCTACTGAACTGGGAGCTATGTCCTGACTTTTTCACCTTCTATGTTAAACACCATAGGTTTGTATTTAATCTGGTTTATTTTTCTATATACACACAACACACACATTTATAAACGTTCACACATATGCAGAAAATATACATAAAAAGATGGAAAGTACCATATTAATTGTAATAACAACCATAACTTACACAAATACAGACACATCAATTCAGGAAACTGCTCAGTATGCAAAGAAAGAACTGCATRTGCATGGGGTTCTGTCTCACAGCCCTAAGTGGGCAACCAGGTGCACTAAGACCATTGCTCCACTGATGACACAGTTCTGTAAGCTGCTTTAGATAGATGGTTCTCAAGTGCTTACAYTAAAGATTGTGGCTGCTGTCAGGAGTCTCAGACTGAGTTTTGGAAGGAAGTGAAATAAATTACTTACTTACACTTATAAAGTATTACAACTACAAGAATTTGAGAAGCTGAGACCTGCATAGAAAAACCTGCACTCATCTGTAGGGATACAAATTCACCTAGTGATGGTCCTAATAGATATATGCATGTGCACTCCTGTGATATGATCAAATGCAGATGCACATGTACCTAGGTGGGCTTTTTTTGTTAGTAATGGTGGGCCGTGGTTTTTGCATTGTTCATCTATCATTGCTTTCAGAAATCTGGCCATTCATGACAATATTTACTCTGCTTTCACAATTGTATTAGGAGCAGATGAGGTAAGATCCAGATTCTAACAATACAAATTTGAACCAAGTCTCATGCCTGGTATTTTCCACTAAGCTATAGACCTTTGAAGACTTCAAGCCAGTCATAAAAACAACAGAYATAGGAACTTCAGGGAACTTCAAGTCACTTTTACTTAGGTAAAACTTCTTAGTAATGCTAAATCATGTAATGCTTTGCAAAACAGAACTATGCTTTGAAATCATGAGGTTTCTTTTGTTCACATGCCAGTCCTACACTGAAGAGCTCCTAAAACTTAAGACACTTACTCTGCTGCACTGAAAAGTTCTTCCTCCAGAAACATTTGATACTTCTCTTCAAATTTCAGCCTCAGAATTTGATTGTGCACTCTGAAGATGCGATTTATTTTCACTCCCATGACACCATATCTTCTGAAGTCCCAGAAACAATACCGTGATTGAATTAGATCACAACAGTAACTAAACCTGTGTGCAGAGGAGAGCACTAAGTTAATACCTTCTTCTGTTTCTTCACTGAATTTTCAGTGCAATCGGCAACATTTTTTCTATTTACTATTCAAAAGRCAGAATCACAAGCCTCTACTCTGTTTCATTTTGTTATAAGTTTGTTCTCAAGTGGTGACAAATAAGTTTACTTCATTTTTTTTTCAAATATTGCATTTGAAATTAAGCATCAAACATCAATATTTAATTACATGTRATCACCATGTTTCTTTTCTCTATTTGCACTAAAACATCCAAGGGCTGATCACATGTTGGAGAGTTCACAGTCTTCAAGACATCTCTCTCCTCATTATTCTGGACCTACTCACCTGAAAAGCTATTGTATTTAAAATCTGTTTTAATCCTTCTTCACGATGCAAAGAGCCATTCCTCCATATTCAATGCAATTATACATAAAGTGAGCATAGTTTGTGAGAACCTACAAAGGTTCCTCTGGTCAAACTTGAGRAAGGAGGGGTGATCCTCTGGCTAGCCCAGAATCTAGGAGCAGAAACTCAGCACTCCTTTCTGCCACCTATTCCTTTTGGTATACATGTCAAATAACTTAGTAAATCCATGTCCCCTTTCTCTGCCTCTGAACAGGAAGATGATAAACTCCTGTACTTCCAACTGGTACTGCAAGATTTCTTAAAGATAATCAGGCAATCAACCATCTTCAAAAAAGAAACAAAATCTAGAAATGCAGCAGGCTCCCTCTTTTTTCAATCAGTGGAAGGTTTTCTTAAGAGAAAAAGATATGTAAACAAGTAAAAATGTTTACTACAACTAATAAAAACATTGCTCTCAAAAAGATTTTGTGCTAAGATTACTGATGCAAACATGTCTGGCATTCAGCCAAACAATAATCATTTATTAATTTCTCCTTGCCAAAACAAAACAAAAAAAATCCTTAGCTTGACAAAGTGGCATTAAAAGCATAATGTTATTTAAAAACAACCTCAAATGGAACCTGTAAGCACAGAACTACCTGCAGCTGTAACAAACATCCCTGAACACAAAAAAGGGCACAGCTAAGGTGGACCAGCTTGGAGTACTCAAGCAGAAAACAGTTCTTGAAATACTGCCAACCTAAATTTCAATCTCCCCTCAACAGTGTCAAGGTTATCCACAGAAAGATTAGGTGAGCAATTTTTAATGCTTCTTTACAACAAGCAAAGCTGTTCAGAAACTTAGAATAATCACTATCATTGTCACTAAAAAGCTATTGGGTAACTTATTCTTTTTTTTTCATTTTATTTTTAAATCAAAGGCTTCATAAATGGGTAATGAAGAATAAAGGCAAAAAATAATCAGTCTTTGTAGACTCAAAGCCTCAGCCTAATACATAGCCAAGAGAAGGAGAAGGGAGAATGTGTTTTMTTTCTCACCAGGTGTTTGTAAGTGGAATCTAAATGGAGCACTGATGCTTTAGAACACTCCAAATCCCTGTAATGAATTTGCTTTGTTAAAAATGATTGACTTGGAATYATAAGAAACAGGGTTTAAGTTGGAGTATCACAAACAATTTACCAGGGATTATTTGATAAACCTTCTTCAAAGYGAATGTTTCCCACTGTTTCCAATTCCATCAACAAGAATTGTTCTACCAAGYTAAAACTCTTCTTCTTTTTCTTAATTTCCATCTCATAATTTCTTTCAATTCTGCAAAAGAAACAAGATGAYTTTTTCCTGGAACACCACAACAACAGGACATGTGTTAATTTTGCTTTTTAAAAAMATAATAATATAGGCAGATTAATAATGGCAGACCTATTTATTTTTAAAAATCTGAAAGTGATGAACTATGCCAGATTACAACTGCRGATAGTAAGATCTTCTACTGATCCGTCACAGCAAGTTTCATCCACTTTAGTCCCAACATCGTGCTGTAATCCTTACTTTAAGGGAATTATCTCTTGGAGTGAGAAAACTTATTAGTTTGCTATTTAATATTCATAAAAGTGTGAGTYTAACTGCAGCATTATTGAAACCTTGCTGGACTTGGGCGCAGTGTGAGCCACCGGACTGAAATTAGTGACAAGTCAAAGCAACAAATTTCAGAGTTTCAGACCTGTGCCGACATTCAACACTAGGTCTATGGCAACACTGATATCATCCACATGCCCTATTTCAGGGGTTTATACTGCATATAATCCTGATGCTGGCCATTGTTTTTAGGCTAAATTTCACTCATGAAGTCCTAAGCCATAACTAAGAATAATAAACTATTAAAATCAWGTTGGAATTACACAGAGGAAAAAAAATTACAGCATTTTGGTGGATCTCTGTAGTGTTTAAAGGTCCAGAAGACTTTTCCAAGCACTTGTCCAATAAAACTATCCATCCCAGTTATTTTGTTCAATCCTTTTGCTACTTACTGAGATCCCCAGCAACAAGTTTTATAATAGGAACATCTGTCTGCTAGCAACTGGACCGAAACCAMTAATTTAGATCACTGAGAATTGCCACTTCAATGTCATTTGCAGTACTCACAGTTTGGACCTTGAGTACAAGCTCCTATTCCAATCTCCTAACTACCAGATACCATCACACTCAATTATTAATGTTTGAAAACATCAAATTACTGTTCTTACACAATGCACTAAACATACTCATCCAGTTTTCTGTTCCAGAATGTTACTCTTTCCTTCAGGGCATTTATTTTTTGTAAGAATGCCTTCTCAAGACTGGACTCTTCAGCAGTCTTATCTGCATCATCACTGTCATGAACTGAAGTTTCAGTTTCCAGATTCTTACTCTTTAGGGAATTATTACTTGATGTCTGACTACACATTTGCAGCTCAGCCAGTTCACATTCCAGCTGACAAAAGGAATGCATCAGGATTCAGAGGCAAGAAGTTAAGTATGGCATAAAAATTATTTTATTTATGTTCTCTCAAAAGATAAGTGCTCTATRTATGTACTAAAAAGCATACCTGAAAACATCAAATCAGAAAATCAGTTTAATAAATTCATACTCTGAATTTGTCAGTAGAAAAAGCTCAATTACTTGGCCAAATGGACAGCTCTGCTCTGAGCAACTGCACATATTCTTCTACTGGATCCTAGCTGAAATCCTGGTCTTATATCATTGTGTCACTCATGCAAGACTGATCCCTTCATACGACTTCATTATGATGCAAGTCTCAGCAAGGAAAAGAATTAGAAGGAAAGTTAACTTGGAACTGCAACTTCTTTTAACTTCAAACAGCTAACAGCAGGGATCATCTCTCTCTCTTCATGTTTGATCACCAGCATAACTACTGATTGCTGAGTAAAAACAGTTAAAATCCTTTGTGTTCTTTGCTAAGAGCTAATCTTCTGGATTAATCAAGCCACTGTACAGCTGAGACAGTTAAAACAAGAATAAATTACCTTTCATACCTTTTTAATATCAAGCAAGGATTTGGCTGCTGAAAATAAAATTTCCATGAAACACTTATTAAAGAAAGCAACTTATCTCATTCTGCCTACACATCCCAATGTGAATATTATTTTAAATATTCACATATGCACTAATTATGAGCACTTCTTCTGTCAAAAGAATGTCACTGAAGCACATGCCTGCATAGGCATGTGAGCCTGACACATGGTAAACAACAGAAGGAAGATAGGACAATAAGGACATTAGCCTGACCTTGCAAGAGAGCCTGGTCTGTTGACTCTTGATCAAAAAATATTTGAAAGAGTCAAATTTATGTAATCAGCAATATGTTTTTCAGTTATCYGTCTGCAGACATGTGAGAAGAGCTCACTCAGAGTGCATAAAAGACCTTCTTGGAACATTTAAAAAATGCTGTATATAAAATCTGTGATACAGACCTTTTCTTTTTAGAATTGTTGCAGCTATGCTGATGCAACCACAATCTGACTCTGATCCATTACGTTGCTTATACTGTTCTTAAAGAAAGGGTTAACTCAGCAGTTGGAAATAAATAAATAAATAAATAAAGAGTAACTTAAGACCTGGGTGATAAAGATCTTTCCAACCTGCAGAAGTTTTCCATATCAGAACAAACCCAGACCTTTCAGAATTCTCATGGCACCAAACAGAATAAACAATACTCATAATCTGGGAACTCATCAGAGAAGTTCAAGACAAACAYCTGAGCTGGATAAATAAAAGCAGCAACTTGAAATTTAGTTTACCACACTACATGTGTATCCTACCCAGTCTGATGGATCTCTAAGCTTTCCATCTAGGACCCATTCCATTTAAAAGCTCATTCGTTAAGGCATTTACTTCAGGTGTGAGTGACCAGGTTCAAATAATCATGAACCTGGCAGAACTGAGACAAGAAATTCATCTCTCACAATACATTAAATGTCCTAAACACTTAGCCTTTAGCTATTCTGAAGAACAGCTATCTTTACAGCAGAAACTCTGTCTTACAAACTCCTAGATTACAAAGATTAGTAAAAATTGATGCGTTTGCATAAGGTATTTTATTAAAGGTAAGTTTTATTAAGTTTTCTCASAAAGAGAAATTTCCATTATGAAAATTCCTTCCTATGGCTAAATATGAGTACAAACTCCTGGGCGTTAACGAATCTGGATCTAAAATAATTTAAGGGTCTAAAAAGACCAAATTTTTTTTTAATTAAGATTTTAATTTACATCAATGAGTCAATTAGTTTGCAAGTATTCTGGGCTAAGTTACACATATACTCCAGACAGAATCTGGATGAACGAACCTATTAAAAGAATGTTACCATCCAAGAATCCATCATTCTTCCCAAGAGTTATTGCTATTTCTTCGAAGTGATACATTGCTGATATTTCAAGCTACTTAAACTTACATGTTTTATATTGCAGCTGAACAATTTTATCTTATTTTCTGGCAAATTCTGCAGTTTGCTTTTGCTTTCTTTTAGCTTTTCAAGCCTGTCATGAAGCTGTCTATGAATGCTTTTTACATGCATGTTATAGTACATTTTTTTTTTCATAACTGTGGTCTTTAAAATGAAAAATAGAAAATCATTCATTAGTTATTAACATGATGCAAACATACATGTATCCTATTTCTGAAGAATACAGCAAATTACAGCGTCATTGCTACACATATTCCATTCACATTTTTAGAGATCATTTCAGATACACCATATCTCATTTTGACTGTATTTGAACATCAATCATTGGATTGCTCCTTGCTAAGAACATGCTTTTATAATTTAATAACAAACTAGAACCACTCACTTTTATAATCCACTGTTTCTATGAGCACTGTAACTAAGAAGCTTATGCTGTAATTAAAGATCAAAGTATGAACTCATTCCACGTGCTTCAGCTGGCTCTGGTCTATAACCAAACACTGTTTGGTAACACAATTAAGAAAACAAACTCAGTGTTCTGGATAAATCAACAATCATATTTCTCATTTGAGAACAGCTGAGATTGCAAATGCTTCCTCCCACGTGCCTCAACTTTTGTCCCCAAGAACTCCTATTTCTGAAGTAAGGCAAATTAACTGTCAAATGTTTTTGCAGTCCTATGGGTCCCAACAACTATACAAAGAAGGTTGAGACTAAGTATTCCACACCAAAATACACTGCTTGTTTCAATGAAGAGTGGAAGCCATTCAGAAAGTTTTCTCTTAGCTCTTAAGTATCAACTTAAATTTGTCGTAGTTTTTAAAACGTTCTCCTTTGACAGCAAGGCATGTGAAAGTAACTTCATTACAAGATTAGCCAATCAGAACATGAACCTGTAAYATTTTTTTGGAGAATACTTGAAATGTCTGAAAACACAAGATCTGCACTCTCGATTTCAGTTAATTCTTTCATGTTCTTTAGTCTCACATGGTTTTGATATCCAGGTTACCGGTACATGAAATAACTAACAAGTTCTTTGTTTTAAATATGACTTCATGTGCAATTTTTTGTTGCCTTTTTTGTCCAGTACTGAATAGCAATGGTCCAAAAACGTTGCCAGTCTAGTAAGTCTTGGCATTATGTAATTGATTATATGAGTAATTAAAAATTTATTTGGTAATAGCTGTGTCCTTTCAGTTTTCAGTGAGACAAAATGTCTTATTTCAATATACTAAAATCCAGGCAAAAAATAGTGTTCAATACTATAGCCAATTGGAAATACTCAAAAACATGAATTACAACTCCTAAAGTTGCAAGAGCTCAACATATTACCTAAGGAGCTTTCTAAGCCCTTAAATTTTAGGTTTTATTTTTTTCCTTCCCATTGTGCTTAATATTCTTTATCATCAAAAATTCAAGATCCATGATAAAACTCAAATTTTGACAATATAACATAGTACTAACTAGTAACACAAGGCACCCATCTCGGCTGAAAGACATGYAGTGGAGCTAATCATCAGTAATAAATTCATTCATACTTCTGGTGCACCTACGAAGTAAACTTACTTCTGCCAGAACCTTTATTTCCTTTTGAGACACATCATATGTATCAAGTCTTTGAAGCTCAGGTATATGATAGAGCACATGGATAACATAATTACGGAGAAGACAAACAGGGTTGGGCCCATACTGAGGATCATTTAGGCTCAAATCTTTTAAATTAGGTAGTCTTGACAAATTAGCGAGTTCCTGAAAAACAATGAAAATGCTACAACAACATACCAATACTCTATTTTAAAAAGCCTAATTTTAGCACTAAGACCAACTGGGATTTTAATTATAAGGGTTTATATTGAATGAAGAATGCATCAGGAAAGAGGAAGGAAGGTAGGTAGTACAGAGGCAAGAGCATCTGTGAATATGACCTTTCACAACTTTGCATATCTTAAGATTCACATAGAGCTTTGGAGATTCATTTGTTCTGGTTGTACAAGTTATTGAAAAAAAAAACAAATTAAAAACATTCAGCAAAAGAAAGTTAASGATATTTAGGAATTGAAGGTCAGTCTCTGTAAAGAAGTAACTCTAGAAAAAGTGATTATATCCTTGAAATATTGACATATTGGCATAGAAGAGCTGTAAATGCACAATGGGTATTTTCTAACAGATTTCTAGCCCTTGTTACAAAGAATATTTTGGAACAGAAATTTTTTGAATGAGAGAGATCTAAAAACCTTAAGARAATAGTGAAAGTTAATACTGTATTSTTTTTCAAATTAACTGCTGTCACAGCTGTGTGTTATGGGTTCTCTCRTATCATAAGAAAAAGTCAGGTCTTTTCCCAGTAACAATTAAAAACATCAAAATTAAGCGTGAAGTCTGAACATACCTTGAAGGAAGATAGTTTGTTTGCAGAGAGGTTTAATATTTCTATTTGTTTATTGAAGTCCAAACAATTTCCTAAAATTAAATACCAATATAAGCAACAATTAAGAAAAACTATTGGCATTGCCCRTTTGGATATCTGCATTCATCCTACGGATTAGTTTAAACCACATAACCCCTCTCCCTCCACTAAATGCATACTTCATTAACACAAACAATTATGTCAAATGTAGYATATGATTTTCCATTTCCACCTAAAAAGCAGTGATAGTATACATATTTTTTTATTTTATATATTTATTATAAATAAACCAAGAAAAACAAATAGATTCTCTAGTATCTGTTTAGAAATGCAGGAAGAATTTACATTCCCATTAAAAAACAAGTAAGTATAATTTAGATTATATCTAAAAGCCCTGTATACTAGAGGCAGTGAAAAAAAAAGATGCATAATATATGCATATCCCACCAATACCTGTATTCTGTCTCCTTCGACTTGGCTATAGCAATGACAGAGTTTGGTATAAACAAACGTGAGCCCTAGGGGGTTTTCCCACTGACTTTGGGATGAGTAAGACCAAGTACRCTGGACATGATTCTGAACCATGCAAGTTGGTAGGAATTTTTTATTAGAATGAGAGAAATAACAAACCATGTACATAAATCCTCAGTCAGAAAGCTCATGCTAGAAACACCAAACTGACATCACCTACCTATTTTTTCTATTAAGTTTCCAGCGAGGTTGACCTCTTGTAAATTCTGCAGAGTATGTAAGCCCTGTGAATGTTTTAAACAATACAGTTTTAATCTAATACAGCACTACAAATGCTGAGGAGCCTTTAGGCTAAGAGGCAGACCATTCAAATGTGAAAACAGACTTGACTGGAGTCTAAACAATGTTAGTCTCTGTTTTAAACTACAGCTTTCTTTTGACATGGAAAGGGAGAACATGTATCGCCCAACGGGAATTATCTTAGAAAGCCTCTGTAAATGATACTGCAATGAAAATAAACATAGTTCCCCAGCTTAGTTTCACAACTGCATATGAGAAACCTAACAGATCATGTCCCATATCATGACTACTCATTAGCTTTTGGCTGCAGCTCATGTCTTGGCTTTGAGATATCATGATAACTGAATCACTCATGTCAGTCACTTCTTTCCATGACACTGCAGTTCTGTGCAGTGGGATGACACTACTGCTTGTTGTGTCCTCACTAATAAGAAAAATAATTTTAGAAGTACTCTATTGCTTTTACATTTGTCCTTTGTCAGCTGCAATTCTTTGGTCTCTCCTTTCCTTCCTTCTCTTTGTGCCCAGCTTTGATTTCTCTTTCCTCTTCCTCATAGCCTTCAAGGTTCCTGAAAATCTGTTCTTATTCATCCCTATTAGCATCTCCTTCTGCTCTAACTACCTTTATCTTGGTAAGGTATCTCCCTTTGCCTTCTTTTCATGACTCTCCTAAGGGAAAGTGGATTGATATGCAGCACTCCTGCAGCAGGGCTGTAAAAAGTCAGGTATTTCAGAGCACCAAGTGGTCTTTTGCCAGAAATGATGCTTATACAGTCCTTCTCCCGTTACATGCTAACAGGCTGATTCCAGAGTTCTTACTTGTTCTGGACTAGCCTCCATTTAAAAGGTTAGCATGAAGAATGCTAATTTTTCGAGAGGGAAGAAGGGAATCAATTATTCATACAACAGCATTAAGAAAAGCCAGGATAAAACTTCTTCTGAATATAAGTTCATCCTCCAAGAAAAAAAAAAATCCAAACACTTTAACTCTTTCTAGTGCCTACAACCTAGCATACATTTACTAAAATAAAAACTAAACTGAAATTCTTGCACATAATGCTGAAGAGCAGACAAAAATCCAATTACAAGAAAACTAATATATATATATGTGTGTGTATATATATGTGTGTGTGTGTGTGTGTATATATATATGTGTGTGTGTGTGTGTGTGTATATATATGTGTGTGTGTGTGTGTGTGTGTGTGTGTGTGTGTGTGTGTGTATGTATATATTCTCCTGCTCAGGGATCATACAGGTCTTCGAAAACGAATTATTTAATTAACACTGTATATGCAGAAAACCTTATTTTCCAAACAATGTTTCAGCCTTAATTCTTGTGTACTGGAGTTTAAATTGTCCCTTTTGTTGTTCAATAATTCTAAAAATTAGTTCCACTTATTAGATATGCATAGCTACTATATTATTAATATACTATACATTATACAGATTGGAAGGAAATAAATCATAAGGAGGACACCAGACTCACTTCTATATTCTTGATCAGGTTATTATTCAACCAAACTACATTCAGCTTTGTTAGGGCTTCCAGATTTTCAATCTTGGAAATTTCATTGCAATAAAGGTAAAGCTTTTCCAAATTTACACATTTTTGTAGGCCGTCTATTTTCTGCAATAAAAGGGGAGAGATTAATCGGCAGCACTGAACAACAGAATGTCACACTTTTTGTCCATATGCCATCAATTTGCACAGAAAATAGTAAGGTAGCTCCAAGTACTTTGTGATCACACCCACTGAGCAGAATTCTACTGACTTAGRAACAACTAATCCTTTTCAATAAAGCCCTCAAAGAGCTAGTAATAGAAGCTAGAATGCTTCATGATAAATGAAATGTGTTTCAAGTACAGTATTATTTACACTTGAAATATCTTCATTGTAATCAGCTTCCTGATTACTCCATGAAAAGGTTTCAATGCAATTATTGTAGTTTAAAAATATTCTTTCTARTAAGAGGAAAAAAACCAACAACTATAGATTCCAAGATACAAAAACACGTAGCGTGTAACAGAGGTAATTAGATCCATGCCTATAATGAGCTTTTTGGATACTTCAGTAAAGAAGTGCCAGATCCTGACTCCCTTAAATAGTGTCTTTTTCTTGGAACAGATGAAGAACTGCTCCTGAAAGAATATGATAATCATTGTAAGGGGCTAAAATTGGCTAAAGCTGGCTAGAAATAAAATTCATACTTTACTTACCACTAAACAGCATTCAGCAATCCACAGCTCTCTGAGTAGCAGGCAGTGATCCAGGTCTGAAATCTTTTGAATCCTTTGCCCAACAAGAGTGAGTGTAGTCAAATTTGGGAAATACTTCATGCCTACAATTTTGGGATAACCTGAGAAAAACATCTCCAGTGCTGTTGTTTTTAGTCCCTCTTGATCAACTTTCTCATAAGACAATCCATTACATGTGCACTGGAAATGAAAGGCAACTACTATTCGTTTTATGTCCATGTTATAAAAAATACATTACAAAGTAGAATGATTGTCGTAAGAGTCAACTCCTTAAAATCAATTGTGTCTTTTAAAATTTGCTCTGCTCTAAGATGTATTTGCAATTTTGGCCACATTCAGTATTTGATGATTAAATAGCTTTCTTCTGCTCACAGTCACAGCTATTTCATGAGTACTTCAAAGCAAACTTCAAAATGCAGCTTCAACTTAAAATAATTTTCAGTCATGCTAACTTTAATGAAAACTAAAAACCACTACAAATGTATAACTCTATAAAATAGTATATGTGTTTGTATACATGTGTATACACACGTGTAAGAAAGAGGATAGATCATAGATTCTGGGCTCCCCAGTACAAGAGAGACATGGAGCTACTGGAGAGAGCCCAGCACAGGGCTACGAGGATGATCAGAGGGCTGGAGCACCTGCCCTATGAGGAATGGCTGSRAGAGCTGGGCCTCTTCAGCCTGGAGAAGAGAAGACTGAGGGGGGRTCTGATCAATGCGTACAAGTACGTGAAGGGAGGGTGTCAAGGGGACGGGGMCAAACCCCTTTCAGTTGTCCCCTGTGACAGGACAAGAGGCAAYRGGCAGAAATTGAAGCACAGGAAGTTCCACCTGAATGTGAGGGGGGAATTTCTTTACTGTAAGAGTGACAGAGCACGGGAACAGGTTGCCCAGGGAGGTTGTGGAGTCTCCTTCTCTGGAGATCTTCAAGGCCCGCCTGGACGCAACCCTGTCTAATATGCTCTAGGTGACCCTGCTGAGTGAGGAGGTTGGACTAGATGATCTCCAGAGGTCCCTTCCAACCTTACTGATTCTATGATTCTATATGCTCTATCAGTCTTGTATCTTTTCACTTCTGAAGTGGTTGTATCAAGTAATTATAATGACACGAGCTTTTGGCCAGGAAAAAAAAAAAAAAAAGATGACATAGAATTTCATTAAAGATGAGCTTTCAGCTTAAGATTACAACACAAAACAGCAGGTATCTACATCTGTGTCCTTTGTTAAAGCTCTCATTTTAGTCAACATGAGAGCTAACCAATGCAGCCAATGGATCCTGGAAAGCCATTCTGGTATCCAGACAGTATATATTTACAGTAAGTTAACTCATTTTATATTGGTTAAGGATGGGATTCAGTTAGCTGCACAGGATATCTAGTGCTATTTCAKATGCTTTAGGGTATTCTGCAACTGCTGTTCCAGAAGGGTGCAGTCTCCTATATGTCCTCTGTAATACCTCCCAGCTCTGCGTGGTGTCTTAGATCTCTTKAGGCAGCTAAAATGGCACTAGACAGCTATATTTGCGCAACTGAATTGTATCACAGATTTCTGTTGACTAAAATGAGGGCTGAAAAACCAAATAAGTATGCAGACAGCTATCACTAGACATCTAAATTAAAGTGCCTTACTTTGGAGTTGGACACCATTTAAAAATTCTAACTACTAGGCAAAATTTTCATCATCTTAGTTAGCCACCTGGTTTTGCCATAGAATGCCCAGGAAAATGCATGACTGAGTCCAAACTACATGATTCACTTTGATCTAATTTGTATAAAAAATATTTTTATTTCAATATATTAATATTCTGGAAGGCAYGCCACAAGAAGCAGAGACAAAAGGTGAATTGTACCTTAAAAATCCTCCTTGAATATGGGTATCTCTCCTGAGACATTCACATTTTTACATCTTAACTACTAGTGTTTTTCCATAGTTCTGAAGCCTTTAGACCATAATAAACTGTTATTAATGCATGCCCTATTACACCTCCAGGTTATTCCTGAATAACTAAYGTTCAAGCAAAGACATACTGATATTTATAGAAGTACTAAAAGCCAGATAAAATTAAAAACAAATATGAATGAAAAGCTTACCAGCTCCTTAATTATTTCCTCAAGGTTCTGGTTTTGGTTATCACTTTGCATCATCTCTTGCATTCTTCACAGTGATTATTCATTTCTTAGTACTTTCTTATGAAAGGGACAGTATAATTATCAGCCGTGTATCCACCCACATAAGCCACAGGATTTCCAAGCTGTTTGAAAGGAAGATCTAAACTCCTAACAGACTTAGTACCAAAACCTGTATTTCTCACTGAATCACAGGAAGATTAATCTTTGATCATTGATCACAAGGGAAGAAAACTGAAGATGTCTGAAGTATTTAGACTGATTACTTTTCAGATTCTGAAAGTCCAGAAAGTGCTACAGGATAAATTATTTTCACCACCTCCACAAGGAAAGATGATGAATTGAATCCACTTATCCCTGTACTGGGTTCAGTAAGTTGCACTTACACAAATAACAGGTGCAGTATGAAYGAACAAATCACTTATAACTTACCAAAAATAACCCTCAGTAAAAGCCTATCTGCATATAGGAAAATATGTTGAAATTATCTGTAAGTAATTGARACAGTAATACCTTTCTTACAATGTTTTTAAAGTAATCACAGCCACTATGATTAACCTTTAGCATTATCAACCTTCTATTAGTATGATCGAGGCACCTTCTTTCACCCTTTGAAAGCATTTACATGGTATATTAACCATAGTATGCACAAACTAAATCCAAAAGATCACTTTAGTCACTGTTAATACACCACCACACTGCTGCTGTCTTTGAATCCCTGCCACAGTATTTAATGACATACAGTTCCCCTAGCCAGTAATTTAGAACAGGAAACAAAGAGTATTTTATCCAGTTACAACAGCTGAGGGAATTGCATTGGATTGGAATTAGCCTTTGGGTGGAGGCTGGTTCCTCTGGGCTTCTAATCAGAGCAGAAGGAAGCAGAGTTATTTTTTCCATCTCGTTTAAAGATAGCTAAGAACACAGCTTTGCAAGCTCTGCTTCCGTACAGGTAACTTCCACATTATATTTTCCCACTCACTGATGGCAGGTGTTTTGCCCACCCGAGCCAGGGGTGGACGCCCAGCCCTCGGGGTGCCTGGCACAGCAGGGAAGCGCACCTCATCACAAAGCAGGGCGCCCGCGACGCCCCGGGCCCCAATCTGCCCTTCGAGGCCGACGCCTCAGTGCCACAGAAGGGGCAGGTAACGGGACGGTAATGGGACCACAACGGGCCGGGCCGGGCCGGGCCGGGCCGGGCCGGGCCGGGCCGGGCCCCGACCCCCCCGGGGAGCCACGTACCTGGCGCCCGGGCCCACTACCCAGAGCGCCGCCGGCTGCGCACGTCGCCTAGGCGACCGCCCCGCCCCGCCCCGCCCCTCCCACCGGTAGCCAACCAGAGGCGAGACGGTGACGCAGAAGGCCCTCGAGGGGCGGGGCGGGGCGAGGCTGTGGAAATGGCGGTTACCTCAGGAGGCGGTGAAAAGCGGGCAGAGGTAGCTCCGCCCCTCCGTCCTGCGCATGCGCACGGCTGCACGGCGCTCGGCTTCCCGCGCACGCGCAGCGCGATGCGCACCGCCCCCCTCCAGGCGCGGGCGGCGCCCCCTGCGGGGCGCGCGGAGGCACAGCGCGCGCTTTGGGGCCGCGGCCCGCGCGCCCGACGGCTGAGCGCCGCTCACAGGCACCCACAGCGCGCTGCGCGCCCCTCACACGCATCTACACAGCACTGCGCGCCCCTCACACGCATCTACACCCACACCGCGCTGCGCGCCCCTCACACGCATCTACACAGCACTGCACGCCCCTCTCACACATCTGCACCCACAGCGTGCTGCACGCCCCTCACACGCGCCCACAGCGCACTGCGCGCCCCTCACACACATCTACACCCACAGCGCGCTGTGCGCCCCTCACACGCATCTACACAGCACTGCGTGCCCCTCACACACATCTACACCCACAGCGCGCTGCGCACCCCTCTCACACACCCACACCACGCTGTGTGCCCCTCACACACACCCACACCACACTGCGTGTCCCTCACACACATGCACAGACCGTGTTGTGTACCCCTCACACACCCTCACACCCTGCACTGTGTTCCTCACACACCCGTACATTCACACACCGTGCTGTGTGCCCGTCACACACTCAGAGCTGTGTGCCTGTCACAACACCCCTACCCCGACCGACAGAGCTGTGCCCCTCACACCCACACACAGACCTGCGTGTGCCCCTCACACACACCTTCGCCCCCCACACTATGTGGGGTGCCTGTCACACACCCACACCGCACTGTGCCCCCCTCGCACATCCCCACAGAGCTGTGTGCCYGTCATGCACACACCCCTACACCCACACCGAGCTGTTTGTGCCCTCATGCACACACACGTGCTCACACCTCGCACACAGCTGTGAGCCCTTCACACCCAGAGCCGTGTGCCCTTCACACCCGCGTGCGCGCAGGGCAGTCGCAGTTCACCTCCAATGACTTTCTCGCTTTGGTGGTGCCTGGGCAGCAGAGTGCGGCCACTAGGCTCGTTTGCCAAATGTCAGAAAAAGAGAGTTAGAGAGTTTTATTCCGCCTCATGTCTCTCCTGGGGCCGGGCCGCACGTCGCGTTTGTGCAGCGGTTTATCTTCAGGGAAGGATGGAAACTGTGCCAAGCTGCAGCTCGGAAGCTTCCTGTGGCTTAGTTTAAATCAATTAGGAATGTGAGTGTGAGATAAAATGGGCCATTCTTAAACGAAAAAGTACTGTGTTCACTGAGCCATTTGCAGTGGATTAATTTTATCAGTTTAAGAACAATTATAATTAATTCACTGAATTTATTTTTCTGCATGCAGAGAGACTGGTTGAACATTTTTCAGTGGCAGTATTTCTCGGCAGAAAATTGGATTTCTGCTGAAACAAATGTACTTAAAGATGTCGGGTTTGTGAGTTAAGGCGGTTAATTTCATTGAAACTTGCAAGGGTCTCTGTTGATGTTTTATGTTTATTACCATTTTCTGTGGAGGGGGAGAAAATYACTCAAGCAGCTTTCGTAGTTCTAGGAAGGCTGATAAACCTTTTCGTAGCTCTTTACTTGCATTATTTCTTCATGTCGCCAGATGTCCCTCCAATTCCACTTAAGGTGGGCAGTTTTCATCCATTTCTGCATTGTAAAACATATTCCAGCTGAATTTTATTTTTTTTCTGTCTACAGGTGCAATATTTCACTTACTCAAGGACAAAAATACAAGTTTCTTTTAGCAGAAGTTTGTAACAAGGCAAATCTAGGCATCAAATTTACTCTCCCAGTTAAGATATCATATGACAAATACACAGTGGAACAATTTTAAATTAAAAAGGGGATGTTAACGCAAAGGGGATGTAACTGAAAACAGTGCAGCTTTCTCATTCAAGGAAAAAAAACACGATCATCCACTCTTACCATTATTTCCTCTCCAGAGAAGCTTATATGTAGCTTTGCCTAAAGGGGGCATATTCCCTTATCATGTTCTGCCTTCATATTGGATTCTGGAAGAAAGATAGTCTTATTTAGCAAATTACTCTTTTTCTTTTGTATCTCACTGGCAAAGAATCATAAGGGCAACCCTCTCCATAAGGCATCTAGGCCAGTTGATATTAGTTAGTATTTGCTTAGTATTTTTAAAGCAGTAACTGAATGATCAAGCATTAAACTGGACATTTCGTGTAAATCCGGATATTCATTGGTATAACCAGCAGCAAARTGCAGTTGCTTTTGTTTCTGAGTGTGTAGCCATGTGACTCATTTTTGGCAGAGTGAGTAAAGCCAAATGATCTTGTTTGGTATAGGAATTACTGTTTTGWCTGGGAAGCATTCTTCTCTGACCAGAAGGGAATTATTGTAAGAACTCACATCTTTGTGAAACACCATCAGTCCTTTCTCGGTGACTCAGTCATCTCAGGGTGACCACCTCTGGCTGCCTAAAATCTATACACATAATATCCCTAATCTCCTCAACTGCAGCAAACACGCCGGGCGGTATTAAAATATTAATCATGAGCACAGCTCATTAAGACTTATATGATATTACTGCTAGATAATCTTGTGCTGGTTTATAAAGCTGTTAAAACATACACTATTTGCATATATAGTATTTTCAAAATAYCTGGTATCAGTTGCTAGGTTTCTCTTTTAATGCAAAGGATTTTCAAACTTATCTCAGACGGACTGAATTAATCATTTTAAGTGTGTTATCTTTCACCTTCTGCTATGGCACATTCTGCTCTAATTCTGCTAATGCCTTTCAATATAATTTGAAACCATTTCATAGCACAGTCAAAGCAACTATTTCACTGCTGATGGTGCTTTCAAAGGACTTTTGAAACTGTCCTTGTTGTAGTTTTGCTGACCACCAGAGAAACTTTTGAAGCTGATGTTTATCAGATTCTCATGGGTCACTGTGCATCATGGACATGCATTTCTGCCTCTGCCTTTTACTGCTCTTGGTATTTTTATAAGGTGGTAGATGATTTGTTTTCACTGAGGATGCAAAGCAGTCATCATTAAATTTGTTTCTAGAAAGGTCTCCAGCCTTAAAATAGTATTGTTTGTAATCTGTGTGTAGCTCTGGCTGCTCCTGCTATATATCACTGGAATATTTCTGACTTCCATTGTGTCATTTCATAAACCGAGTGTTTCCAGTATCATCTCTGCAAACCAGTGTATATTTAAATGAAATGTCAGATTAAGTGGCTAGAAGCAGTGATGCTAGGCCTTGTATAAATATTTAAAATACATTGCATTTTTAGAAACTAGGCTCTCCAGCCGTATTGTTAATAAAACTGTAAGCACTTAAACTCGCTTTTAGTATGAGGTAAAATCTGTGAGGTAATTTTTGGTTTGTTTCATCTAATTTTAGCAGCCATTTTGATGTGAGACATGTAATGACTTTCAAAGTATATAAAATACTGGGTTTTTCATTAAGTCTTTAGGAAATTTCACCCTTTCAGCTGTTATAGGCAGCAGATAGGTTAGGGGGATAAGCACTGACAGTAGYTGGAAAAATGAAGCTAGTTATATTGGTGTTTCCAGCTAATAATGCAGAATCCCGACTCCCAGAGGCGTCAAGAAAAGTATTGCTGAAACAAGACTGAGAAAAGGTTCTAGGGTTTGGCCCAGTAGAGGTGATGCAGAAGCTGTGTTCAAGACAGTCCCATGACCCTGRGCACGAGTGTGGAACAGGGACAAGAGTGCTTTCTTGCTTACTTTTGGCACCGCAGTTCTTRGCTGGGGCATTCTGGCATGCATCCCTGGGTAGCTACAGCTTAACCCGTAGGATAGAAGGGGATAAAAGCATGTTGTCTCAAGTGTGTCACTAGAAATAGGCAATGGTCACAGACAATCCAGAATTATYGCTTTAAATGCATATTCATATTCATTTACAGTAATCATGTTTATTAATATAATAACCATTAGAACAATGAGTATAATAACACTTATTATTTTTATCTAGAACCAGCTCCTGAGTACGAGTTGTGGGTGGACAAGGCCCTTCCCCAGCAGCCCTGGCTGCATCCCTGTGCCACAGAGCACATGCTGCAGAACAGACATCAATCACTGCTATGGTGCTCTGCTTTCTCTGCAGCATTTAAAGCTCCCCTGACTTTTACAGGATATGTTCACCATTTTTCTAAGGCAAATGAAGTAAATAGGAGCATATAGCAGAATATGTATGGCTGTGCTTTGTATTTTGCGTATTTGTAGATCGTCTGGATTGTGGCACTTCCTCGTTGCTCTGAATGATGGGCCATAAAAACTGAAGAGTGAACTTAGATGGGCTTGACATCTGTATGAAATTTCCCTGTGATACACGGCAAGCTACTTATGAACCTTTTGATAACATGTAGGAGGAAAAACTGAGTTATCATCTCAGATGACTGACTTGCGAATAGTTGTTGGAAGTCTCATGCAGGGAGACAAAAAAAAAAAAAAAACTAATAAAACTTCTTTAGTGTTTGTAGAAACAATAGATAAGATACTACCTAGACAATCTTTTGTTATTGCAATAACTCCTTGAGCCAACTCAGGACTGGATGTCATGCTAGCAAACAGAAATGAGCTCAGCATTGATCTATAAATTAGCAGTTGCCTAGTGACTCATGATCCTGGCACACTTACTTTATGCAAACAAAAAATAGCACTRCACAGTAATGGATGTATGCCAATTTTTTGTCAGGGTCACTGTCCTAGAGCTTACAGGAATTTTTGGCGTAAACAACAGAGAACATATCTTGAAAACAAGAAATGTTAATGAAAGCAGGGAATTGTTCAGAAACCATCATCTAGATATCTACAAAGGAATATTATCATAAAAACAGCAAAAAAACTTATCCAAAATATTTTAAAATAAGYAATTTAACATAAAATAGAATTAGCAGGGCATGTATTAATGGATTAGAAACTGACTTAGAAGTGGATCTCATGAGAAAAAATCATTGTAATGATTATTAATCRATTTAATGAAACTAATCATTTCATTGGCCATCTAAATGGTAATATAGGTCTTTGCCAGTTAAACTTGCAGATGGCACAGACTTGTTGRGTAGTAAATGAAACTACATGTACAAAATGGTCCGAATCACCTAATCAAATGATCACAGTCCAGGAATACAGCTAAATGCAGGGTAATACACTGAGGCTATATACGCATTAGCTATAGGATGAAAAACCCTGCCTTGAAGTGCTCTGACTCAGGAAAAGAATATACTGTCATCATAGCAAACTACTTCCACCTGAGCTCCTAGGGCAGTGTGCTGGTTAAATTGACCAATGTGATCCATAGATTTATAAAGTAGGTGAACACTGAATAATACAAGGAAGGTGTCTTTCTTCGCTATGCAGCACTGGTACGACAGATCCTTCAGCAACGTGTTCATATCATGACTTCACTCCAGGCAAGGAGTCCACAAAATTTAGCCAAGAGCTAGAAACCAAACTGAACGAGATACTGCTAACAGACCCTAATGATTGAAGGGAAAGTTGAGGCTGGACTAAATGACTGTATATGGATACACATGGAAAAATACAGCTGACAGCAGAGTGCTTTTGAGTGTGTCAGGGAATGGCAAAATGAGATCCAGTCACTGAAAATTTAAGTAGATATTGTAACATGCATCATCAGTATTAGTGGGGGTAGTGACGTGTCAATGCCAGATGATGTGCTGTCTCGTACACCAGAGAAGGTTCAGTCTGGCCTTAGTGGCCTACTTACGAATACAAATCATACGAATGGTAAGGTTGGAAGGGACCTCTGGAGATCATCTAGTCCAACCCTCAGCATAGCCCATAYAGGGACTGAACCCACGACCTTGGCATTAGCAGCACCATGCTCTAACCARCTGAGCTAAACCTAGTTACAAAACTGTATGGAGAAGCAAATAAAAATATTTAAGGGAGTTCTTGAGCAGATGTAGTATATTCTGCATTCACACTGTAATGCCTGTCACTAGAGGTATCTAGGGAGCACGAACTCCTAGAACACCTCAAAAGCACCATTACAACATTTTAACTAAGATCTGGGGCAAAAGAATTGCATTCAAAAGCAGCAACGAAAAGCAATGAGGAATTTTCCACCAATTTTTCTTCTTACGTTTTTTCCATAGTGACTGGCATATCTCTTTGTCTCTGAGGCACAGTGGAAATTGAAAACCTGCTGGACTGGAACAAGTGTATTCAGCTTTCCTGGATGAAATACTACCTTAATTGGTCTGTCTGCATGGATCGCTCACCCAGACTGAAAGATATGATGAAAAAAAAGCATGCTAGATCTGATATTATAAAATCCTCATTGAACAATTTGCATCTAGTGATGAAGAAGCCTGGTAACATAATTCGTAGAACAAAGATATTGCAGAACTTATGTATCAAGACATGGATTTGAGCATATAATGGTCTTCCTATATAGTCAGCTTAAGGAAATCTTAAAAAAATATTTTCCTTTCTGTCGTATTTCTTTTTTCATCAAACTTTTTTCCTCTATCATAGAAACAAGACTAGCAAGCAGCTTGAGAAGTTACGTAATTCACTCCTTTGCTCCAAGGCAGAATTGACTCTTTCCAAACTTTCCCTAACTAATATTTTTATTTTTTAATTTGTTTCTAAAAGCTTGCAKTAATGCATTCCAAAATCAAAGACAAGTAGCAAAGGTTGATCCAAATTTGCGGAAAAAGTTAGTGAGTCCAAGACAAAACAGTAGTATATCCAATGGCACTTTGATTTTTACATTGCCTTTTGCTGAAGAAGAGAAGAACCTGGAGGTTCCTAATGCTCAGCTTAAGTCAGGCATTTCCATTACTTCTCAGAACTCTTTATACGAATTTATAGATCTTTAGGCTGTATTAGGCATCCATTTTCTTGTTCATATGCCTGAATTGGAGATTGGTAGCAGGAAATGGAATAAATATGCTTTTGTCTTATTATTCTGTCAGAGAAAAAATATAATTTTGAACATGTTCATGTATCTAGAACCTCCAAATCATAAAGCCATTTTTGAAATCATCTAACAGGGAATCATCAACCTTTTCACCATTTCCCCCCCCCCCATAATCATTCATCTAACAACAGGTTCACACTGTAGAAATATTATATCATAACACAGTCTGAAGGATGTGATTTGAAATTATTAAAAACACAATATTCTGAACAAGTTGATGAAATACCCCTCTAAAAATTCCAAAGGCTGTTAAACATTGTTATACTTTTGGAAAAGAAAGCTGAAGAATGATTAATCTCTATTACTATAAAAACAATCTACTTTTTGGAAAAGAGCTTCAGGACTTCAGGTGCTCTGTTTATGAAATAATCAAAAAAAAAAAAAAAAAGGAGAATTCATGTCTTGTACTGAGAATCACTACTGATGTATTTCTTTTGAAAAGACATAGCAAAAACGTATCTTTCATTCCTTTCTGCATACATAAAAATATTCTAGGGCTAAAAGATTGCCTATGAATTTCTCTTACAAAAGTGACTGTGCTATGACATGTGTCAAGATACTAATATTGCCAAAGCAAARGAGAATTTCCAGAAGCCCAAGTGATGGAATCCATGTGCTTCTGTCAGCAGACATGCCAGGCCTGTGGTGCACCTGAGTATTAAGAGACCTGACAAGTGCCTTTCCTCTGTTCACGGCAAGAAAAGACTCAGGAGTCTCAGAAGACTCTTTCTTTTTGGAGTGAAGGATGTGTCTTTGCCCTGATGCTTCTATCATCGGCTTTGTGACATCTGATGCTGAGAGTTTTAGATGCACACTATTTCCAGACTTTCATCTTCTATGTCTGTAACTATCTGCAAGGATCATACCTGAACCTGGTGCTCTTTAGTCTTTGAAATGCAACTGGAAAAAGAACAAA
>NW_028186557.1:3161834-3205576 GCF_003343005.1 Rhea americana
AAAAAAAAAAAAAAAAAAAAAAAAAAAACACAGAAAACAGACATGAAGGCTGCATTGCCCAATGCCCATCAGCAGTCATTGCAAGAGCAGGCTAAATGCTGAGTGTGGTTCTCCAGGAGGATTTCTAGCCAGTATATCCAGGAAGTATATCTAGTTTATCTGTTAGAAGAAGAAACATGAACACTAGCATCACCAGGTGATATATTGCTCCTTGTAGAAAAGGTAAAACATGGCTCCCCAAAGTGTTCTTTTTCCTACTCTGTCATACTTTTGACCACACCTTAGGCCAGCTTCAAATTATTTCTTTTACTAAACCAAACTCCTCACAAGAAARTGGAGCAACAGTAGCAAATGCTGGTTTGTTATCAACAGCAATTTACAYAGCTGTGCAGGAATAGCACCTTCTGGGATTAAAGGGGAGAGGAGACCTAATGAAGACAGCAAATGAGACTTGTTTATTGACTGTGCTTACCACAGACCAAATTAATTCCAAGAGATGAGTGAAAGATGGAAAGTCATGCTTCATTATAAACCAATTCTATATTTCAAGGTCTAGTTAGCTGTCTAGATAAGCCTCAGTGTTGCCTATGCTCTCAGAAATAATGGTGTCCAAGTTACCGTTTTTCCAATATCAGGGTCACATTCACATATTYCTAGAGTTTGAAGTAAGCTGCATCCCAGCTTAATCCTAAGATGCATCCATGCCCTTAGATGATGAGAGCCCTGTTTCATTACAATCTATTCCAATAGCAAGGAYACTCCAGGATGTAGGGCTGAAAGGCCCATGAATTAGAAGAGGTGGGCATTTGTGACATGCCAATAGAGGGCATCCAAGATTCTTTTGAATTCTGGGGTTAGTTGCACTGAAGATCATCATTTGTCAAGTATGAGAATTTTTTAGAGATAAGAGGTTATAACAAAGCTAAAGGTAAAGTAAAGCTAGAAATAAAATAGAGCTAAGAATATATATATGTGTGTGTGTGTGTGTGTGTGTGTGTGTGTGTGTATGTATATCAGAGCTCTACATGGATGAGAGTGGATGCACATGGATGTTCATGGATGCACAGTACAATGACCAAACATGCCTCCAGTATAGTTTTCCCCAGATACTCAAGCAACAAGTGTATGGTACTACGACTGCTCTCGCCCCTTATGGGCCACCCCTTCTGGTATAGCTTTTCCTCTGTTTCTCCTCACCATACTGTTGACAGAAGAGGTATCCCTGCTGATGGGTACATCCTTGGATCCACAGGCCAGCTGTTGGTCCACAACAAACCTACCTGGCTTACTCTCTTTTATAGCCAACGAAAACAATGCCAGCCCACAGTTACACAAAACCTGTATAACTCTCTGTGCATATCTWTAGATAACCTAGTGCTCAGCCCACAATATGACTCAGTTGGTAACAGTATGCTCATTAACAGATCATTCTGTGGGGAACTGCACAGCATCCAGATGTTTATGGTGTGGGTCTGCAGTGTTATTTCTTTGTCTGGACTTGTCAGTCATGAGGCCATTAGATGATGTGCCCCTAGGCTGCAGCAATTACACAGTGTAGTGGCTCTGGCAGTGGTGCAGCCCAGGTTTGTTAACTCTTGGAGAGCACCCCAGAGCAAATCCCTCTTCTATGGGTTGCACCATCTGGAGTCCCATGCTTGCCCGTGTGGTGCCTGTCATCCCTTTTTACCTAAGTCTTAAGTAGTCCTGACTATCAGACTATTGGTTGTTTTGGATCAAGCTCAGTGCTTTGGGTTGAAGATGTTCTGCTTTGACACTTCTCTGGAGTGTTACCTCTCTTTCCAAGATTAGTATTTTAACTACTGTCATGGTCCTTCTGTGAGAAGAGATCACTTGCTTTCATGTAAAACTATGGAAGGCTTTGGTTTAGTTCTCTGCAGATGAGAAAAAACATCCTGAAAGTAGTCACAGTATTAAAATGCTTCCCAGCCCAGCTCTGGGCGGGTATTCAGCACAAGAAATTATACAAAGGAAGAGAAAGTAAGGGGAAAGATAGATTTGAAAATCAAAGATGAGGCTATTATACCAGTGACAGAGAACAGTCCCGGTTGTGAGATAAGAAATGGAGGGAGAGAGAACAGAATAGGAGGAGTTCAGGGGAACATAACGAGAGGAGAAAAATGAGGGAAATAAGATAAATTGCTTTGCCTGGAGTTCACCTCTTGAAGAAAGAAAACAAAATATTTAACAGAAAACAAGAATGAAAGGAAAAGAGAAATCTAGAGAAAGATACATAATGGAGTTTATCTGGGTGAGATTAAATTGGCTATGAGCATAAGATAAATAGCTATTCTTGAAGAAATTGAGAAATAACACTCTGCCCTGTTCCCAGCTCTACTCCCTGGACTTCATACCGTGAGACATACACATTTAAAAATTCTAAGCCATGATGGCAGGTAAATTCTTCCTATGTTTCAGGCTGCAATTTGTGATTGAAAAAGATGTTTGAAAATGATAATAATAAAAAAATAAGAAATAATAATAAGAAAACAATGAAGGATGCTGAAGCGCTAGTTCAGAACCAGATTTGCACTAAATTTCAGAACAAGTCTGACTTTAAAATGCTCAGATATTTAAAGCTAAGTRTATGCCAAAATGTTTGCTGACTCATGGCATCAATGAATAAAGCCACAGAGGAAGTATRTGGTGGTGTACTAAACTAAACGTGGTACCATGTAGTGAATAAAGCCTTAAGAAATGGTCTTAGCATGTCTGAAAGACAAGYTCTGTCTCAAGACCACAAAAGGAAAAGGCAAAGGTTAATTAATTTGTTACTGTTACTTGGCTTTGGTACTGGTCAGCCGCAAAGGATGCCTCAGAAAGGTCACCCAACACATTAGCAGCTTCTTGCAGTGTCACAGATCTAGGACTGTGCTGCCACAGAGGCAATAAAGACAGGCTCAGGCARTGATTCTTCTCCTCCAAGGCTAGTTCACATTTGTTGAGAAATATGGAACAAAATATAGTGGAAAAAGTGCTGAAGATGTTAGCTATGGGGATGATAATGAAATTCTGAGGACTGAACTAGCATCAAGTTTGCCAGGCAGATTTGAATGCTTTTTAAGTAGTATTATAAAATGTAATGTAAAGTGGGAATCCAGGATCTTCCTTGGATTTGAAGGAACATATATTTGAAAAAGATACTTCTCAAAATTTAATTTAAACAGATTCAGGTTCGGGGACTGTCACTGGCAGGGGAGTAACAAAAGTGGCCTTTCATCAAATGAAGAGAAATCTTCAGCTTTTGGACAAAACAAGGAAATCTCTGGCTTATTGTTCTGACAGACAGTATAGAAAGTATAATGCAATGTAACCTCAAGCAGATCAGTTACTGATAATGCAAGAGTATGCAGACAGATGCTACTTCTACTCCAGGGGAAGAAATGGCCATACTGATCCTTCTGCCTATGTAACACCCTGTGGGTGGAAATATTGAACACAGTCCGCACTATCTTAATCTATTCCACTTAAAGTTATGATAAAAGTCATCTGCCTGGAAGGTAAACATGACACATTTCCCCAAGAATTAGCAAGGTCTTTTGTGAGATTATGATGTGAGAGACAAAACCAGAAGCTGGTAATGTCTGGGTGGAGAAGCAGCAAACAGCCTGCAACAAGCTCTCAAATCGTTGTTCAGTGATTAAAATGTTCACTGCTCTCCAGTGGCACTGTGGATTGACACTGGCAGTAATCTTGACAAGACTAATTTCTTCTTTCTGTCCCCTTCTGATGCCTCTAGGTGTTCAGTCACCAAAAGAGAAATCACAGCTCCTAGCTGATGAAAGACAGGCAGAAGGCAATAGCTTCTTTCTGTATTTGGGTTTACGCACATTTCATAGTCTATAGAAAGATCTCAGGGATTGCAACTAGACTGAAAAGGTGGTTACATAGGGCAGAGTCTGTGCCCCCTCTGTCCACCATCCCACCAGAAGAGGAAGAGATGGGTCAGATTTCTGCAATGACTTTTGCAACTACACCAGCATGGCTTTCTAGCTGTTTGGACCTGCCTGYAAGCCAGTACAGAGAGAAAGCTGGGAACCATGTTCTCCAGCTGCTCTTTCAAAACCTGACCAGAGAACCAGTGAGAGATGATGACCTTCCCCCTTTGGCACCAAAGGAGTCCTGTCAGTTGCCCCACTGCCTAAGATAGATGAAGGCATCTGGTTAAGTTAGCAAATGTGGAGCTGCCCTGTGCATGCAGGGCTCATGTGTAGTGTATGCTCGTTTGCTGCACATGTGCAGCAGGTCTCTACACACCCGCACAGCCCTGCTCCAGACATACCAGCGTCCTTGCTGCACAGGAGCAGTGGCCGCAGCAAATTCAGATAGGCTCCCTTTCAGGAAAGTTGGGGTCAGAGGCAGGCTGATATCTCCATGCCCCCTGAAGTGTACAGTCTCCAAAACCCACAGGACACAGATGGCCTTTCCTTTCATTGCAACAAAAGGGCTGGAGGAGGTATTTAGTTTTGCGAGGAGAATCTAGAAAGCTGAGTATGGGGGGGCAGGAATGGGAGAGGAAGCTTAGTGAGCCAAGGGGCAGAAGAGTGGGGAAAGGGGAATAATGGCTGAGAAGAGAGACATAGTGTTCARTGGCCCCCAGTAATGGCCAAGGGGGACTTGGGCTGGGTATGTGCAACTCAACACACTCACAAATGATATGTAAAATAGAGTGAACAGCAATGTGACAAAGCACAGGTGGTGCAGAAGCACTCAGAGTAGTAAAAATAAAAGCTAACTGCAAAGAGTTGCGAAAAGGACCTCTTAAAATTTGAGGCACTGGATGATGAAACAGTAGAGAAAATTCCATGGTGATAATTGCAAACTGCTGCACATGAGGAGAAACAGCCATGACTACAGATACACACTCATGAGCTCTAAATTTCTCAGGAAATTTTTCATCATTTCTCAGGAAAAAAGATTTCACAGCATTATGAATAATCCAATGAAAATATCAATTCTGTGTTTGGGAGCAATCAAAAAGGCAGATAAAAGGTTAGAAACCAGTAGAGTGGTGGTAGACAACAAAACCTAACACCATAGGTTACTATGGTRTTACTGCAGCAGTAAATCCCCTGTGTACCCATGCTTTGAATTGTGCATGCAGTTTGTGCTCTCCCCAGTTCCCCTATGGCAAAAAAATCCAGATAGAGCTAGAAAATATGCAGAGAAGAGTAATTAACATGATCTCCATATGAGGAAAGCTTAAATAGAAGTATTCACCTTGCAAAACAGATGGATAAATGACAAAGATATATAAAACCACAAGCAGAACAAAGATGTAAATAGGGAACAATAGCCATTATTTCTTACAATAGAAGATCTGGAACATATCACAAGATCATTCAGAACAAACAAAAGGAAATGTTTCTTCAAACAACCTGTAATTAAATTGTGGAACCTGTTGCTATATGATATCATGGAAATTGAGAGCAAAAATGAATTAAAAATGTGATTAGACAAGTTTGTGGATATACCTCCTTTAAAGACTGTTAAGCAGAAAGATGTGGTTTCAATATCTGACTCGGGAAATCTTTAAGCACAGATTGCAGGAAACCTGCAAAGTTATATTGAGGAAGGAGGGCAGAGGAATTTCACTGCATGCTTTCCCTATTTGTATGCGCTTTCTGTAATCATCTGCAGCTGGACAGCCTCACAGGCAGGATCCTGAGCAGTACAGACCTTTGRCCTGACCCATCATGACTCTTTATAATTCTTACTCTATTTCTGTAGGTTAGGAAGGGAAGCATAGGGCACCAGGCATGGGATTTTCCTCTGAGAGAATCATTGAGGCAAAAAGCTATTGAAGGAAYGTCTAGAAGTATGATTTTTTGTGTGCCAATACCTGCGAGAGAATTAAACTAAACAGTGTCAGAACTCACATGTGCTTAGGCAAGGAGAACACTAAAGAGAGAAGGAAAATTACTAGATTGTTAACAYATGAAGAAAATATTCCACCTAGACTTACTAAGAGATGACAAAAGGGAAGAAGCAAATCTCTGAGCCCTGAAGAGGTGTGAGAAGGAGGTGACGGTGCCCCGATCCTCTGGGACAGGGTCATGCAGGGGAACAGCATCATATCACAAAGGACTGTGAGTCAGAGACATTGGYGCTCCTTGGGAAGAGTCAACCAAGAAGAAGGCAGCTCACACACAACACAAAGTTTAGCTGGGCAAGGCCTTGTTGKAAATCGCTCCTGGAGCCATACACCAGAGCATCTGCATTTCTCAGGCCTTCAGGTTGTCTTATATCCCAGTTTTAGTCTTCTGCTTCCTCAGTCCTCTTCCATTTTACAAGAGTGATTTAATTTTAGCAATCCACTAAAACACCACTCTTTGCTGGGGGCCATCTACTAGCCTTTTCTTTTGAAGGCCTGCCACTGATCTAATCGCTTTTCTTCAGGAGCTGTAGGAAGCTCTGTCTGTTCCCTTTCTGTTCAAACAGCCTGTTACTCATCTTTTCCTTCCCCTTCCTGCTTGCCTTTCTCCTTTCCCACTTTCCTTGATGCTTTCACTTTTTAATAACCAAGCCATTGGATTAACTAAGGCTCACAGTTACATGGTTCCCTGGTGGACCAGACTCTTTGAAATCCTTTTTGACTCCCATGGGAGTCAAAACTAGATTGACTCCAAAACTGGAGTTTACCCATGTCCTGTCTTTATGCTTGGCACCTGGCAAAATCAGAGCTGTTTTGTAAGCTTWGGGGTACATGAGACTTAGAATTTGTTTTCCGTGACACAAGCCTGAGAAGTTTTTAAAGATACTTCCAGGCAGGTCTGGACAGTCAACTGAGGCCTATAACAAGGCAGAGTTATACTTACTGGTGATGTATTTCCTGGGAATGACGACGGCAATGGTTAGGATGAGTTACGTTGAAAAAAGTCCATATTAGAGCTAATCTTCATGAATAAGTTTACATTACCTAAATGAGCACTTAAAGGCATTTATTTATTAAATATGTTACATTACATATACATTATGAAATATGTAAGTGATCCAGCTATAGAACAGGGTCAAACACCAGCTCGGGGAAAGAAGAGCAACCAGGAAAAGGACGCTGGATATGAGTTTCAAAAGATACACATTGGTACCCCTCCATCCGAATTTCTGTTCTCAATAGGAGGTAGAAATTCAAGTGAATACATAGAAAGCCAGAGGTTAAGTGAACAGCATCTGGGAAAAGAAATGGCAATAGTATATTGAAACACAGACAGGGAAAGTCAGTTTGATCTGCATATGCAGAAGCATTATGTCATGAAGTCCCTTTTGATATAAACATGGTAAAAGCACATCTACAGTATTGCATCTAGTTTCAGAAGACTTTTAATAAAAAGAACAGAACAAATTACATAGAGCTTAAAACTTGTAGAAAAATGAAAACAGAGAGTGACTTATGGGAAGCTATGAATACATCAGCAAGGAAAACACTAGGGAAAGAGGAGTTGTTTAAGCTGTTGGCACAAGAACAAATGGCTGCAAACTGGCCATGAATAGATTTAGGCTGGAAATCAGAAGAATTTGTCTAGCCCCAAGAGCAGTGAAATTCTGGAACAGCCTTCCAGTAGGAATAAGAGGGACAGAACACTCTACCTTATTTTAAAATGACGTGAATAGTTTATATAATATTGTTGCCTGAAATAGAAAAGGACTGTACCTGGCAAGCCAGAAAGTCCCTTATATTTTTGTATTTCAAGCAGTTATGTATTATTGGATGAATATAGATTTGAGAACATAAACATCTGAAGGACAGAAAAGTTCCAGGGAGAAGAAATACTTTCTTCACAGTCTTCCCAAGAGTGAAGTGGCTATGCTGTGTTTACTCAAAGGAACTGGTGGATGACTCATCATTTGGATTGTCTAATATAAGATTGAATAAAATAGTAATCAAGATACTGTCCTGATGTCTCCTGCAGTGATGAGTGTAATGAACAAGACAATCTTAGTTGGGCTGTCTTCATCATGAATCATGTAACAGGACCCTGCAGGTTCAACCACTGGAGCCCAGTGACAAAGATAGATAAACAGGAAAATAGATTCTCTTTAGTCATTGTTAAAAAGGAAGAAACATTGACCAAAAGTCAAAGACTTGAGGTTCAAGACTCTAATCTGTTCATCTCAACTTGCAAGCAAGTGGAGTCAAGTTTCCATGTTAGTAAGGTCTACATCCTAGGAGGATGCCTAGCGAGGGCATTTTGTTTCTGACCATACCCACTTACACAGATCTCAAGCTGTTACCCTTTTTTCTTAATATACAGCCAAACTGCTAAAAGCATTGATATTTTGGGCTCTGTCCAAGAGCTATGGATGTATAATTAGGGTAAAAACCACTTCAAGTCCTCACTTTTCTTTTTCATGTACTCAGTCAATATAACTCTCAATATTGAGAATACAAGAATTGGACAAAACACTATCACCAATACTTTTCCCTCCAAAAATCCAGGTTCAGAATCATAAATTACCTCCTACTGATTCTGTTGAAACGTTTCAGCTGGCGAGATGGAAATACAAATCCAGAATCCAAAACATTATTTTGAGACAGTGCCATTTAAAGCATTAAAAATTCACAGTTTCCGTATTAGAACTATTTTAAAACTTATTTGATAAAAGGCTGCCTGTTTTCATAAACATAGTGTTGATGGCCAAAGGCTTAGATACTTTATATACTATGAATTTTCCAAGGCAGGGATTCATCTGTGCATTTTGGGGACGGAAACATTTTCTTCACAGTCCAGCAGAGGGCCCTGTACATGATTCCATCACTTTGGCTAAAGGTGGCTGAAATTACACAGTGGCTGGAGAAACCAGCAGAGCCCTTCTTTCAGCTGGGGTTTGATTTTTTAAAGTATTCAATTATATTAAGAAATAAGCAGGCCACAAGTTATAAAAGCGTGTAGTCAGACTTACTTACTTATCTACCCACTCCACTGCAAAATGCTGAGAATAAAAATGATGATTTTAAGGGTTATTTATACCAGGGATTAATCCTGCCTGGTTTTGCTTTTTCAGCACTGACATCAGCCAGAGTGTGGAGAATGTGGGCTTGTGTTCATTGCAAACATTTAATTCACAAAATAAAGCCACAGATGGGTAGAACTGGTAAGAATTTGCAGGTTGTTGTTTCCAGTTTGAATAATGCGATATACAGAATGCACTGCAAAGTGGTTTTGAAATGAACAGCAGTAATGTTCCCTTTGAAGTTCTGATATCAAGTGCTAAATGATATATCAAAAAAAAAAAAAAAAAAAAAAAAAAATCCCAACCCTGAAAATACTACACAAAATCTGCTTCTTTGAAGTCAACAGGACTAATTACACGTATAAGATAGAACCTGGTTCTACAGCACTTCTGTTAACAGAAGTTTAATTTCATAAATATAAATACAAAACCCTAAAGGTCTCAGAACAGTTTCAGCTTGCCTTCGCAGTGGTGAATGAAGTCCCTGCCTCACTCAGAGATCTGTAGAGCTCTAGCATCCAAATGTCTCATAACCGTGTTTATCCTTACCAGAGAGAGGGGACAGTTCTCGTATCATGTTTGCTATGTGGCACCAACAAGCAAAGGCTAAATTAAGAACAGTTAGGCACTATCTTGAAGAATATTATAAAATTTAGCTGTTAGGCAGGTAGGACCATCTCTAAAGGGCAGCTAGAAAAGTCCAGCATTTCTTGTTAAAGAAATCTTTGCAGGCTGATTCTCCTATGACACCTGTGCCATGCCAAATTCTAAATGGAAGTATATCAGGACATTTCTCTGTTTTCTCCACCATGCAAGCTCTAATATTCAGCATCTGTGAATTTCCAGAAACATGAAAATGGTACGTAATCAACACGCAGACTTTCATAAATGCCTGTACTGCATTAGCATAAATTAGGACTCAGATGCTAACCTCTAATGGACTTGCTGTGGAGCTCTGTAAGTGCACAGAGCACTCTGTTCACAGACAAACACCCTGATGTAAACGCAAGGGAGTGAGAACACGAAAAACCAATTCTGCTTCTCTGGCAGCTAGCACTATCTTTTGAGTATTAATCTAACTATCCAATGATGGATGAGCATGAGACTTTTTTTTTTGATCAATTCCACAGTTTCTTTTCAGAAGAGCAAAACATCTGTTTGCACACATAATTGCCTCCTGGGAAGATTACAGAGGGGCAACCCCCTTAAGTAAGTCTGGATGTTTCACCTGGCAGACATTTATACAAAGCTCATATGTTTCTTTTGMAAACCTTGGCTCAGAGCAGAATAAGTTAATCATTTCTGGCTAGACTTTTGTCTCACTTTCTTCAGCTTCTCCTGAAAGCAGATCCGCCAATATTTATATTGTTATTTTTGTTCCACTTTTGCATCTTCCCAGTATCTGCACCATTGCCTGTATAAATTTCTGGCCACTTMGTGATTTGTTCAGAGCTCACATAGGCTATGTTGTCTAATCTTTTCTTTTCAGCTGGATCATTAACAGTGACATTAAATAGCACCAGACCCACTGGTGTCAGGCTGGTTGTTTTCTCTGTGATAACTGGCCTTGGGAACTGTTCTGCCTGGATTTGAAGAAGGAAGTCCTGTTACATGCAGCTCAGGATCTCCGACGTGCCCAGTTCTAGTGCTGCTCCTGTTAGTAAACGTGGGCTAGGCTCTCAAGATTAGGATGAGCACTCTAAAAACAGAAGTAGTTCACTGTTCTAGAGGTGCTTGTGAACAACACTTGCAATAGCAGAGCTGCTGCTCCTGCACAGAGGATGTACTTGCAAATAATGCCACCAGCTGTGCTCAAAGATTCACGTGCAGGCTTCTAGCCCAGTGTCCTTCAGGACAGGGAGTTATTTCATTATAAATATATTCTAGAGGTGAGTTCAGAGCCTTTGAGACGTAGCTGTTGGATGGGAATTCAGCTACCAAACACTACTGAAACTAGGACACTACTGAATGTATCTTGTCTATGCAGAGCTCCCCCTCCTACTCSCCCATCTACTCTGCTCAGCTCTCCTTCCCTACCAAGAGACTGAAGCTGGGAAGAAGGGGGAACAGGCACTGTTCACCAGAGGTCTGGTGGATAKTCTCCTCTCTAACACCTGATGTATTTGCATCACATGTCTGCTCACATGGTCAACAATTTTGTTGTTTAAGCTCCTGTCACTAGATTTGCTTGTAAAATTCCCATTTCAGAGATGCAGAGGTAATCCTCAGTGCTCCTGGGGCGGCTGGTGATATGGAGGGGATGAAGGACTGAGCAGTCAGTCAAGCTTACCCGCAGAAGACATCACCTTTAATCACATTTCATTACAGCTGGAGAGCTACAGATGCCGAAAGCTCTTGTATGAATATGGAATTAAAGGGCTAGGCAGGGCCTTTATAGTCTGCTGTGGTAAGGCTATAGCTAGGCAAAACTCAGAGTGGGAATACTATGCTGTCTGCTAAGGACCAGGGATATGAGCTTTGAAAATGAAGGAAAGTTAAACAGTACAATATRCTGGTATTTGGAATCTGGTATTTGCTGCATTGCAGTTACTGGAGGCCCCAGTTGAACCAGTCTCCTCATTTGGTGTGGATCTCCTCATTTAGTGTGTGATGAGAGATGGCCTGGCCCAGGAGATCGTTTTAGGCACTGCGTTTTTGGACTTGCTACTTTTCTCATCTCTACAGTCATTCATTAAAAAAACCCCACGCTACACAGCTGTTTGTGGCCTTTGTTTGGGAGGGCTGTTATTCCAYTGATATCTAAACTCGTATCTTTTCTGGGCCAGTTTTGCTGCTGTCTTACTGGCACTGGGATGCTTCTGATTTCRGGAGAAAATTTGATGTAACATCCAGGGGCTGATCTGGAAAATGTTTGTGTCTCAGTAGGGCAGACTGGCACATGCTCAACCCTGTGTCATTCCAGCATCTAGTCTATTTTGACTGAAAATATCTTGGGCATCTCCACACAACACTGCTATGACTGCGGCGTGTGGAGGTATGCACCAGCTGCTGTATGGACACTGGTGCAGGCTCTGCAGACTGAAGCTCAAGGAGAGTAATGTAGTGAAGCATTTATTTAGATTCTCARGTAGGCTTTGGTTGCTGAGGCTAAATGCTGCAGTAATGAAGATATGTTTGTAGGACTCCTGGAATCTAGGGAGTTTAAGGTGAATTCAAACACATTCAAATGATCTGCAGACACTGCTGTGTGCAGATATCCTAAATAGATGAAGGGAGTCAGAAAAGTGTTGCTTTGCTCCAGGCTATAAAGCAGAGCTGGGATCTGAACCTGTGTGGTGGGATCCAGCAGAGCTGTGGGGGAAGTAGTGATATGGGTGACACCTTGAAGCTCTGCAAGAGATATCAATAAGATACCTTTTCAGATGCCTCTGCAGAAGGAGCAAATGGAAAGGATGTTGGAGAGGCTGCCCAGCCATACATCCTTTCCAGTATATCAGCTCTCACACAGATCTTATAGTGTTGAGGATGGAAAAGGTATAAAARCTGAAGGTCCAACGAGCTACCTGGGGAGGAGCACTGTGTAAGAGCTGCTTGGCAGACTGAAAAATGATGGCTTTTGGCATGGGAACATGCAGTTACATCTGGGTGCAAGGAGAGGCCACATCATGGTTTCCCATGCCATTTGCCTCTCCATGAGAAGCTTGAGTAGTTTGGCTTGCCCAGAAGAAGTCATTATTTTCATCAGGAATCCAAGATTTTCTTGGSACTCCTTATAGCTTTATGGTCCCTGTAGGGCAGGAGTGTGCCTGGCATACCCACATGGGTCATGGAGTTTGTACCTGTCTGTGTTTGAAGTAGATTTGACTGCAGACCTTCATGCCTGGGAGGGATATTCATGCACGCTGGCCTGGACAGAGCTGTTGGACACTCCCATCGGTCTGCTGATTGAGGGCTGAAGGTATGGGACATGCACTGAAACCTGCTGCTCTGCAGTGCAGACACTGTGAGCTGAACACTGACCTTAGTTCAGACCGCTAGAGTCTTTTCCTTAGGTAGGGGAAGGTTGTTTCCTTTTTTTTGTTAAATATGTCAGAAGCCTCTTTTCTTTTTTCTTCGCTTTTTCACATTGCAACCCATTTATTCTAAAACCTCGAGATAAATCCTCAAGGAAGAGCAGAYGATTTTTTTTCTTGCTGAATCAGTTGGTATACCCTAACATGTCCTATACTCTCTGCCAGTAATGTTACATCAGAGATCAAAAACCCCCCTGAGGTTCAAAGTCACTTTGGCCCAGCAGTGTACATCAGCCCCGGAGCACAAAGGGCTATAATGGAAGGAGAAGCAATTTGAGAGTATGTTTTCAGTTTTCATACATTCGAAGACTTATAATGTCCAAAGGGAAGAATGAGAGAATTAAATACCAATGAACAGACATAGATGAGCCCTGTGTAGGTCAGTTTTCAACATAATGCAATGCAACCTGTCAAGAGCTTTTTGTAAACTCACTGAAAACAGGAAAAAATCAGCTTTATTCCTTTGCTGCAGGTATTAGTTAAACTCAAAATTCTCTAGATGAAGCACACATTTGATGAAATCTTCATCCAGACCGATCTTACCGCAAGGATCCTAAAGAAGATCTGTAAACACTCTGGTGACCTAACCTTATACATGGCAGCCAGTGTTGTGCAGTTACATGTTTTTCTACAAATATACCAAAGGGATCAGTAAGGCTTTCTGTGTATCTGTTCAGTTGTTCCCGAAGATTTTTTTTCAGTCATACTGTCAGACCTGAACTTTRCCGTCAGAAATGTGTATTCCACACCTGCAACAGTCAGTGGGAGCCCAGGGTTTGTACTCAGGGTTTGAAATCAGACCTGCAGTGCCCCAGCCCATATTAAGTGGTGCTGGARCTGGGCTCACTCCTTTGTGTGAGACTGTTCCAGGTCACCTGAGGACTGTGCAGGAGCTGTGGAAATAACGTCCTGTGTCGCACTGCAGTTGGGAGCCCTGAAGCAAAACGCACCTTCTTGTTTTATTTACATAYACATCCCTCCTGGTCCCCATCTCTCTTCAATAAGCTGTGCACAGAGTCCATACTCTTCCCTCTAACTCTCCTACTATAACGGCAATGTCTATGTTTGCACCAGCGGCCCTCAGATCATGATAACCTCTTTGGTTTATAGAAATGGATCAATCCTAGTGTATGTGTGTGCGCCCGATTCTGATGATTCTGCATTACCGTAAGACCTTTGTGACCGCGTATTGCTCTCACAGCAAAACTCTCAGGGACTCCGTGCTCTTACCAGCCTTTTCCTGAGCCCTCCAGTCCATTACTGAAACACACAAATAGCATCATAGGCCCAGCTCAGTCATTGACACGACAGAGAACCAGAGAGTTTGAACAAGGACATGTGTTAAGCTCTAAGGCAAGATATCTTTTTGAAAACCTACTGAATATCCTTAACATTATTAATAGTAATTGTGAAATCTCCAGAATCTTGCCAGAATCACAGAAAGCAGGATCAGAGAGCATGCCATGCATGACATGATATTTGGACCATGCATTAGGTAAATTTATCTCCAGTGCYTGTGGTGAAATTTAGATTTGGGATTTTGGCAACAAGAACATGATGACCGAAATCGTATGTTACCAAACTGCAGCAAACACTACCCTATCTCAATGTAAACAAAGCAGAAGACATTCCTGTGAGCCTGTGCGTATAGGGCAGCTTAATSACTCTAGAGGCACATATTTTCTCCATTGGTCCATGAAGATGCTTGTGTTATTCAGTGCTTTATGTGTGAATGACAGGAGAAACAGTGGTTAGGAGGAGCAGTGGATCAGGCAATATTTTCCATACATGCAACCTCCATATGTGATGGAAGTTGGCAAGAAGCCACTACATACTGCAAGAATGCAGGCAATGATTAAYCTTTCTGTATCCTACCTTGTCCTCTACTATAAGTATCTTGGAGCTGGTATCAAACATGCGCTTTCTGTCTTGGGTAACTGGAGTAAAGATTACCTGGAAGGTAACTCAAAATAAAGCTGAATGTGGTAGACTCTGTTGCATGACATTTACCTCTGTAGTTGTTTTGACAAAGCAGCATCTCAGCAGGAAGATTCCCTGATAGTCTTTACCTTTTGTATTGCCATATTTCAACCGAGTGGTTTGGACCAGTTCTCTTCTAGCCCAGATGGTATCGTATGCTGTGTTAAAGCATATGTTGCCCTAAAACTAAAGTGACCTATATAATAATTGCTGATCTAGAAATAGTGCACAAAGCAGAGTAAAAACAGAAGTGGATTTGAAGTCTTTGTTATTCAGTAATTAAATGCATTTAGGAGCTCAAAATGAGAAAGGAGTTATTGGTGGTTTGGTCCACACTGTCTTTTGGGACYTGCCTCAAGTACTGAACTCATCAGCCTATACCATGGGTTTGCAAGCGTGGCTGCAGGGCCAGGCAGCACCTCAAGAGCCCATGGGACCTTATGCATACAAGTGCACTCAATAATTGTGTACCATGAGTCACATTTACACAAGATGTCCCATAAGGCTGCAGCTCTTAGAGAGCACACAGAAGACAAACGAAGTGTTTATACCTACTCTAGAGTTGCTTTTTTTCAGAACAATATAGATATAATCATATGATTTTCCCCTTTAAAGCCAAGTTTTGCTGGTCTTAATCTGCAGCAGCTCCACACTAGAATTAAAGCATGTAACTCCAACGAGGATAGTATGCCCTATCGTTACAGTCACATTAGCCACACACAGTTCTACAGCATGGAGGTTATCCAAATTACACAACAGTTGCTCTACTTGTAATGTGATTTGATTAATCTTGAGCATGTTGCTCACATTGGCCCTTGATATTTCAGTTGCAAAACTGCAAAATGACCTCATATCTCTGGTCTGTCCCACCTTGCTGARGAGCACATATGTGAAGCTTTTTTGCTGGGGAGCTGATACTGAACAGCACTGACTCCATCAGTTGCACAACAGTTCCCAGAAATAAGCCCTAGACTTGAGTTAAGAGAAGAGGGGAGATTCCCTGCAAAGATAAAACAGKTGGAAAGGCTTGAGACTACCTCTGAGGCTCTTCATCCTGCAAAATGGGCTCGCTCTGAGTTTCYTTCTTTGCATGGCAGAGCAGAAACGTATTAAGTTCTCAAATCCAAGCATGAACATGGGTTCCTGAAGCTGGAGAATGTCTTCAGCCTACCTAKGGGTGCCAGTGACATCAAGGTCACAGCTGGGCATCTGTTGCCCCAACAGGCAAAGAACCAGACTGGGATGCAGTGTTTTGGCTGGGGCAATTACTCTGCACTTTTTAGCTTGACTTGCACATCACAGGAGACAGGTCATGGAAAGTCCCCTTCTGCGAGGTGGTTAGTGTCTTCTGCATGGCAGTAAGTACCTCTTAAATTCATCTGTCAGTGCCAGAGCTCCATGCTATGTAAGAATGGGCCCATAACATGTACTTGACTCTGTTACCTCATCTGTGAAAGGATGGTGAGGATACTAGTTCCCAGTGGACTTGGGAAGTGTCGCAGATCCTGCCCTGCACTCCAGAACTCTCTTGCCTCTGGTGCCACTGTCAGTACTGTCGGGAACAGGGATCCCCAATAGTTCACACCACCTTTGTAGGCATCTTTTGACTTACAGGAATCATTAAACAAGCAAATACAATGGCAAAAAATAAAAAGAAAAAGAAAAGAGGGAGGAAAAATAAAGCACACAGACACCTGCCGTGAGTTTTGACAAGTGTCATTTAGCTGTAATGAGCTGTGATCATCTCTCCCCTGCGTGGCTGCAAACAGACAGGAGCCAACAGCATGAACAAACCCAACTGCTTGGGAGCGGAGCGTGACTTCTCCTGCTTGCCGTGGGGCCGGTGGAGAGACCGAGGGGCACGGAAAGCTTTTCGGAAGTGCTTTGCCAGGGGCTCTCTTTCTCCTCTCTGTTGAAGCTTGGAGGTGCCGGAGGACTCAGCAGCGCTCCGGCAGCGGGTGCGTTGCCGTGCTTCGCCGCGGCGCTCCGTGGGATGCTTTAGCGAGGGGGGGATGGTGAGGACGGGGATGCGAGCCCCATGAGCGACCGCAGGAGGGGAGGGAAGCGCGTGCAGGGCTGCCAGGGGGGCTTTCCCTCCCCTGCGCGCGGAAGTCGCTGCCTACTCTGCTGAAGCAGTTAAGTGGGGGAGAGTTGCAGCCAGGCTGGCAGATTCCTGCCCTGTGATATGCCAGCCACAGGGTGACGCAAGGGCTGGAAGGCTCCAACTAAACAAGCCATTTTCACCTGCGTAATAAGCGCTAGCGGAGATACAGCGGCAGCAGCGGCGGCGGCTCCGAGTCCCCCGCAGCCGGCCAGGCTCCAGTGCGCCGGCGGCAGCACCCAGCCCTCGGTGGCCACCGCAGCTTTCTGCGGCTCCCGCTGCAGCCGAGAGCCGGAGCCCCGCGGGCGCCTTGCAGGCAGCATGTCAGCCCCGCCGGACCCCCAGGACCTGCTGCTGGCGGGCGCCGGCGGGCACTGGGCTGCAGCCGGGGCGGACCARTTCGCAGCTGGGGCTCCGCTGCGGGATGGGGATGGGGCTCAGCAGCGGGAGCAGCTGGTTTTTGGCTCCGCCAGGGAACACTCGCCCATTGCCATGGCGACTGCATCCCCAGGTAAGAGGCCAGCGGTACCCAGGGATGCTCAACAAAGGCGCCGCGGCAGCAGCAGCCCTCGCTCAGCCCTTCCCCAGCTCCTCACCCAGCTGAGCTCCTCAAAAACATTACTGAGGAGYTGGTGAGAGCACGAAGGAAAAGAGAAAATAACAAGGGATTTCGATCTTTGCAATTAATTGTATTTGCTGGGGTGGGGGAGGGTGGGTGTGCAGGACTCAGCCAAGTTCCCTGAAGCTCTTTGCAGTTTGCCATGCACAGGGCATCCAGATTACTGTTAAATGCTGGAGGGCATTTGATTTCAGCCTGATTTGGTGGGGCTCTGTCCTCATTTGTCTTACACCTGTACACATCTGGAGGGACAGAATTCAAAGGAGTTAGCCCAGTTATTCTCTGTTTCCCTGAAATTCCTGCATGGCCCCTTGTTTTATTTCAACACACAGAGTTTAACAGAGTGACTGCTTTGCAGTGTTTTTATGTTTTCTGCATGGTTTGAGACATATCCGTTTAAGAATGATGGGCTTTTTGATTGCAGTGTTTTCCTCTGTTTTTTAAGTGTATTTAACTCAAAGTGCATGTAGTTTACCTGGGCTTTCAGGTTCAGTGATTTTCCATTTACTTTTGGGATGTATTTGTTTTCCCTTGGTTTAAGATTTATTTCTGCAGTGCATGTGTTAATAGCAGGCGCATATCTATTAATGAACCTCAGAAGGCTTCAGCTTCTGGTAGAAATACTTGAGGGAAAGTGGCTTTCCTTTCTCCCTGATGACATTTCCCCATTTCCTTTTCTGCTTCCTGTCCACCAGCAAATCCAAATAACCGTGCCTTTGGGAAGCTGGTGAGGCCATCTCGACTGCTCTTCCCTGGGAAGTAGACGTTCCCCTTATGCAAGCTGACAGCATTAAACTTGCGTTGACCAAGTTGAGGGTCAGGGCTTGGGCAGGGATTCAGTCTCGGTTATGCAATAGCTGCAGGAGCATTAGGAGCTGCGTTTTGGGGCTGAATCCTCCCTAATCCCCTACAGTCAATCAGCACAAAAGAGTAGCCGGCCGGTAGCAAGCCCGTCTGCATGACTCCGCGTATTATTCCGCTGACACGCAGCCGTGTGGCTTTTCCAGGGCACGAGAGTGCATCTGGGCGTGCGGGCGCTCTCAACATGGATGTTCCCCCCGTGCCTCTCCGTCTGCTCGACGCTGCCGAGCTCGGTAGTGAAACGGGATCTAACGCCCGTCGGCTGCTGGGGGAAACGTTTCGCTGTCGTGTAGCTCGGGGCGGGCAGCAGATGTGCTGCCGCGCGGCTCGCTCGCTGGTCTGAGCGGCAGGTCGTGGGAYGTGGCTTGGTGCTGGAGCGGGAGGCAGACGGCTCGCGGCGCGAGGCCGTTCTCCGCGCGGGCYGGGGGCGGAAAGCGGGGCAGGGACGGGCCCCCTAGGTAGGGTTGCCTCATCGCTGTAACGGCGTCAGGAAGGGAGGGAAGATCTTGAGCGCTTTTGTTGTTCGCTGATGGATAAAAATACGGCCGCGCTGGATCGCAGCGTGTAGAACAAAGAGGGCTGCTCTCCGAAACGGCCTAAGTGCCCAGCGAGTCGAACGACTGTGATATTGCTTACGTTTAATGAAAGCGTCTTCAGGCTTGAACTCGTCTGAGATTCAGACTTCCAGAGGGCAGAGTAGAATGGAGGAGAGAGAGAAAGAGAGAAAGAAGGAGAGAAAGAAGGAAGGAAAGAAAGAAAAAGAAAAGGAAAAGAAACAAAAATAGAACGAAGGAAAAGGAAGAAGGGAAGAGAAGGAAAAGGGGAAGAAGGGAAGAGAAGGACAGAAAACAGTTTTCTGCTTTTGCAGTTCTCCACAAAGGGGCTTTGGACCTCTCTGCCTGTGCCAAGCTGTGGCGCGGTGGAGATGAACGGAGCAGTACAGACCTATTCTGGTGTTTACTAGCTGTAGGTTGACGGGATGTCCGGTTAGCAATATCATGAGAGTAGTTACGTTTTAAATGTTTTACATTTTGTTTTCAGTATTTAACAAAGCAATGGTGTGTGTTTGCRTGTGCATCTACTGAGGACGCCAGGCAGAGCAGTATCAGAGCCAGAGAAGCTCCCGAGTCCCCAGTCTCCGTTTCCATCCGTGCCTGCGGTACCTGTAGTTTCTGTTCTGGATTACCCACAACAGCTGCCCCCCTCTCCCCTTCCCTGGGCAAAGCAATCGCCTTCCTGTTCCTTCTGCATGATTAACTATTCCTGAATTGCTGAATAAGAAGCCATGACATATTGCTGCACGTCTAAATCTGTCACGTATTTCAGAAAACTATTTAATTCTGCGGCTTAGAGGGTGACTCCTGCATGTTCCCAAGCTGTAGGAATGACCCAAGTGAGAGATCCCCGGCTCCAGCAAGTATCATAAACTTATAATACGCTCTATACAGGCAGACAGCTGGGGATACTTTAGACAAGGACCGAAGCATCCRAACAAGAGTGGATTGATCAGTATGTTTTCTAGCTAGCTTCCTGACACACCCCATATCTTCATCCACTCTTCTTGCACTATTCCTTTTTGTCACAAATATTGTTTATATTCTTTGGTGCGAGACCGGGGTTTGAATACTGAGAGATTGTCCTAGCATGAAAATAACTAAAAACAAAAAATGAGAGTTCATCGCAAGTTGTACAGAAGTTTTCTACGCCACCTAAAAATCTGCAGACTTTCCCTGATCTGTTTTTTTTTCTTTTTCCTTCTTTTATTTGAGAAACAGCCAGTGATTGTTGAAAGGTTCAGGAATATTTTCAAGCTGGCCATGGGCCCAGCTTTGAGCCAAACTGGCTTTGTGTCAAAACCTTGTGAGTGATTTCTGAATGATGAAAAGCAATGGATTTCACTCCCTCTTCTTCAGGTCAACCAAAATCAGTAGTGACTGGAACTGAAGAAAAAAATCTCCACTAAGCTGAGGAAAGCTGAAATATCAAACGTATGAGTCAGGGTATAAGGAGCTACAGATCCTGCACCTGCTCCATCTCCTATGGAGCTGCCCTGTTGGATGAAGATTGACTCCAGCAGCTTCTGYACAGGGGCAAGATGAGAAAACAGGATTCCTCCTGCTTTTATACTTGGTTTTATTGAAAATGTTCCTCTCTCTCCAGTTACTCCTTCTCAAAGATGGATTTGGTTCAGGATGAGAGGAGCTTGCAGGCAGCTCTTGCAAGGACTGGAGCCTAAGGCAGTCCTGAAAGGCTGCTGAGCAGTTGCATGTTTGTGAGGAGAGCCCCGTGTCACCCAACACACCATCTGGTCACAGATTCTGTTATTTATTTTTATATACCAACAGTGATTAAAATTGCTTGAAAAGGATTATTTCCAAAAATATTACACAGGCTATCAGGCATTTCCCAGGATAAATACATATGCTTTCCTTCAGAGAAATGGCAAATGGTAAAAGTGGATCTACCTCCTTGGTGCAGGTGTGTTTGGTGGGAAAAAGAGCAGGAGCTCCTTCATATGTTGATTCCTGTGGCAGGATCTTGCAGGGGTGGGACAGAGTCTTGTGCATCGGTGGATACCTGCAGGGATTTACTTGGCAGTGGCGGCATGTCCCTAAGTCTCCATGAGTGAGGTGGTGAACGCTGACACTGAGTCCTACCTGCTGTTACTCTCTCCAGGATGCTCTTGACCTTYGGGTTGGTCCAGGAATCCCTAGTAATCCTTCCCCATCTCATAACTGCCTTCACAGAGAGGTCGCAGGTGGGAGCCAGTTGCCCAAAGGAGAGGTGTCTGGTGCCACATGRCGTACCGCTAGATACCAACACATCTTTATGGGGATGGCAAATATGGCATGGAGCTTATAGGAACCCTTCTGAAATGGCATCTAGGTGGGGGTCCCCCAAGTTGTCTAGATGACACTTGGCATCAGAGCGTGGAGATGTGTTGAAGGCCTTTTGAGGCCATTTGTACTGCAAAGGTTGAGATCCAAAACCTAATTTTTTAAGTTACAGTAGAAAGAACCTTGCTAGGCTGGATTTACTGACCTAAGCATCCTCCATAGGGGAGCTGAAGCAGTCGCTCAAAAATACGTTAACAGTTGCCAGACARCTTGCTCAAATTTAGCCAACTAAGGCCAAATTTAATCTCACTTTGGAAGAATGCTTTCAAAGGATTCATGTATATTTATGCCAGAACTATAATGAACATTTCAGTCCTTCCTGATTTAGAGAACTGAATTTGTTATTTTTTACTCTATTTCCTGGACTGGTCCCYCAAAACCTCTGAAATACTGCTGCAGTGAGGGTGACCAAGATTGTCTGGTGAAGGTTCCCTCTAACCCCTGGCTCTCTGTGCCTGGAAGTAGACTTTGCAGAAAGGGTGAGAAATACAACAGATTTCCTTTTGGGTCCTTCTGTTCCTATAATTCTCATGAAGCTTGACAGAGTGGCCCTTTTGCTGGAGCCCACAATCAGTCATCTTAAAAAAAAAAAAAAAAAAAAAAAAAAAAATCCCTTTTGAAATGCCATCCTTCATCCTCCCCTCTGTAAGGTGGGAGCAACAGCTCCTGTTGGGCTCCTTCAGGAAGTGCTTTGTGATCCGGGGATGAAAAGCGTTATTGGAGGAGTATAAAATCTCCCAGCATAAAATCTGCATGGCAACATCGTTTCTCAGATCTACGCCGATCAAAATGCCACTGCCTTTGCCCTCTTCCCCAGAGCAATGAAAGCAGCTCCATCCCCACTTTGACTTCCACGCTGATGGATTTCCTTCCCGTAGGGCTGCAGATAGGTTGAGCAAGAGGACAAGGCAGATGAAAGAGGCAAGCAGCACCAGCAAGGATGACTCACCTGCCTTATTTTAATCTTAATTACTCAGGAATTAAATGTTTTATATACAGGCAAGGGGTTCATGATGGCATGTGCCTGTGCTGGGGTGGACCTATGGGAATGAGCCAGGGCTCCTGTGAACCACCACCCTGCAGCTAATTAGGTGAAAACAGGACCTACGGCAGGCATTAACCATCCTGACTTGCAATAAGCATGATTTGTAATGAGTTCTCTACTTTAGAGGAAGTAAATATATGTGCTGCTGAGCACATGACATGATTCAGCACTCAGCAGGATGCCCAACATACAGGATTCCTGTTTCTAAAGACACTTCTAATTCTTGGTCAGCCTAATTTTCTCAGCTGGCATATTTGACTGTGAGACAAGTGCCAAATTCTTGGCACTTACCTGCAAAGCAAGGCTCTAAATCGTGAGGACCTTGATGACAGATTTCAGTCCACCTTGTTTCACTAAAGCATCTAAGATCCTGGCTAACTGGATGGGGCACARGCATATTCTTATCTGCTTTGAAAAATGAGGATGATCTTAAGCATATACTTAAAGGTAAGCATGAGCTGTGATGAATTTAGGGCTAAATGATGTACAAGATGTCCTGTGGGTAATGTGGCATTATTCCCCATTAGACTAGAGTGCTTCAGGCTACTTTTGTGTAAAATGGAGGTACCAGCACTTACCTATCACTATACAACACTGTGAAAGTTATTATTTGCAGAAGGCCTTGGACRAAAATCATTCTAATGTTGGTGTTTAATTTAGTCTGCTATGTGAGCCAGGTGAGATTAAAGTTAGTTGGAAATGACTACAGCCTTCATAGCTCCTGAATATTTGAAASGGACAGGCTTATCTAGTGGATATGGGCTTTATCCCTTGATATCTCTCAAAAACAAGGATTTTTGCACCTTTACTTAAATAACAGCTGCTACAAGAGTTCTCTGAGTGTTTCTTTCATTGCTGTAATGAGACACCTGCCCTTGATAGAGCTTCCAATTATCAGGAGAGGTTATCTAACGAAAGGGRGCCATTTGTTCTGGGATTAGCTTGACACGGTTGCTGTTAGGAGCTCCTTACCCTCGCCCTGGCCTGTGGACAGGGCTGCAGCGAGGTCCCTTCGCTGGGCTCTGGGCGAGGAGCGAGCGCGGGAGGCTCGTGGAAAGGGGCTGTCCGCACCGGGGTAGCCCTCCAGCKTTATTTCAGCTCTGGGCTCTATCATGTCTTTTACGACGTGAATTACATCCTCGTCTTCAGCAGCGCCAATGCAGGGGGCATCCGGGTTTATCCCGGTTTTCTTCTGCTGAGCCTGGCCCCTTATACCCTGCTCTGAGCCAGGCTCTTGAAGGCTTTTGGAGGTGCTTCGAAAAGAAGTGCTGGAGAGAACAGCTGCACTGGGGGCTTGCAGCCGGGACAGGAGTCTTGCCACTRACTTCACTGCCCCCATGCAGGTCCTGGCCGAAGGGCTGGATCCTGACTGAGACCCCGGAGCCCAGAGCTGCCGCGCTGCTCTGCCCCACAGCGTCCCCAAGCCCTCCCCGCGTGCCTGCAAGGAGGTTTTGCAGGAGAGCGTCTCTCCACTGAATATTAATGCACTGAATTTCCATAAGCCTTAATTAGGTTGTTCCCCAATGTCCTTAATTTAGAGGCAAAAGAGACACGCTAGTTGATCGTGTGTGTAGGGACGGCTTTGCATTTCAGGGTATTTTCGTTGCTATAAACTTCCGCAATGGAGAGTGAGGCAACGTGTTGGAAATTAAAGCCGTGCATCAGCTGCCCTAGTGGCCTCCCTGCCCCTCGTGGAGGTGTAGCTGTGTGGTACACCCTGCACCCATAAACATTTGCAGCTAATGGTAGTAAAAATGGAGATATCTGRAATATCTTCCATCCCAGCCCTCCTGAATAGTCATAACAACGTGCATCCTGATTTAGTTCGTCATTTTATTCATCTTCTGGCTAGCGCTCAGCTCTGTCTTAGGCTGTGCCACGTTTGCAAGCTCACCGTTCCCCCCCTTGTGTTACAAAGTTTGTACCTTCAGTAAACTTCATTGACCAAATGACTCTAAACTGGAATTTTGCTAAGCTTTAGTTGGTGCAATTGCTTGCGCTGTGGGACTGCCCGAAAGCTGAGCACGCTTCCTCTGGGTTCACAACTTTTGCAGTTCTTTTAAGATACCGTAACGGAGCGTTCTTGATGTTGCTCTAGCACAAGCATTGCCTCAGTTGAAGGCAGAATTGATTTCTCATGACTTCCTGGTAATCCTGAATGTCTACGYGCATAACTTGAGATTTGCAGGCTGGAATTAATTTGTAATTTGGGATGGAAGGAGAAGCTCCAAGCTGCACAGGAGTCAGGAGAGGTCCCAGAGGAGTCAACCTCCTCTGAACACTTTGTGCATGAAATAAAATCGGGATTTGGAGGTTCCAGGCAGCAGCTCTGTTTAGKCTGAAATCCTTGAATCAAAATGGTTGGTAAGTGGTGCCTTCGTTACAGGCAAAATAGGGATTTTTACATCTCTGGGCAATGTGGAGTAGATCTTTAATAGATGGTATCTAATTCTCTACTCGGAAAGTTTCCTGTGGGTTTCTCTAGGCACGTTGCAGGCAAGCCAAGCAAGCGAATAATCATTTTTGTGCACAAATGTGGAGTCACTGAGTTAAAAACTGGGTTATTTTTACATGTGTGAAATAGGAATCCTGCCTTTGAAAATGCATGCCTGTCTCTACTGATGCCAGGAGCAAAGATCTGGATTTTAAGCATTTTGAGAAACTCACCATTCTACAAAACTTTCAATAAGAGATAAAAGGATTTTTAAAAAAAAATTAGGGTTGTTTTTAGAAATTGGGGTATGTTTTTTTCAAATTTTCCTCTAATTAGCATRTTTTACTTGATTTAGCTGCCAGCCRTGTTTAGAAAAGTACCTTATCTACTTTTGGTTTTATAGGAAAATGTTTATTCCAAATTCACCTTAATTATACTTCAAAAGCATTAATTTTAATTATGTCTTGTAAAATTCTCCATTTTCAACTTCCATATCATGCAGTTTTTTTTTTTTCTTTTTCTCTTTAAAAATAACTTTGGAGATCACAGAGGTTCTTACGAGCAGCTATCACCATAAAAGCCAGTTGTCATTTAGATGATTTTTTTTATTTCCTTCAATGCCTTTCTGACATTAGCCTTTCTAATTCAATTGCTTTACAGTAGAAGCACAGGTCAGAGCTAAGGAGAGAGGCTTGGGGATTTATACTCTGTAAAATACATGTGATATGCTTTCACTTTGAAGATGGTAAACAGACCATGTATAATCCCTGGAATATTTAGTAGATCTGCCAGGCCATGAAGACAGCATTTGTAATTTTTGTCTATCTACATACATTTTTACATGGTTGTCCATCCCTATGACATCCAAGCTCTATTCAAAAGCAACCTGAGGAGGGAAGGCTGAAYAAGGAGTGAGAAGGGAATATATCATTTCACAGTAGGAGATTTTAGAGTTTGGGCTTTCTCCCCCCCYCCCCCCCCCATCTCTCTGCTGTTGCTCTTTAATGAATCGTTCTTCTAACCTACTTTAAATTGAGCACCTAGCATGCTAGATGTTTTGCAGATGAATCATACTGTGCAATGCACTTATGCATATCTGCTGTGCAAGTACATTGTCAGCTTGTATTTGATAAGCTACCAGCACATGTGTTTTCTTTTTTTTTTTTCTTGCAAGGTGGGGATGGTAGTGTTGTTCTCAATGTGAGAATAATGCATCYGCTGCTAATAAATCAACCCTGGTCCGAGAGTGTTTCACTGCTTTCACTACCATCTTGAGTAGCGTTATCCTTGGAGGTATAAATTAAAATGGAAAATACATAATCTGGAAAGCTTTCCAGAATCATCTTGAAGAATGTGAGCTTGATGTTACACTGGGATTTCTTTGGTCTGGAAGAGAGCTAACAGTGATGCTGAAGATGTGTTCTGATGACACYCTCAAGAGCAGGAAGATGCAGAATAGCAGAACAGCTACTTTTCTTTTACAGAATATCCTATTTTTTTTTGCCTTTGTCATACAATAATTTCTGATGCTATCTGTACAAAAGGAAATGGATCTGTTTCTAGACAGTTCTTTGAATTCCTTCTGGTCCAAAAAGTRCGGTTTTGGTTGCTCTCTTTTGTACTACTTGTCTCTTATTCTAACATCTGTATAGAATATATTATGTTTTTCTTCCTTAATCTGCAGCTAACTGCCTACAGCTGCTAGTGGGTACGGTCTCTCCGCTAAGTCAGGAAAAGCCTGGGCCGCAGGAATAAGGATTTCAGGAACTCCTGCTGGTTGTTCCCGCTAGGTGTTATTACAGCGAGGTTCCTCGCAGCCAAGGGGAGAAAAATATGCTGCAGAATGTGCTGATCTGCACAAAAATATTTAACAAGGAGGGTTTGACTCTAGCAAAGGTCCAGCAGAAAAGAGGTTTTCTGCTTATCAACATCATCTTGGGGATGGAAATAGCAATGCCATGTCCTTCAGCACTTTCCTTAGGAGTCATTTTTCTGCYTCTCCTCCCCCAGCTCCCAAACCCACTGGATTCTTTGGTATTTACTGGAACCAGGAGCTTAGCAAGATTGCAATGTTTTGGAGCCTTTATAATGTCTCTGTTTCCATTTGCTTTCTCTCAGCCAGCTTTCTGCCAAATCATCCCTTGCTTTCCAAGAGAGGGTGAAAAACACAGAATGCAAGATGAAGCAAGTATTTTTGGGGTTTGTTTTCTTGGGGAGCATAAGTGGGAGCATCCAGGAGAGATCTCCGTGAGTCAGCTCTATCCGAGGGCTGCTCTTCAGGCGTTCTCAGCTGCCTTCCCAAAGATGGCAGCGCCTGGACTAGGGGTCGTTCTCTAGGTGGGTCACATCATGGTTCCCTAGAATAAAGTAAGGACCTTCACAAATGGGGGTTTGCTTTATTAAGCCATCCCAGTGTGCCCCCGAAGCCCATGGGAACAAAGTCTGAGCATCCATCAGCTGCAGGAGGTGTGTGGGCACTTTGGAATTCAAGGTCTACACTTTTAAAAAAGGCTCTTGTGCCGGTTTAAATGTCAGGCCTCTTTGAGATGTTTTAGGATCAAGCCTCTTTACCAGTACGTGTGTTTTGGAAACATGAAAAACTACTTGAAAAGGAGACAACTCTTTCAAAAGGAGATAAATATCTACTGCTGTTTTGCTAATGGGGTGTCTGAGGCACAGTGAGATCTTACAAAGGGCCCCCAGCAGCTGAAGCTGAACTAGAACCAGGTGCACTGAGTCACAGGCAGAGCCAGGCTGCTTGAGTGYTGGCTTCATCGACATCTCAGGTTGGCAGGCCTCGCAGGCTGGGACTCCAAAAAGTCGTATCCCTCTCCTGAAAAATGTAGGTCAGCTATTTTTACTTAGGTGCATGAAGATAATTTCCCCCCTTTTTTTTTTTTTTTTTTTTTTTTTTTTTTTTTTTTTTTAAACTCACATTAAGGATCCTTAGTTAAGTTTTGCAAATGTATTCACCCTTCCAGCTGAACAACATAGAGGGAATCCTGTAAGTACCATGCATTATTTGCCAGTTGTACGGATATAGCTCAATTTGCTGAAGCAACATGTTTCAACCTTTCCAAGCAATTTTTTCCTGTGGAGCCTTCTATTCTGCAGGAAGATTTGCAGTTTGTTGATTTGAGATGAAAATAAAATTGAGAATAAAATGAAAATTTCCCACAGGATGGCATTTCTTTTGCAATAGCTCCAGTTTCCAGCTAATGTCAAGAAAAAAACCCACAAACAACTGCAGTCAGGATGCTTAATTTCAACACTGCATTTATGACTTATCCTTTGTCATTGCTGTCTGAAGAACAGAGATACCAACACGCTTTACTCAGGACTTAAAATATCCATTAAATCTGAGAGCTAGTGCACTAACAAGTATGATTTGTTAGCACCGATTTAGCGCACTCGACACGAACGTGACCTTGGTTCTCTGTGCGCTGGTGGAAATGGAGTCACCCCTGGTCCAGCCCATCTAGTGGCTGCTGAGCTTTAATACCAAGCAGGTTCTTTCTTTTTTATTGCAAATGCCTTTGCCACCAAAGTGCTGCAGATGGTGTGAAGTCCTCAGCCTTCTCGGGCCTAGCAGCTGCCCAGAGTTCTTGGATTTGAGGCTGGGGAAGAGAAGAGGTGAGAGTAGAAAGAAAACAGAATAGCAAGAGGGAGAAATCCAAACTGCTTTCAAGAGAGCTGAGTGGTTTATGGAGGAAATTAGGTAAAGCGATGTCTGCAGCAGTTGGGGGTTAGGTTTGGAAACTCAGCAGGTGCCTTCTGGTCTGCTTCTCCRTTCATGAGCTTAGGAAATGTTCTTTCTTAGCAAAACCACTCCCCTTATACCTGTCRTTTAATTGAAGCTATTAACATAATTACTTCTAAAAAGTTTTTGAATATTTTATACTTTTTCATTTATTTCTTTTATTAACTGGAAGGGCACAAAATCTCAATTCTCCAAGGCAGAGAGAAGTCTGTACAAAYCTTTGCCAGTATGAGTACTGCGCAGAGGAGTGCCATGCCACAGCAGGACCTCTTGGGCCAACATCACTCTCCAGAGCCCTGGAGGATAGCCAGTCTCTCCCAGCTCCTACAGCTCGCACAGGGGAAGTACATGGGAGACCRTGAAAACACAGTAATATCTTGGCCAACTGGAGAAATAATCTGAATAAATAGTTAAGTGATGCAGCAGGGTCAAAGCATCTCAGCAGGAACAGCCAGCTGCGCAAGTACAGGATGGGAAACCACAGACAAGGTCCATCAGAGAAGGACTGAGGGTGTTGGTGGTTATGAGCCAAATGCGAGGCAATGTATGCTGCAAAGTTTGGTTGCTTTGCTGCTGTTTAGCAGCAAAATATGTCAAGACAGGGCAAATGGGCTTAGGAGCAGTGCCATGTTCAGTCTTGTACAGTGCTTCAGGAGCAATGCACGTAGGTAAAGAAAGTCCAGAGGAGACAAAGCAGGATGATCAGATGCCTGGGAAACATGATGTAGAAGCTAAGATTCAAAGAATAGGTTGTTTAAGCTAAAGAAGAGATTCACCAGGGGACAGAACAAGAACGGTCTTAAATTTTATGAAGCCCACTGCAAAGAGTCTGAGTTCATCTGATCTCCAAGCCCGTGAGCAGGAATGGATGTAGCTTCAGTTGCAGCAAGAAGGGTTCAGATCAGTTATTAAAAAAAAAAAAATTAGAAGAACAGAAAAGAAAAAGAATAGAGAAGCCCTGAAAAGGGTTACTGGGGATATGGCTGAGTCTCCATCGCTGGAGGCTTTTACAGGTGATGCAGGGGACACCTGCCCAGATGCTACAGCAAGTACTGCTGTGGTGTGGGGCCAGTGGTGGAGCTAAGTGATGCCCTTCAGGGAGTTCCAACCCATTTTTTCTGGGAATTTATGAGCTGAGGTGAGTCACAGCAGCAGGAAATAGAGTGATTTCTCCTTTTCCCATCTTTTGTCCCTATGCTGTTCAAGCTAGCAGTTTTTGCTGTGAAAGTATGCACCAGCCGTGGGTCTCAGAAAAGTGGGAATTGCTGATATTTTTGTGTTTCGTTGACTTCTCTTGATAATATATTTTTTAATGGCTTTTTGCTTGCTTGGTAGGAAAACCACTACTTTCCTGGGGGCAGGTGAATTGACTGCTGCAGACAAAACGCAACATAGCATTCAATGACTTTAAAAGAAATGAACAAAGCAATTTTCAGCTTGAAATAGTAGTAATAAGGTTTCTTAATAAATTCAGGCCTGGCAGGAAGRAATGACAGAAAATAAAGTGTGCAGGGGTACTTGGAGATTAACAGCTTGGTGCCTGCATCCAAGGAAGCAGGAATAGGAAAATGATACAAACAAATACAGGCTTATTAATTTGATCCSACTGGTATTGTTAAAAACATTAAGGTAAATGGAAAATGGGAGAAAATTCCTTGTTGATTTATAAATGTGGGCTGTGACAGACAAACATGATGGTTTACTTCAGTTAAGATCTTGATTTTTTTTTCCCCCCTGTCTGGCCTTCAGTCAAGTGTAAAAAATACAGTACTACATGGAAAATTGCTGGCTGGGCTGGAGACGGTGGAGGGTGATACAGCTGCGGTGCACTGGGTGTTGCTGAAACAGCAGACTGACAGCTCGTGCTGAAAGGAAAATGAGCAGGTGGCACGGGTGCTGCTGGCGGGTTCCTCCCTCGGTCTCGGTGCCGGTTATCTTAAATGTCTTTGTTCCATGTCTGGCACCAAAAGTCAAGCTTTGGCCTCAAGACCACCAGTGCCATTCAGCGCTGGGTGCAGTCCTGTCCTGCTACGCTCTGACGGCACTGCGGACCTTGGATGAAATGGGGAAAGCAACAGGAGTGACATAAACTCCCACCAAAACCAAAATCGCCTCCCCCTGCCAAAAAAACCTGAAATGAAATACTGAATATTTGACATTGAGTATTTTGACATTCAGTTTCAACATTTTCCAAAACAGAAATACCTTTGCAATAGCTCCAATTTATCAAAAAAAAAAAAAAAGTTTTATTGACATGACTTTTTCCAGCCAACTCTGAAAATTTTCCAACCACTCCTGAAGATGAGGAAATAACCAATGAAAGTAGTTGTGAGAAATGTGGTGTTAATRAAATAGCATTTCCTCAGATCAGCTTGTTAACCAAATTTGGAAATGATTCTCTTTATACTTAGACTTGGTGAAATGATCATGAATATTTSAAATGTGAGTGGTACTGCTCTAATTGAAGCCTCTTATGAGAGTCACATGATTATTTAATGAGTGAGCAAATGCATCTTTTCTAAATACCTGTTTGTGCCACTTGGTGCTTTTTTTCTCTTGATGCTGATGCATACAAGTTTGTCATTGGCAAAGATGTCTTCTAGGAAAACCATTTCTCAAGCACTGATGAAAAATGAGGATTTGGTTGGAAGAGCGACTGTCGCGGTTCTGATGCAGCTGGTCCGCTGCCGTGTCTTTTGCCATTTTCTGGATCTCTTCTTTAACACTGCAGTGATGGGGAATAATCAGGTCTGCAAAAGATTAGAGCATGGGGACACTGGTAGTTTTACCATTCATGGTATACTATGTGTTGCACCAATTTTTCACCAAAAGTTTATTTATGAAGTTTGGGAAAGAAGGACTCTCTTTCCTCGAGATCTCATTAAAGCATTCAGCTACGGCAGAGTTCAGAAGAGGCTTCTCTGAAGTACATTGTAATTGAATATAAAACTCTGCTTTTTGAATATAAAGCGAGACGTGTGATCTTCCTTTTGCTTGGCAACCCAGGCTGCTGCTGATACAAGATAGTACAGAGTGAGCCGCCGGGATTGAAGAACGAGCGACGCTTTTCTCATCGTAAGGGTTAGTACAGCTGCAACAGTCCAGGTTATCTGATCTACTTGATCCCCTGAGGTTACACATATTTTTTCATCTGGTACAAAGGCTAGGGTTTATCTCCTTCTGTTTGGATAGCAGCTCCACAGGTAAGCACGCTCATTTTCTATCCCAGCAGATATTCCACCCAACGTTGGTGACTGTCTTCCAGCTCAAGTGAATTGTTGCAAATCCATCTGGGTGACATGGATATTTCCAGAAGTCCTTTATCTCTGTGTTTCACTGGCTGGCTTAAATTATTAACAARCTGTCCTTTCAAACTAAGCTGCCAAGCCAGCCACAACTCCTCGAACCATTAAYGCAGTAAGAGGCAAATTCTTTGCGAAAGCACAATCCTTTTTGTTGACTGGATTCCACTTACTGACCAAAGGAATTATAGATCAAGGAAGAAGAAAAGGAAAGAAATAACAGGCTCGGAAATCTGAAGCCGGACATYGATACACAGGACAGTATCATGGCAGTCCTTTGAGCATGCAGATAAGATCCATTTGGGAATAAATAACAGAGAATGTTTAGGAAAACAGCTGGAGGGAGCAGTGTTAGTTATTTCCATTCGGTAAGATTAGTGTTTTTTCATAGAATATGAAGGCCCGATTTTGATGTTTGTCAATATTTACRGATCTCAGTCTGTATGCAAGTAGAAAAAGAAGGTCTCAAATAGCACTCCGTGCGTGTTTAAAATAAGCTCCATTTTCTGTGCTTTGCTGACTCAACCGAAATGGCCTGGTATTTTGAAGGGCTGGGAACGCCTAAATCCTTTTTCAGCTGCCGCAAGCTGGGAATGCTACACATCTCTTACAGACAGGGTTTTGTTTAGTGGGGCGAACTCTCCAGGCACCCGCGATTAGAAAAAATTACCTTATGTTCTCACCACAGCAAAATCTGGCTGAGCTGGTAGCAGGGTGACTGACTGCGATCAGCCTTCTCGGTTTCTGCTCGTTCCTGATGGTGCATGAAAGCTTTGCTACTCTGTTTTGGGTCCCTGTGATATTTCAGAGTAGGGAAAAGCTCAGATGAAAATGGGGGGGGGGGGCAAAGAAGAGAAAAAGGGTATAAAAGTTGGCCTATATGGAACATTTTATTATTAAATATCTGCGACTGCAAACATTTACTTCCCCCCCCATCAACCACTATGACAAGCCCAAGAGAAAATCCATTTTTTTAATAGCTCCCTACATTTTTGTTATATGGCTCTGAGGTAACATTGTTTTCTATATTCATAAGGGAACATATCCTTTTTGTATAACCTTGAAAAGTAGCAACAAGGCATTAATGCATTTTTTTACCTAATATTTGGATTTTTCTTTCACAAATCTATGCTTTTAGACTTTTTAGGATGCTTATAAGACATGCCATTGAGTCTGTGTTGAACAGGGGGTATTTTTTACCTCATTGCCTGCAAGACTGAGGAGCACTTCCATCCAATTTGAAATGTAAATGCTTGGATAWGTGTGGAGCTTGCACACACAAACTTATTGTCCCATGGGGCAAAAATGTGATTTCTGAGGCATATGGAGAAGTTATTCAGCCATTTGCTACCTTTGTCCTCCCACATCTCTCCAGCTCATAATCAGCTCATGCTCCATGCTCCTTGCTCTTCCTCCCAATCGGACCTCGCTTTAGCGAGATGGCTGGTGGACTGTGTCCYGCTTGGGGCCCTAAGGAGGTGTAAAATAGAGTGACAAATTGGATAAGCCAAGGCAGAGGTGTGAGGGCCCCATGRTGTGAGGGGTTGCTGAGGGCGTTGAGGTTGTTTGGCTGGGGGAGAAGGACAAGSGACAGCTGCTGCCTGGTGGATGCTGATGGAGTAGGGGGGAAAAAAGCTGTGTTTCATCTAAGGAAAAAGATGGTGYGGTGGTGAGGATATTTTCCCCAGGATTTGTATGAGCACATTTGACTGGGTGACTGAAGTGGGGGCAGCTGCCCACTGTCCCAAGTGCCAACACGTTTAGGAGAATCTGGACCTATTTCTATGTCTTTAAAATGAAGATTTTTTTCCTGTCTCTCTCCCTCTTCTACCATCCTCCAAGATGACTAACGTGGTGACCTCTTGGGGCCAGCACTCTTTTGCCAGCAGCATTTTGCAGGAATTGGTGGTGATAACGGAATAAGCGAGAGGCAGTGACAAAAGAGCCCTCGTGTTTTATCATGTGCTGTACCATCAGCTCATGGATGGAGAACTCAGTTAACACCCGAGAAACCCTAATTCCTCTGGAGGAAAAGGTGTTTGGCTGCATGTGTCTGTGCTCTGAGTGTTATTACAGTTGTAGAGTAGTGGGACTCACTCACACCAGCTGGTTTTCACCAAGGCGACAGCGAGGAGAGCAAGTCCTCGGTGCTGTCATGTCTCTCCTGCTGTGGGCAGGTTGGTTCATTTTCCAGTTTAATTTCTGTGAGCAATGTGTGCTTCACCTTCTGTTCTGTGCACTGTGGCACGGGATCGTTCTGACATTTTAGCATGCCAAGAAAGAAAAATAAAAGCRCCTTCATTTATCTGGGTTAGCAGCTGCTTGCATGAAGGGAGCTGAGTGGAGATGCTGGACCCCAAAGGTGCTGTGTACAGTATGGCACGATGCAGACTGTGATCTACCAGCTTTGCAGTCCTCCAGCCTTGATGAGCTCTGGATAAACTCCCTCTAGCAAATAACGTTATGTGAGGAGCAGTGTGATGTGGGGCTGGTATTCCCAGGGAGCCTGGCCAAAGTGGAAACGTGGCAGTGGGGCRGTGCAGGCGATGTGGGGAGACAGCAGGTAGAACAGCATGTCCAGGTGCAAAGAGAAATGAGAAAACAGTAAGAGACATTACTGAAATATAGGGGTGTTCAACACTAGGCACCAGCAGGCAGCACGCTATGGCTGAACTGTCCATCTGTCCATCCCGCCTGGACAGTGTCACACTGAGATATGAGGAGAGGGACACAGAGCCTCCAGGTGTGATGATGAAGAGGAGAGTCATCAAGAGGTCCTGGCAAGAAGGTCTGGGAGGGGGAGGCAGTAGAGCAAGTAGCGGCTGGGATGGTGGCACACCAGGGATTTATAGGATGAGCGAGGAAGATATGCCAGCAACCCATAGTGTGCTTTGCTGTTGGTTTACAGAAACTAAGAGATTTGCAGCCTCCCAGTATTTCTGCCGCCCCTGCCTGCGCAGTGCCTTGCTGTAAGTACTGAGGGTGACAGGTGGTGCAGGGGACCCAGACCTTTGGCCGCTATAGGTCAGTAGAGCTCCATGGTCCTTCAAGGTCAGGCAGACCATGGTCTATCCAGTGACGGGCTTTGCATGGATCTGCCCCTAAAGCCTTCTCTGAGCCCAGCTTGTCCTTGGGAAGGGTGGATCTGATCCCTCATGTTTAGCATGCTGTTGACTTTTTGATGTTACATTCCTCTCTTGATTTCTCCAAGAAGATATTTGGCAATTGCTTGGAATGCTTTTGACGGTCCCCTTTTTGTTTTCTTTGGCTTGAAGGCATGGAAATCTGCATACACATTATGCTAAATACTTTTAATTTCACACTGTTTGAGTCACTGCTTCCTGACCTACGGCAGCAGCAGATTAAGCTGGGGTTGACCTTTCTCTAATCTGCAAATTGAGAAATTTGTCCTGTGTATCCCTTAGTTATGAAACAGCGATTATACTAGCCAGGATAAAATCTGAAGGCCATCAGCTCCTCTGGCTCAGCTCATCACCAGCTGGGAGCAGCAATACATTTCTCCCAACTGCAAAATTAGCTGGGTGCATTGCAAAGAGTGGTCACCATCTCTTTTAAATGCTAAGCTTAAGGCTAGCATGTTCTTTGTTTATGTTTTAGTAGGAAAATAAACCCTGGAATTGTGTTCTGTTACTGTAGGAGTTAAYATGTGGTTTTGTTTCCAGGCCATTTCTAAGGAGACGTGGTGTTTGCAGGTCATCTCTAGCATGTGGGCTTGTCCTAGTTGCAAACAACCTTGCAGTTTTGCTTCTGCTGGAGACTGTAATTCATCAGGCTCCTCTTTTCCCTTTCTCTCCTGAGCATCAGCCAGAGATCACTTAATGTGCCCCTGTCAGTCCTGGCTTAGGAAGTGAGGAGCCAATGGGTCCCAGGTTGGTGCCTTCCCACCAGTTCTCTGCATCCCGGTGTCAGACAGCCACCAGCCTTCAGACGCAGCCCCTTTGACACCATGGCAACGTGTCTGCGATCCCTCCCCGCTTGCTCTTTTCCATCTGTCTCTCAGGGAAAAGTGCAAAGAGCCTCATAATCTGCTGTGCCAGGCGGGGCCGTGGGGAGGGGAGCTCCTCTTGAGAGGCAGATGGGCCAAGGAGACTGTGGACAAGAAGATGCTCTAGCCAAATCTGGACTAGCYCCCTCCCAGTGCTGCAGCAAGTGGTGGGAAGTGCTGAGGAGGATGTGTGTGCTGGAATGGAGGGGTGCCCACCATTCACAAGTCTGATTTTCACCTGTTATAAACTGTTAACCCCCAGGCAGGACATCTGAGAACTTGAGAATGTTGCTACATGCTTCCTATTTAGTGCTGTGTGTATTGAATGAATAAAAAAAAAAAAACTAGGCACAGCCCATGCAGAGCTATTTTCCTTATCAGGAGTGGCTTCAGCTGAAAGCACTTGCTGCTGAGTAGGATGTCAGGATTTTCTGTGCAACCAAGAACATGGTTCGTATGGMTTCCTGGACCCATCCATGCAGGCATCTGGGACTCAAGGAATAGTTAATGGATCTCTAAGATAAATGGGTGAAAATAAATGGGCCCTTGAGGCCTGAGGGCAAGTTTCAGAGATATTCCCACTGCTTTCTTAGGTCTATTTAAAAGAGGAATTGGCTGCTATTTTTGTATTTGGAAATCCAAGAAAAGTTTCCAATCCCAGAAGATAGGGAGCTGTGTGAGGCAAGCACACACTGGGATGCTGAAGATGACGAAGAAAGTCCGCTCCAGCAGGTAGGGCTGTCCACCCAGAGAAAGACAAGTGGGGCAGTTTTCCTGCCTGTCTCCCATGCCTCTGCTGTTGCAAGAAGTTGAGGAGCAACCCAGCTTGCACGTGGCAGTGTCTCCTACCTAGTGTCACAGTCCTGGCAGTTGTCACTGTGACTGCRTATACTTGCAAGCACAGAAAGTCTCCCCTCTTTGCGACGGAGGAAGCTCCTGGAGGTGTTTGAAAACACCCCATATTTGCCATAACTTTGTATTGCCATTTTTCATGCTTTTCWTGTTCCTTCTTTTCTTTTTTTCTTTTTTTTTCTCCCAGAAGTCCAAATCTCCAGGTATTTGTTGCTCAGAAGATGGAAAATCTTTGATCTRGGGCCACTGAAAGCATGCACAGGCACAGKGCAGGGCAGGGGAGAGGAAGGAGGATTAGAAATCCGTGGAGGGAAGGGCAATAGTCTTCCCAGAACAATTCCCATGTTATCACATTGCAACTTTTTCATATTTGGAAGAAGAAAAAAAAGGTTTTAGCCTCTGTGCAAAGGGATTCTGGTCCCCTTACAGCGTGGTGCAGATGCAGGCTCCAGCCGTGGCCCTCAGCCTGCAGCGTTGGCCATCAGTACCTGTTCTCTGGATGCTTTGCACTGCTCCTGTTAAGGTTAATTGCAAGCTGTTCTTGAGGAAACTTTCTGGAGTCCTTTATAAAGGGAAACTGTTAGAGCTGCTGTGTTTTGTTGCCTGTTGGGCTGGTTTCTTGCTGCTCGGTGTGAAGGGATTTGTATAGGAAGGCTCTTATATTTTTGCTGTGCTTTCACCCTCATCATTGTACGTTTTGACTGCAGTCACTACTGTGGTTTGAGCCTCAACTTGTGTAGGAGGCTGCAAGTCAGGGACTTGCTTTTCTGTCCGGCGTTTCTCTCCTCCTGCAACCACTTTGGTGCACCCTGCATCTTTGCAGCTGAAGATCCCCAACCGCTGACTCTCCCTGCGGGCAGGAGGTTTGCAGAAATGCCCAAGATGTGGGACAGCGCCTTCCTTTGGGGACTTTGCCCGCTTTCCTGGGAGCAAACGCCCACAGCTGCTCTCCTGGGGATGGAGGCAATGGCTTGGGAGCTGCAATCCCCCCGCACAGGTCTGGGAGGATGGGGATTTTCCYGGGATGTTCAGAGCCGGAGGGTGGGCTGGAGCCCAAGGCATTTTTTGTGCTATCTGTGCCAAACGGGGCACGTTCTGCTGTGGGGGAAGCACCCTCCGAGGGCAAAGGTGTGGAAGTGGTGTCTCCATCAACCCGTTGAAGCCAATCAACCTTGCCGCCTTGCCTGCCCACGCGAGGTGCTGAGACAACCTCTGTATTTGCAGCTTCTGCAATATCTATGCAGCGGATGTGGTGCATGGCAAGATTTCTACTCTTTGGAGGTGGGTGAGTGCCCCCCGTCCTGGCAGCTCTCCAACCTCGGTCCCTCCAGAGAACTCTGCAGCTGCCTGAAGGGAGATTACGAAGCATCATTTCCCAAACCCTCTGTGTATTAAATAGGTTGCAGAGAGCTCACGCACAAATAAATGTTAGTTTGGGAAAACACACAGGTTAGCCGTGCTGTGGCTTGATAAAACCTGGTGGGGCGACAAAATGGAAGTGTCAGTGGGAATTGCACAGTCAGCCTGTTTAACCTCCAAAGAGAGCCGGAGCCCCGGCGATGGAGAGTAACAGCCCTTCCCTAAAGCAGAGGAAATACGGATCTGGAGCACGCATCCGGGGCCGCGGGATGGAGCGGGCCCGTGTCCCCGGCTCCGAGAGCGCCTCCGCAGCGGCGGTGCTGCGGGAGGCTCCTCTCTCCCGGAGCCGTCCTGGAGGGTCCGTCCCTTCCTCAGTGCAACGTGCCTGCTGTGCCACACTGAAACCTCAGTTACGTGCTAACGGCCGGCCCCAAGCTGCTTCCTGCGTCTGCATCAGCACGAAATTAATCTCTGCCCGGYGCCAAACGCTGATGTGTGGGAGAGCCCCGGCCTTCCCTGGCTGGGCAGAGACTGAGCTGCTAATTAGGAGCCTGGGCTGGGCTGTCAGGGTTGCCCTGAATGGGGATTTAGGGACATGCCTTGCAGTGACGCTGATCCCGTTAACACCGCTGCGTGGCAAGTGCCGGTACCTGAATACGAGAGACCTGTTTGCATTTAATGTGGGAGCTGGGTGCCTCTCTGTCGCCTCTCTGTCTCCCTTCAGATTCTCCTCCGTGCAGCTCTAGCATCTTGCAGGCTGCACCAAGCACGTGTAAAGCCAGCTGTCTGCCCATGGAGAAGCGCTGGAAGTTATTTGGTGGCAAAGCGACACACACTGAGAGACCGTACTTCTTTACGCAGCACCTACATCTCACGTGGGTGTGCAAGGAAGCACGCTGGATTTTCACTTCTGTTTAAATTCATTCTCCTATGGAACTGGGCAACTGCGTCTTAGGTAGGTCGCAAATTCGTTACGTTCATATGCAGCTTCTCAGCTGCACGTGGACAGATATAAAGCAGGTAATGCTGCTGCCATCGCAAATTGTTGGGGTATTTTGAATTAAAACCTTCTTGGCAGTGACTTTCTCTGGCAGAGAGAAGAGCCCCTTGTCAGCAACACATGGAGAAATGATGTTGGAGACTTCCCCTCCAGTGAGCAGGGCCTTCCAAATCAGAACCCTGATGTAATTATGTGGGTTTTTTGGACTCCAGATCCTAAGAAACTCGCTGTTGAATAGTATGTTTCTTGCTAGTTCGTTCATCTGTGAATTTTCCTGGCAGGTAGCGTATAAATAGCTCTAAGGCACAAGCGATTCACGAGTTCTTTTCAGAATACAGATTTGAGTCATTTTAAAGCCTCCTACTGTAGTTCTTTTAAAAAATGAACTCATTATTTTAAGGGTAAGATTTATGCCTGAGAGGGAGCGAGGAATTCCTGTCTTAAGTTTGTGCATCCAAAAAAATACCTTGTTTWAAAAGCAATAAGGAGTACAATTGCATGTGAGCTGGCTAGCGAAGTGAATAGGCGACATCTGCACATCGCCGCTGTTGGTTGTGCTGTTCTTCAGCAATAGSTACTCAGCTTTCTAGAGCCAGGAATAGAAACCAGGGTTCCTTATTCCCAGGAGCCCTTTGCCATCTAGGGCAGAGCAATCCAGCTGGATCCCTCTGGCCATCCTTTCTGCCTGACCCCAAACACCATTCGGCTTTCCATAATTAGGGTAAAATTAGGGCAAGATCCCGCAGGGACAGAGGCTGCCGGAGCAGGGCTAGCACAGAGCACAGAGCTCGTCTGTATGTTGAGCAGAGGCTCCTTCTCCAGGTAGAAATTGAGTCTGAAGGGAATTGGGGGATTGGATAAATGCTCGTTGTCAGTGCAGAGGGCRTCCAAATCTTCCACAAACAGAGGCATAAAACCCAAGTAAATAGGGAAAAACAAAGAGATGGTTTCTCTAGTGTCACCACCTGTGTGGTACAACTTTGGCTGTCCTAGTAACAGTAATAACAAGGCTATGATGCTCACTGAACACACCAGGGCCAAGGAATAACACGTTTAGTTCAAATAGTAGGAGACCTCTGAACAGAGCAAACTAGTGACCTGCACTGGAGTCCACCTGAGACACTTCTTCCTTTGGATAAAATACCTCTACTTTGCCCATGCATAGGTAGTTAAGGGCTTTGTGTCATGTGTCCTTTTCGGCTATGAAAGCATCCCAGCATAGGTTTCAGGGAGTGAGTCAGGATTTATCTCCCAGTAAGTCAGACCAGCACCTTTTTTTTTTCTCTGAAATTGTATGCAGTTGTGCAATCGCAGTCCAAAGTGAGTTGTAGGACCAGATTAAACCTGTGAAGAGAGTTTYAATAGGATACACGGGTGGCATTTCCCTTTCTTTTGTCTTCAAAACATGCCTGACTGCCATGCCCAGAGCAGCTTTGTATCTCCTTCGCTCAATGTATTGCGCTCGCATCTATTGGAATTAGTATTGTGTCCTCAGTGCATCTTCCTGCAATGTGGCATCCAAATTCTGCCCTCAGCATGCGGAGCAGGAACGGACCATCACTCCTGTGGGGCAAAAGCAACACAGGCAAGCTCTGTATGCCGTAATCATCCACTACTCCTTTCAAAGCCCAAGGTGAAAATTAAAAATAGCCTGACACTTTTGATGCGTTTTTAGCACGTAGTTCTGCTGACACGAGCCATGTGAGTGAAGCCTGAATGAGTCACAYGTCATCAGCGCTCTGTGGCTTCCCAGTGTACGTTTTGGGGGTCCTTGAGGACTTACCACCGCTATTTCACTGCCATGGCTGCTGTGAGCCAGGGAGCCCAGAGCAGCGAGATGCAAAGGCGATGTCTGAAGGGATTCAGTTTACCCGTGACTCTTAGGCCAGTGTTGAAGCCATAAGCAGGAGCAATCTTCTGCAGAAGACCAGACTCCCTGTGTTGTGTTAATAAGTGGACAATAAAATMCTAAATTCAGTAGTCTTAACAGCTGCTGATGTTATGAGAAAGTAAAATATTATTCCTTTTTAAGAACAAAGTGAATAGATTTGAATCCATCTAATATTGAAAAGGCAATAAGCAACATACCGCAGCAGGTCTCCTGCAGAGATGTCTAACTTATTGGTGCATTACTCCTTGGTCTGGGAGCTTACACAGCTCCAACATGCAGTTACCTTCCTATGGAGTTAAGGTAGCTGGTATGGCTGAAGAAACATGGGGAATTGCCACATGTGACCATGGGGTCTCAGAATACAGCAGAGACGAGGTGGAGGTGAAGAGACACGAATCCTTGGCCTTCTCCACTCGGCCCAGCCATTGGGTAGTAATGTAAAGAGTGAAAAAAAAGAAGAGGAAGCTAAAGATCAGCTGTGTTTTATGTATGGATGATTATTGGAGGAAGGAAATGCTTCTTAAATCAGAAGAAAACTAAATCATCTCATTTAGTGTCCTGCAGAATTCATGCTTAAAGATTTCATCTCACAGTGCTCTAGCAAGGACAAACCCACTCTGCGAGTAACTGAGTGAGTGTTTCTGTGCACATCCATATTTGATAGCGATGAGAAACAGAAGAAGCCTTCTTATTTCTTCCAAGCCTTTGATTTATCTGAATTAGTATCTCCCTCAATTTGGCATGGTTCTACAATATTTTCTTGCAGATCATAATTCGTATTTGCTGCCCTTTCCCATAGCAGGTGTGGATGTACTGTAACCAATGGAGTAAAAAGAGGGAGAAGCTACGTGGGGTGCAGCTCATCTTCTGTGGCAGCTTCTGTGCTTAAAAATAAAGCAATTAGGATAGTGAGATAAAACAGCACTTATAAGTGTTTGCTCAAGCTCCGATCAAGTGTTTGGTTAGACTGTGTCCAAACACCAGTGCACTGATATGAGTGATGCTTCTCCTCATTAGTACAGGGATATTCTTTGATAATGAGGRTATTTATTATTCATAATCTGCTGCTGGTTGTTCTCATCATCARCTGAAGGAGACACCATAATGTGTGCAAATTGTTTAGTTCCGCAGTGGCTAATGAGCAGTGAGTATATTCCAGACTAAGAATTTGCCATAACTCCACAGGTGAGAGAGTATAAAGTATTAAGTAATAACATGCAGATAATGAACGTATTTACAGAAAGCAGAGCTGAGTGACAATAAAAAGGCCCAGGCACCTGAATAATTTATTCTGAACTAACAATATGATAGTAAAGGARGTCCATATTAAAAATATTTATATRTAAATATATATGCATACACATACAAAACATGTATATGTATGTATATATACATGTATGTATACACACATACCATTTGGGAACTCAAATGAAGTTCCTATATTTAAAAAGTTCCCAGCCTTTAACTGGTCCCGTTGAACACAGTGGGAGGCCGTCACTGGTGAGAGATGTGGCCACTCAATGTGTGCTTAAAAGCAACCTAGATTTTTTTGGGGTGCACTGGTGATGCACCCCCCTCCAAGAAAATTTCGTGCTAACTCATTTTCAGTAAGGTAGGAYTTGATTCTTATGTCCAGCCCTCAGAAAACTGTGGATCTCAGGTGAGCACTCTCACAAGATTTCTAACTTATTACTATAACTAGCTGATAACTTCAGTGAAGATTAAGGCACTATTGAGATTGCTACTCTATAAACGTGTAGTAAGAGAGATCCTCCGTCCAAAGGACACACAACTGAAACAGYCCCAGTTACACAGACACAGCTCCTTTGTGTTTCTCATTTCTCCACCTGTGTCCACCTGTGTCGTTTTAGGCTGCAGCTGTCTGGACCACTTGGGCCTACCTTGTTTTTCCAGCATTCAGCATATAGGGTCATTAGTCACTGGTGGGACTTCTAGAGCTTCACACAACTCAAATAAGTAGTAATAATAGTATGAGTGCTACAATTAATGGACTGTGTGCTTCTGGGCAACTGCATGGGTTTCTACTTAAGAACTGAACACCATACCAGCAGATAAGTTTTTTAAGAGTGTTTCTCTTTAGAAGCTATGGCTTGAAATTCAGGCTTGTCCWCTTGACAAAAAACATTTTGAACTTACTTTGAAAACTGCACTTACGCACCCTAAGAGTGGTGTTGTGCAGCCACAGGGAAAGCTCTCCTTGTCTTCTTGCCTTTCTGTCACTGAGACATTAAACCCACTGCTGTCCCTGGTGGCTGAGAACAACGGGGAAGCAGTTGTGCGTCACCTCGATCAACAACRGCAACACTCATCCTTGTGCTCTACCTCCACTTTTACTGACTGCAACAGAGCCTCTGAAGAGCTCTTGAAGTTCCCACCTTGCCTTTCAGGAGAATGGCAAGGCTTTCCAGGCTGACTTTTCTTTACAGTATCTCATCATAATTGTCAGTTAAGTCTAGATTACTGGAGATGAGTTTCATTGAACCCGCAACATGATGATCAAAGGACATGAGCCACACTTGATGGAGAATGACAGCCATTGACTGCAAGTAGAAGGATAAATGAATTAAATTAGTTGGTTGATGGGTTTCCTCCTTCTTTTTTTTTTTTTTT
>NW_028186557.1:3205706-3339794 GCF_003343005.1 Rhea americana
CTAATGCTGTGTTGCATCCCACGCACTTGAGTTGCTCCTGCAGTCTGTTGCTTTTTCAGATTCACACACATACATTTGCATTTGCAAACGCCACTATTGCTTTGCAGTAAACACTGCTCTTGCCTCTCTCCTAAGAGGATCCAGATGTCTTTTTCTCAGGATGGCACATTTATTTTTAGATTTCTCTGTTCATTGCTGAGTACATGGAATGCTCTTTGTTTTGTGTGTAGACCTCGGTCCTTATCACAGACATTGCATTCTGGGGTGAAGACTGTGATAGGGAGTGAAAAATATTTGTTTTATGAAAAAAGGTTGTATTTTTATTCTCCTGATTTCCATAGGTTCCCTCCAGGTGGGTCTATGCTGTGAACATTTTCCCTATACAGCTAACTCTGCCTGTATCTACCACTTGCTTCTTGGTTATACATGGTTTGTACAGGTATTTGCTGGCCTTTGGGAGCTGAGTAAGAAGAGGATTTTATTTTGTTCAATGCTTGAAAAAAAAAAAAAGAGTAGACCTCCAGCTGAGGTTTTCATATTGAGGGTAGTAATAGTCTAGTTGAAGGGCTCAAACTCCTCCTGTTGGGACAAAAGTGAAGAGTGAATCCCGATCATACAGAAGACAGTGGTGAAGGTCCTGTCGCCTGCAATGACTACAATATCATCCTGTGCAGTTTCACAGCAAGTTCAGCAAGACCTGGGAAAATGAYAGTAAATGCTTTTGCTCTTCCTTCCCATTTAATCCCATTTAATAATTATGTCATTATTTTTCATCTAACACCTAAAATGCCTTTTCCACCATGTCCTCCAGCTGATAGTAGCAGACACAGTATGTAAAGACTGCCACTCRTTCAGCAGAAAAGAGTTTCTTCTTATTTTCTTGCAGCAGAGACTTGAGGCAAAGTCACAATATGATATTTGCCCTATTTAGGAGAAGTACATTGATGAGCTGTTGCAGGTGTCTCTAGAAAACTTCATCCCATCCTCCTAGTCCCTGATCACCATTTGCCTTGTACTGCAGCTGCTGAGCTGAAGAGTGATCTAGGCTGTTGCTGGATGTACAATGAATAMAATATAATTGTTCTTGTGATTGCTCTGTGTACAGTCATGAACAGGTCTAACGCACCTGTGCTCCAAGTAGGATAAAGCAACCTGGACGATAAAGCACCCATCCTACCTGGAGCACCTACGCTCCAGATAGGTTCAACTTGCTTTATCCTATCMGCTGAAAAGGACATTTAGCATTTGGCTGGATGGAGGYGTAAATTGGACAGGGAAGGAGAGGTGGTTATTCCTGGTCACATCGCCCAGAGTGACCATTTTATCTCAGTCCTGCTAGGAGAGCTGTGTGGGARCAGCATCTTCTTTAGGCACACTGGTGCGTGCCTTCATGAAGGCCTGGAGTTATCACAAAATAGAGGAAGGTCTAGCAAATAGTAAAAGAGATAGTACTATAAACAAGCCAGTTAAATAACAGAATCATGCGTAGTCTGATGGTATAATTGAACAGCTGTATAAAATACATGTCCACGGCTGTATCAGCATAAGGCCAGCCAAATGAGAAACATGAGCAAGGAGAAGTGTGGAGAGCAGGCCAAAGGATGATTGCATGGTGGAGGCTCTCAAGGACACGGATTTCACACGTGAGACAACCACAGAAATGAAGAGACAGAAAAGTATGTTCTCGTCGCTACATTGTTTAGCAACCTACCGTGTGAACGTAAACGTCATGCGAGGTGCCCAGCTACGCCCCGTGTGCTCCTCGATCCCAGCAGCAACAGGGGGACATGTCCCGTCTCTGCTCCACTGCTTCCCTTGGCCCCGTCCCCCACCCGGACTCGGTGCCTTCGGCATCGGCCGCCAGCGGTACATGTGGTTTCCGTAAGCTAACAGCTACCGCAACACGAGCTTGTTAGTTCACCAGACAGGGATATTACTGAGATAACGTGAGTTAGGGTGAAGGTTTATAGTAGGACGATGGCCAAAACTACCAAAAATGGTGAGCTGATGTTTTCAGTATTTGGTGCCTGAAATAACTGACTATAAAACTTACTATTTCCTCGTAACAGTTGCAGAGCACTGAAGCTTCAGAGCTGAGATTTGGAAACCCCAGAACATCTTAGATCCTTTTTTTCCCCTTTAATAGTATTAAGTATTAGCATGCCTTGCTATATAATAATTTCTCTCAGCTAGAGCTTTTTAGTAGTTAATTACAGTTAGAATTGTTGATATTTGCTTACTGGTCCACAAATGTGATCTAGTATGTTGTAGCTGCTGCTCCTAAAAACCTGGAGTGAAATTTCTTAAAAAAACCAGAAGAATTGATGAGCTCTTTTTTGGCTTTCATTTTCTATACYGTTATTTAGTGACACAGGATAGAGAGGATGAGAAGCCAGGGGAGCTCCCATGGTAGTTCAAACAGCTTCTTCAGAGGCTCTTCCTCCCAGCTGAAGGATTTCAGGTTCTTCTGTTTCCCAGACTGCTTTCCCTTGCCGCATGTCTCAGGCAAAGCACTTCTGTAAGCCTCCGCATCCCTCCAGAATTGCTCAGTCCTGAGGAATATGAGAAATTTGCTCCATTCAGCACCTGAGCTCAAAACCATCCAGGTTGTTAACACCAGTCTGAGCAATATGACAACCTGCTCTGGCTGGGTTAGCTGCAGCCTTTTAAAGCYGAAAATAGAGGATGTGCCCTGGCATTATAGATACATCCCTTATGGGGTAGCTGGGATTTTTTAGCCCAGGATGTACTCTGCGGAGGCACTGCCTGTCCTTCGGAAGGTACCTTCACTTCCTCCTCCCCCYGTCCTCTTATCTGTGCTAAAAAAGCCCAAAGAGCATCTCTGTCCCTAAGACAGACATCACTGAAGGAGCAYTTCCAGCTTTATGGGCTTCCCTTCTTATTTTTGCCTTCAGACACCAGCTCAAAGCAGCATGATGAGTGGGCGCTAATTATGGAGAACTGCATCTCGACAACAGAGCCGTAGTGCTGGTGAATACAGAAAAATTACTCATTAGAGCAGCACGGTATTTAGTTAGATTGGCTTCCCTAGATATTAACATTCTGGCGTTAAKGCAGACTGGCAGTATGATACTTGAATAAAACTGTCTCAAGATAATATACACAGAAGGGGCTGTGCAGTTATGTCCAACCTGTGAAGCCTGCTAGTCRTTTCTGCAGGGGTCCCCACATGGTGTTTCTGCAAAAAAGACTCATCTTTGATCTCAGTAATTCACATATACAATTTCTTGGTGTTTTTTTAATAAAACTTGCATCTCAGGACATGGCCTATCATGCATGTAATTTACTTCACTGGGATAAAATGTGMTGATTCTGATTCTTTTCCCAGATATCTGACTTTCCACCACGTTGTTTTGCATGACTTTGCCAAGATGATAACTGCCTGGTGGCAAGGCTATCTGCTTGATGGCTCTCTACACACAGCTAGGAGCGTTAGACCTTGAAGCTCCCCCRGCAATTACACAGTTTGTACCCATTACATGGGTAGTGCTTGTGAAACCGTGGTTCGGGCTCACACTGCTTTAAGGAGAACATGCCCTTGTCAGGACACGGCTGCCCAAGCTCCTGGGCGGTGGCAGCAGGGGCATCTCATATGCAGAAAAGTTATARCCGACTGGTGGGCAGGAGAGCTTGCACAGGTGCCAAGGTTTGTGGTTCTGCAGTCCTCTGGGCTCTCCTTTGACTTGAACAMCAGCTTTTGCTAATTAGCTCGGTTTTATCTAGTTAGCACCTGAATAGCAGTGCTTCCTGCAGCTGCCTCCGAGCTGGTGAAGAGCCTGGATATACCTGGAGGAGCAAGGACGTGTGTGCTCTTACCTGTCTTTGCATGGGGAAATGTGTAAGTGTCCTTGTGCTGGTGTTACTCTGTTGGTTGATGCAGGAGCTGTATAGTACCTATATGTCAAATCCTCTCTGTTACCGCTTCGTTTACTGTGTTTCCTTTCTGTCAGTTTACTATATTATTTTCCCTCCTTTTTATTCTGGCTATGTTATTTTTCTTCTTCTTTTTTTCMCCTCACATAGTTTGCCTTAGGAAATAGAATGTGTCCTACATCTGTGCCTATTTTAAGGCTATGATCTGTTGCTTGTTACCAGCTGGGGATGTGGCCAGAAGGAGCTGTGATTACATRGGCACTACTGTTACAAGAGGAAATACTGGATATTTCCAAGGAGCCTGTAGGCACAGACCTTGTGTGCAAAGACATGTTTGTGACCCAGATTGTTGTGCTGTGAGGGRTGGTGCTCATCTCACCTGATTTCAGTAGTTTGAAAGTTGGAGCTCTTGTTTAAGGCAGTTGAATGAGATCCCTCTGCAGGCAGTGGTGAATGAGGCATGCTCAGAAAGCAAATCAGCGTGTTCTCAGTATCTGTTTTAGACCGGGAAGAGTATCTCTTTCCTGTGTGTTAATTCTGCTCAGATGTGCTTGGGAGTTGAGGGAGGCAGAAGACATTTAAATGGTTCTCCTAGATGAGAAATTCTGTCTGATTAGTGAAGAGCAATGAAAAAGACCTGGGTTGGTTTTATTACCTTAAATAATTTGGGCACTGTCTTCTCCTGCAGAAGCCAACAGAGCCTAGTAGAGCAGTATCATCCATGTATTGCTGAGTATGTGTGTTCATGGCTAGTAAATACTCTTGTTTCAAGCTGAAGTGCATCTGTGTGGCTTCCTTAGTCCTGATGTTGTGCGGAGCAGAGAGCTGAAGCAAGCTCGTCCTTCAAAGCAGTCAGCAACAACATACTTGCAGTACAATCATGTTAACCTTTATAACCCTTATACTATAATACTTACAGCTGGAAATGCTCAAATCCTCCTGGTCAGCTTAAACTCTGTAAAATAGTGTTACTGTGTGTCCCTGCTTAAATACACGTTCAGTAACGGTTGCTGTAAGAACTTGAACATAGCAAATTATTCCTGCTTTTAGAAGAGAAGTTCTTGCAGGATCCTTACCCTGACTGATTGCTTCATTATAGTCCCATATGTGTGGCTTTTTTGGGGGACAATTAGTATTGCCCTGTTTTAGGTGGGAACATGGCCCAGAGCTGGATCTAGGTGAGAGTCCAGGGATCYGGCTCCATCCTACATGTGCTCAAAAAAACCATTCCAGAAGGTTTTTTTGCCCTCAGATACCCCTGGGTGCTCTTCTGCCACCCCTTGGGGTACACAGCTTCAGATGATGTACTCTGTAGGTGCTGCTCAGCTCAGTGGCATGGTACATATGTTGTTGGATGCCACACAAGAAAAGGTGGAAAAGAAGGATCTCTGTGCCCACAGATAGGCCATGAGGAATCCTAGGGCAAGGGCTGTGCAAGGGGATCTGTACTACTTGGCCTCAAGGTCTCTGGCCTTGGTTTATTTAGTATTATACCTGCTTGACAAGTCAAGCATAAGCTTAAGATGTTCCTTAGTCTAGGGCGAGTTTTCTCTGAAATGCTGCTGTTCTGGTTAAAGAGTACTTTGTTTCACGAGAACGGGCTGATGGATTACACTGCTATTGCCTTTGCGATTGCTCACGCTCTGCTCCAATGTGAGAGCATTGCTCCAGTGCGAGGTCTGACTGCTGAAAAATGCCTCCCCTTCGCCTGTGTCCTGGTCCATTTGGGTGAGGGTGAAGGGCTGAACTTGAGAGTGGAGGTTGGTTGGAGATGGAGCTTGGTGTATTAAGCTGAGCATCTTCAGTAAGGAAGATACTGAACACAGTAGGTAGATAAGTTAATTTTTATGGTAGGGAGGCAATGGCTTCCAGGTTTCTCTATTTTGTGGGGTTTTTTGTTATGTTTTTTCTTTTCCTCCTCTTTAGCAAAAGAGGACAGGAGAGCTGCTTAGTAAATCTCTACAGTTGGGTGGGAGATCGTGCAAGCAGTGTGTGCATTGCATTACCTCTCAAAGCACGCCAGGGCACCAAGTGTGGTGCCCAGTGCCTCAGGTGGTTCCTCTATCCATGCCAAAAAGCAGACCTGCCCTGCCAGACTTAAGCCTGTGCACTGGGAACAGTGGAAAAGGATCACATTGGCTTTGGGGAGCTTGTCCTAGAGAGTGACCTCAGAGGACAGAAGTTGGTAGAAGTGCTTGGAGCGCATTTCAGAAGAAAAGCGATTGGGAGGTGAGGTGAGCAGTATTCATATAAGTGTCGTCCTGGGCTGCGCAGGCCTGGCTAAGTAGTTAAGGACAGTAGCACCCTTGTATCAATCTGTCCAACATGCACCCATTCCTGTGTTCTAGGTATGGTGGCACTTGTTGCTCTGGACTGTCTTCCACTGTGTTCAGTGGTTCTCCTGCTCTTCTTAGGAGGTCCCAAACCAATTGTCTGAAAATCTAAACTGCAGCTTGGAGCTTGAAAAGGGGGAAAATTTTCTCAGTGAATTCTTCTGTCTATTTTCATGTAATATTAAAGACCAAGCATAAGATTTATATTTTATAAGGTAGCAGAAGGGAGTGGATTTTGTATTGATTTTAAATTTTGCCATTTTTAGCTTACTACTTTATTCATCAGGAAGTGGTCTTTTGTGCAGAAGGAATGCTGTATATTACTCCTTTGCAGTACCATTTTGAAAATCAGCTGTGGCCTGATTTTCTCATGTTTCTCAGACCTGTTCTCCTTTGAGGTTGCTTATGTTTCTGACCACTTCAGTGCAAGCGTGGCTGAGCTGGAGGTGCTCAGCTCCCAGGCTGGAGGTTACAGGTCTGAGCTGGGCACCAAGACCACCAGTTTAGAGGCTGGACACATACTGGGAAGTCCAGACTTTTTTGGGGGACTAAAGGCAGCTAGCTGGCTTGGCCTGGGGAAGACAGGGTGAGATGCGATCTTGCCTTGCCCCAAGACATCAGCACCTTATTCTGGTCTTTAGCAGGGGTCACATGCAGCTCCCAGCTCTGTGGAGTGACTGTGTGAGCCCATGGGCTGCTCACCAGAGGGGAAAAGCACTGGTACTTCAGGCCAAGCTCTGAGGCAAAAGACCTGAATTTCAGTCCCTGTTCAGATGCTGGTTTATTTATGTATTATTAAAGATATATAAAGTTTTTAAGCAGGCAGCAGAGCCCTGCCTCTCTGCTTCCCAGTGAATGGTTTGGCTGGCTGGTTACACAATCCTGCTTGCTTTGCCTCAGTTTAAAACATAGAAATACTTATGTCACGTCCTCTAATGGTGGAAACTACAGTTGTTCCATTGACATCAGGACTGAATCTTCGTAGGGCACGTCCTAACCAAAGTGATGAGCACCAAAACACGTAGGGGTTCTTCTCCTACTCTTCCTTATCTGCAAGGAAATGCAGCCTGCTCAACCACCACTCTGTGCAGGGTGTTCTCCARGACACTTTCCACAAGAACTGCTAGTAGTTACATTAGCACTAGCTTGGAGGTGGTTCAGGCTCTTCTGCTAGCCTTGCTGGAAAGTAGCAGATGTGAATTCAATGGCATTAGTGGTACAAAGTTTCTTTACAAAAGAGCAGCCATTTCAGCAGTAGATGCATATTCCTGCTCTCTAAAAATTATTATGCTGCTCACAGCCTGTCTGGTTATGGCATCCTGAAAATCAGTTTTCATTTCACTGGTTTGCAGATGCAATTAAAAGAAAAATGTAAGCAGAGGAACTGCTGCAGCTGAAGAGTGTACTTGCTTTTCTCTGGCAGGAATGTAAGCCACACAGATGTCTGGTATTCTAACAAGGCTAACTCTTATAAACATTTCATAGGCATCATAGAGTTATTTGCTGAGGTCCCAGTTATTGCGTGGATGTAGAGATGTGRCAGTCTAGCTGGGCTGATGGTGTTCTTTAGTCTTTCTTGTTAATGTCAGCTTRGGGAAAAGGTATGTGGCAGATGGGATTATTTTAAAGGCTTGAAGAACGCACTACAAAAGGTACTGATGAACCCTGAACATCCAAAACGCCTCTTTCAAGGAGGCCTTTAAGTCTTTTCAATCTGCTCTGGTGTTCATTCTAGCTCTGCTTATGGTTGGACATACGATGCCTAAAGAAGTGTTCGAATAGGCCACTGAGAAGGGCCAACAACAGATCATTGAAAGATCTTACATATGTGAGGGCGCCAAAGACGAAGTGTATGAGGTTTATTATTGTGTGGCTTTAATTTTTGCAAGGCAGTTGCAGTGAAAGCTGTACTGATCCTTGGCGTTTTGCTCTGCTGCCTTTTAATGGCCTTTGAATCAGGCTTGCAGTTGTAGGGCAGYGCTGACCAAAACCAGGTATTCCACAGCTGTGTTTCAGAAAACACCCATGCTGCTGTTTTCCCCTGCTCCTGGCAGCTGTGAGTGCTGTGGCACAACCAGCGTGTAGAAGGCTTCCTTAGATCTACTGRTGAGAAAGACCATACAAGAGCTAGGTATTATTATTCTGCCATCGCRTGTCAGGTTAGTGGATTACAAAGGCTTTGCTGCAGTGAAGAGCTTGATGCCTTGGATGCCTGCGTGAGCTTGTTCCCCTCCCCTTTTAAGCTATGACTATGGAGCTTTTCCTTTGGAAATGATTCTGGTTCCATCACTCCTGGACTTAGCTCAAGAAACCTCACTCYGTTGCTGCTGCTTTGTTGCAATGCACTGCAAGAGCAATGCACTGAAATAGTGTTTTAACTTTAAAGCTTGCCTTTTTGAAGGTCCGCAGCCTGCTATGGGCATCCTTGCTGCTCACCAAGRATGCTCTTGGCTTGCCTGTGTTGCCTGGTGGCCCAGAGGCTGGGGATGAGGCTTGCTTGCAGGAAAGTGGATTGGAGGCTGTCCCTTGATCTTGCTTGCCTGGAGCTCTCTACGACTTAGGAAAAGGGAATTCAAAGCACCAGGCAGGCCTTGTGCACTTCTGGAGAGACCAGCTGCAGCACTGAGTTGCTAACTTCCAAAAATGCGACTCCAATGTTTTTGCACTTCRGAGCATATGAGCTGTTTGTGTCCAGCCCTGTAGAATGCATCGCTGTCTGTATTTCTTCGACCGAAGCGCAGGCCGAGTCAGCTCTCTTCCCTCCMTGCCCCCGTCTTTATCTTTCTCGCTAACCTTGCCGGTGACTTGGTGACACCTGGAAATGCATTTGCCAATTTAATGTTCTGACAAATCCTGTTACTGGCTGATTGAGGGAGCTCCCACTCTGCACTTAAACAGTAGCATTGATCCAGTTCAGATTTTCCTGAGGCTCAATTGAATGAGCAGTGTGGGGCTGCTTGTAATTCCTCTCCTCTTGTTCAATAACCTCTGTGGGAAAATTCCCATATACGGAGCACAGACTTTCTGTCTGCCTATATGCTTCCCAGGTCATCCCAGGGGCTGATGTAGCTAGCATTTTTTTTTGTACTATTTCTGGGATAATTTCTGCAGGGGAGGAATTAATAGCAGCAAAACAGAATCATACAGAGGATGGAGGTGAGCTCACCAAAAGTCTTAGATAAATAGAAAAAAAATCAGGCTGACTTCACCACATTATCAGTCAGGCCTCAGATGGGCAAATGATCGCTGGAACAGGGATTTCCTTTCTAAAAATTCGTCTAGGTGGAAAGATGCTATAGAACAGGCTTTAGATCTCCCTGTTTGCTGTAATCATGCAACTGGGAGTGGAGAACAGTATTGACATGTGGGAAACGGCCGGYTCTGACTCAGCGAGATCTGGTTACRTTGCACAGGGCCAGTGTCTGCCAAATACTCTGTGATTTGCTGGCTGAGGGGTAGAGGCAGCACTGAGCTGGGCTCAGCAGAGATGCCCAAGACAGCAGCATCTGCCTCGTTGTGTGTGGGAGAYGTGCTGTTAGGTAGTTTTGCACAAAATACAGTCTGCACAACAAGCAGAAACTGCAGGACTTACTTTGGAAGGCAATAAAAATAAAAACAATACTCTGATTCTTTTCTTGCAGCTTCTCAAGATGCAGCAGACGCTGCGTAATCATAGCRATTTGACATATATGAGAGAAAGAGAGGGCAACCCTGCCAATCAGTTTGTCAGAAAGACAAGYTGGGATCTGTTGGGTCTGCTCTAAGGAGAGGAGATGACGCTTTTTGAGAGAGAAGAAGAATGTGCTTTCATCGTGGTGTGATTATGGATGGAACAAGAAAATATTGCATTAATGGATACTGACTAAAGCCTGAGTTCTTTCAGATGAAATGAGCAGGGACAGAATTGGCCCAGGAGATTTTTGGGAAAGAGGAATGCTGAATTTGAGCACACAAACACAGAAAATGTAAAGAACTGAAGAATAAAGCAAACGGTGATACTTAAACTGTAAGTTACAGTGAGGCGGTGAGTCTACAGTCAGATGGAGAGAGCTCYGGCAGCTCATGGAGGAGGTCACAGGAAAGCACTGGCTGAGTTCTTTCAGACCGTTCCTAGCTAAGTCTTGTCCTTCTTCATATTGAGAAAGAAGAGTTGTCTGAGGCCTTGAGCTYGTTCTCCCGTGTTCAGATCCGGATGGTTATCTTGCTGCATGGCCAGCTTTTTGCAGCTGGTCATTCAGCAGGCCGGGGAGTTTGTATTTGGCTGGCTGCTGCTTTGGGCTTTCTATTTTGACGCCCCTGCACYGGAGGTGTTGCGGGACACAAACCCATCCACACACATACACAACCCATCAACCACAACGTCCRTAGATGCCTTAGAGTGAGGTTAGTGGAAAACATTCTCCCAGTGGGGTTAGTGATGTCTAGAGCAAGATGGTGGTGAAAATGGAAAAAGTGCTCTTATTGAGGCCTGCTTTGCAAAGAAATAGCCAGAGGGCTTGAGAGCTCCTGACGATCTCTCTTGCTCTCAGGTTGGCTGAGAATGGGAGGAGGAAAAGACTAGGTAGGTTTGGTAAGGAGCCTGAGATGGGGGAGAAAGACCGCAGTTGGAGGTCTTTGCTCACTTGGATATGGCCTGGTGATCTTGTATCACAGCGGCTGATGAAATACCATATCACTGCTCTTTCTATYTGCTCTGATTTAGTAAAGCATGGGTGTCTGTCCTGGCTACTTCTGTTAGTTCTTAAGCATGCAATTAAGAGCTTTGCAGAGCCCCCAGGTCCTGAGTCTGAGGCAAGCAAGTTGATGCTGATCGTATTCATGGAGGAGGAGACTGGAGCACAGAGACTTGAAGCAATAGTGAGGTAGCCTATGCTTCTGGCTGCAGCCCAAACTCGCCACGTCCGGACGGTGAAACGCTGAAGGCTTGCTGGGGATCAGGCTTAGGGATTCAACTGTCCCAAGTTAAATTATCGCGGTAGGTAGGGAAGATGGGCTGAAGTGTTGAAATCTAGGGATGGTGGTAAAGTAAGAAGCTTTTTTGTTTGTTTTTTTTTTTCTCCTTGTTCTAAGCTTGGAGCAGCAGCTCGTTGGAGCAGCAGCTCGTTGAAGCAATAAGCTGCAGCCAGGCTGCAGTTTTGCTGTGCTGTGCAGAGCGATTCCCCTGGATCCATGCTGGGCACACTATGCAGGTTCAGTGATCCCCCAGCCAGGGACTGTGTATTGTCCTGCTGCTGAAACATATATATTTGTATATTTAAGCACTCTTGGGCAGTTCCAAGCCAATGTGAATTCCAGACCAGTCTGACCTGACTGGGCTGGAGAAAATCTGGAAGCAGARGAGGGGATGTCAGGATGTCTTTTCTTGATGTTCCTCAAATTTAGTCCCCTCGACCCACCTGACAAGGGTATTGAGCTGTGTTTTGTAGCACTAAGGTGAGGGGAGTGGGCCAGGTASGTTGGTGGTGAGCCCAGGACTCAGATGCTGAGCTGAGAGGCCTGCTTTCCAATCCACCATGCCCTAGGTTTCTCATCGATGATGGAGTTATGTTCTGGGAGGTGGGACAGGTGAATTCCCAAGGCTGCTTTAGTGTGTCCCAAAGTCTGGAACAGAGCAACACAGTCTCCCCAAGAAAGCTAGCCTGCCACTTGCTGGTTAAGGCAGTGCCTGGGGTGGTGGGAGTCTTCAGCCAGTTGCTGATCACTCRGAGCTGGATATGGGCAGGAGGTCTTGCATCACTCTGGTGAAATACTGTCCAAGAAGATAGCCTTCCCCGAGGTGCATTGAACAACAAAAAAAAGTAACTGTAAAGGCTACACAGCTCCCMTTTGCCCTCTGGTGCAAAGGGAGGTGGAAACAAGTACTGGAGGTGTSCACAGACCCTCCTCAGACCTGTGGTGGAGGTGATATTGGGTGAGGTCCTCTCAAGGGGTCTASTCCTGCGCAAAGCCTGGCAGAGCTGTAGTAGTGCAGATGGTGCTTCTTGCCCAGCGTCCAGGAAGGCGTCAAGAGGAGCGGGTGCTCGGCTGAGGAGGCAGAACCAGGACGTGCACKCTGGATGCTGCCTCCATGCCCAGGGGACCTAGTCCCTGGCAGCAGCATCTCTGTGCACCTGGAGAGGTGATGCTGGGTTTGCTGGACCCTTTCCCTGTGAATCAGGCTTGTGGCTTTGCCAGAAATGACACAATTTGTTAGAAAAATTCTTAATGAAGAAATCTGCCTAATCTCAGGCATGAGCAAATTGGGAACCCTCCCTGCCCACCCTGAGCACTGAGGGGAACCAAGCTGCGTTGCCCAGCTCTGCAGTATGCTTTGCTTATTTAACATTCATAGCATCATGTTTGTTTTATGACAAATGAACTTAATCATGATTTTCACAGTGGAATACTCAGGATAACCATAGCTGCAGGTACAGAAACCCAAATTTAATTTAGAAAGGATATACAGGAGCAGTCTAAGCAACTGAAAAATTGAATTAATCTAACAAAAATACTAAGCTATAGATAATTTTTCTCGCTGTCATTGTAGCCATGCGAGATAGAATGGAGCTTAGATTTGGAGCTTAAACTTCTTTTAAGTGCAAAAGGAGGAGGAAAAAAAGATACTGAACCAAATCATTATCACTATTTGTTGCTGGAAAGTGTTTTGGTATTCAGAATATATATATATTTTCCCCACCATTCTCCAAAATGGAGGATGCAAATTGCAGACCACCTATTAATGCTCTGTTCTCTTGTGGTCTTAATCCCAAACAGAAGGACCACGGTGGTTTGGCTAAAATTTACCGTGAACCTGCTGACTTGCTTCAACATTTCCATTTAAAGCACAGCAGTGCAGGGCCTGGGCAAGGGCACCGGGTGTTCTGGTCATCCAGAAACCTGATTCCAGAAGTCTTAGAGGCTGAAAGCTAATCGCCGTGGCAAGTTGGCAAAGTGTGTGTAGGCGTGCATGCACACACACGCATTTAGATGTGCTACTCCAGGCAAGCAAAATAAAGGTCTGAGATGTCTGCCCAACAGTCAAATGTATTTCTCTGTGTGTAGAAATATTGTCAGAAAGAGGCTCAAGGAAGAATTTAGGACAGAAAATAGAGGAAACTTTCCCAGCACGTGGCACCAGGCRTTTTAGGCTACTCGCAAGATTTTTTTCAGGGGATGGAGAGCTTTCCTTCGGAGATCAGGGACAGTAATTTGGTTAGTCTAGCGAAATGAGAGCTGCAAGGGAATGATTGCTTCCTATAAATACTTCCAAGGGGTAAGGGCCGATGCTGATACAAGAACTAATGGRTGGAGGCTGGTGATGAGTAAATTTYGGCTGGAGACTTAGGAGGCTTCTAGGCTCTAGAGCAGCTACCTCATGGGGCAGTTTTCTGATCGGTGTATGGAGTCGAAAAGCAAGCTGCTTTTTAAGGCAGGGGTTGTTGTTCTGCAGGGGGACCCAGGGCTCACCATGGCAGCAGGGCACCCCAAACAGGGCCAGCACTTTCCCCGTTCCCACCCCGTACCCCTCCGAACAGACCGGCTCTCCATTCCTGTGGTGTGAGCAGCTCTGGTCTACCACCAAACTCTCCTGATGGTGAGCGGTTTATTTTTGTGGGCTGAGATACTGGCAAGCAGGAGGAGTCCTYGGTGGTTTTGGTAGGTGGCAGAGGGCCTTGTCCAAGGTATCTCAGCCCCTTCTTTAAGTGCAGCAGGCTGGTTTGGAAAGCTGCTGCGGAGACCTCTCCAGCATTTCCAACCCCCAAAGGCTTTTTCTCCTGTTGCACGTGGCTTTCCGTGGGACAGACAGCAGAGGGAAAGCTGGGTGAGACTGTTTCCTACCTAGGGGCACGTGCATGTTTTCCCTTTCTGCGTGTGCGCAATCTGTTGTGCCTGCTAACGCCCTTGTTGCTGTGCTCAGGACCTCCGTGTTCTGCTGGGTCTCAGTCCAGAGGCCTCACAGCTGGATCAGAATTGGGAAACCTACTTTTTTGCTTAAAAAAAAAAAGCCTTTGACTTTTAAAAAGAACAGTGAAGGGATTTGGGAGCCTYGCATCATCTTATTGGTATAAACTGTGCAGGCAATCAGGCTCCAGTGCATATTATAGATATTTTACTGTAGGAGTTTTTTAGGAGAATGCATCTTTGTCAGTTCAGTTGCTATAAAACTCGGTTGAGTAAAGTCAGGTGACAGGTGGACAAAGTTTGATTTTGTTTTATTTTTTAATCTTTTTTTTTCAAAAGTGAAACCTCTAGTGTCACCTTATAAAATGTGTCAGTGTCCTGCTTCATACATTTCCAGGTGAATACAGCAGCATAATTTAGGTTACCAGTAAAATATAGCAGGCAAAGGGAAGGAGGAAAGTGTGGTAAATAGGTACTCAAATGGTGTTTGCATGAGTGTTGCCAAACCTTATTTCAGTTCCTGCATCTCGGGTTGTGGCTCTCACCAGTTGCCTCCCGGAGAGGAGAGTGGGAGCTTCCCAAACCAGGCTGGACAACCGGGTCAAGGTACACATGGCCCAGAAGGGATGTTGGGGGGGGATGGGGGGGGGACAAGAGGCTTTGCGTATCTCCAGTGCTACTACTGCATGGTCTTGTTGTGTGGCATTAGAGCCACATTGGATTGGTGGTATGTACGAACTTCTGGCTTCCTCCTCCTGTAACTGGGTAAACTGGCCTCAGATGAGGCTTATGGTGAGGTGCAGGGCAGCCGCAGYGTGTGTGGCATCAGATACAACAGCTTGGCTGAACAACTTGAGCATAGATGTAATGCTGGCTAAGGGTCAACCTTGAAGCACCACGTTCCTCCCTTACGCTCATGTCCTCCCTGCCCAGCATTTCACGCTGCATCCTGTGAGCCAGCAAGATCCCAGCCCCACTGGTGAAGGTGGCAGCAGCAGAGCAGAAAGAAAAGGCTTATCTCCTGCCAGGAGGGAGCTTTCCTGGCAGATGTCTGTTCTATCCAAGGTCCTCAAACTTGATGTGAAGCAAAAATAGTATATTGGCGCTGCTGAGYCTGTCATAGGGTATAGTCCAGTGACTGCTGCAAAAGGCACAGGGTGGTGGTGGTGGTACAAGAAGASGCTATGTGGTCCAGGCAGCAGGACCCTTGCAACAGCTCTGCCTGTGGGCCAAGCTCTTACCCACCTTCACATCCAAGGAGTTCCCCTGCTCTGAACTGGAAAAAAGCTGCCTTTGCAGGAAGGCAGATAAAATGCCCCGCAGCAATGCAGCGCTCATGGCCACAGCCTCCACATTTGCTCCTGAACATCCTCTTGCTCTGGGCGGTGAGCTCATCTGAGAATAGCTCCTCACCACAGCTTCCTCCGCAGGAACAGAGTTATTTATTCATAGATGCTGGGCTCACTCTGATAGTCTTATATTTCTTCTGAAAAGAGACTTGCCTTGTGTCTGGGAAGCGCTTGGCCCTTCTAGAATCAAAGCAAGAAAGGATAATAGTGCATTTTTTGCTTAAAAATTATGCCCTGGAAATGCACAATCTACATCAAGGGAAATGCAGATTGAATGTAGCAACCTTTAGACTATGTACAGAGACAAATATGTGTTTGTCCCAGCACTTCTAAAAATTATTTTTCCTCCCTCTTCTTCCCCATCTTGTGTTRTTTTCCTTTTTTAACTCCTCCACCTTTCTTAGCCCTTTGTTCCCATCAGTTGTTTTTGCTTTTTCTGTATCACTCTTCTTTCACTTAATTCTTATTCTGCTGCCCCTTTTTCTCTTCGTAGCAATGTCCTTCCTCTTCCTCCCCTTTACCTTTCCACTTAGCTCCACTCCTGGAGCRTGGAGTGCAAGGGAAGGTCTCTGGTGCTTTCTAGTTGCCTGGCACAGGCATGGCCAACAGCTTTGCATGAGGTTAAAAGCTGGCTCAAGAGCTAGCAGAAAAGTGCRTGCACTGTTAATCCCCTTGTAGCACATGGGGAATGTTTTGAGCTTGAGCTATGAGCAGCTGAGACTGGGATATCCTCTGGCCAACTGAGCATGTTGCATCTAGGTTGCACATCGCATCAGCATCCTCTGCCTGCTCCCACACAGGGCGTGAGGGTGGTTTCAGCAAGGAGGTACAGGAGGGGACTCATTGCTCCATGCTGGGGCTGTGGTCAGGGTGGACATCAAGGAAATTCTGACTGCAGACAGCAATCACTGGAATAGCTATTTACACTWCTTGGGCATAAAATCTGTAAGCCTGTCTGATGCATTTCAGGGGATGAAAACACTAAAATGGAAGAGTSTGTCCATATGTTGTAGGCGTCTTACAGTGACAGACCTGAATGTTTATGCATGTGAAGGCCCTTTCACACTGCAAAATAGTGTTAAATGGCTTCAGGGTAGGTGAAAATGAAGCCAGTAGCTTCCCTTCTCCTTCACACAGCCTTTCATCCTCAATTTCCCKCATTTCCCCTGTTCCCAGTATTTAAAGGAGAAAATGTTAGTTATCAGTCAGCTCTGGACTATTTCAGATCGAGCTGGAACCYGCTGTGTCCTCGGAGAAGCCCTTTTTGTGCCACGTTCCCGTGGCCTGGGGTGTGGATGTCTCTGCCAGCCTCATTTGTCAAGGTGTGGGGTTGGAGGAGATGCAGCACCTGAACCATGTGAGACTTGGATTAGAAGAGATCAAATACATTAAAGCTTCCCATCTGAGGCCAAGTGAAAGGTGGGGTTGGTGAGATCTTGAAAGCTGAGGAAATAGAGCTTAAAAATGAAATAAAAATCAAATCAGAGGCTTTGCCAGGCTGGGAGTGTCCAGTGCTCCCCTTTTCCCCATTAGTCACCCCAAAACCCCTGATGCACTGTGACCTCTCTTGTAGTGAAAAGAGTGGTGGGACAGTGTACAGGGGACTTTGGTCTGCCAATGCAGACTGCTGCAGCATATCTAGTATTTAATTCTGGGGCCTGCCATTTTCCAGTGAGCATTCCTAATTCACGTGGAAAGGCATCACCTAATAGCAGTATTTAAATGCTGAAACTCAATTTTCCCCTTGGAAAAAGAGTTGAAGTGGAAAAATGTGGTGTGACTTGTGTTGTAGAGCAAGGTGCAGTCTGGTTCTTTCCTCTGTCCTGTCCTTTCTGTCCAGCCTCAGTCCCTGACTGCCTTAATTCAGCTTTTTTTTCGAAGGAATGTGCACTGTCCTGATGTTTAACTTCATATCATTTGGAGAAAAGAGGACGACAGTTCTTGTTAATTTTACAGTAAATGGGAAATGTTCAGAAAGGTCTACTGCACAAATCATCTCTGTAGGGTCACACTCTGGATTCTTGAGASAAATGGAGAAGGGGGCTCAGATTTTCATTGCTGTTTGCTTGGGTTGATAAAAATACCCATTGTCTGTGTTTAAATTAGGGCATATTTYGCTCATTCTCTCTCGGAAATGTGTGAACAAATTGCTGCAGAAAACAGCTTTGAGGAGCAGCTGCTCTGAACAAATAGGGCTGTCAAAAGTGGGGTGCATGTTGCTTTTTGCAGTCCAGAGCTCGGTGCTGTGGTCAGCAGTGCTGAGGAGAGATGTAGCCTGGTTATTTGTCCAGGATATGGCCAAGGGCTGAGTGGGGGAGGGGGGGGAAAAGCCCTGCGGGCAAAGAAGGCTCTTACCCTCATTGCACAAATCCTTCCAATACAYGGGATTTTGGGACAGTGATTTCTAATAATACTCAATATGATGTTGCTATAGCAACTATACAATGTGATGAATAATTTCATGGCTCAGCACCAAAATGCTGGGAGCTAAAACAGCTCCTAGCATGATTTAGTACYGCCTGCAACCTTTGCTTGTGCCTGTACTATGCTGAAGTGGTTTGGAGCAGGCAGAGGCTGAAAGACCACTAGTGTCCTGCCTTGCCTCTGCCAGCTGCTGTARCGGCAGCTGGAGCTTTGCATGGGTGAATAACCTAGGGCCTGCCTTAAACGGGCTCTTCTGCTGATCCGCTTGTCTAGCAGTGGCTGTAAAGCATCGTGATGGGGAGGATGGTGCAGGCAGGCTGTTGTTAGAGGATGCAGGTGCTGGGCATGCCACCAAACCCACCTCTTTCTCAGCTTGAGGTGAGGACCRTGGCTTGGAAATGTGCTGGAAGCTGGATAAGGGCTCTAATGCATGTGAGAAAGATGGTGCCCAAACAGTTTATGGAAGGAATTAGGTAGCTGGAGCACCTGCCTGTGAGCCCGTCTTACAGAGTCATTTCAGAGCCAGTGGGAAGGAACAGGAGCAATTTTCTCCTTCATGGGGCAGATCCTACTGTCGAGCATTGATGTTCCTCCATTGACGTTGCAAGGAGCTGCAGCCCGTCAGGTGCAGTTGCCTGCACCAGAGCCRGGGAGTGACAGGGCAAACGAGGGCAGCTCTGCAGCAGAGCCCTCCGCAAACATCACATCCCGTGTGCTCCCATTAGGGTCCCTGATGCACAGCACTTCCCCTTGATATTCAACGTGGGTGTGCTGTAAACCAGATCTATGACACTTAGCTTCAGGTCAGATTAAATTGATTTGACCTAGAATAATTTTTATTGCTTTGTTTTCTTTTCTTTTTTTTCCACTGGGTGAAAAAAGATTGTTTAAATACTGTCTCTGCTCAGTTCTGAGCAGTTACTTCCCCTTAACTTTCTCTCTCACTGAACTGAAGAGTCCCTTATTTACCCAGCTTTTGTCTGGAGGGCTGCTGTACAGAGGCAAAATCACTTGACTGTGATGCCAGAAAAAGGTGTTTTGAAACACCTTGCAGGGCAGAGCTATACCTCATTCCCTACTAAGGTTTGTCTAGATGTCTTGTAAGGTGGGGAAAGTGCATAGATTGCATCCTTTGCTATTTATTCCACTTATTTACTCTTTTTTTGTCAAGAAATATGCCCTAATATCTAGTTAGTTTTGTCCTGTAACTTCAAGCTGTTGCTTTTGCTCTTCCCATTTTCTAAGACTGTGAGTAACTCCCTCCCTGTATCTATACTGGTACCTTGAGAGTATTTATAAACTGATCCCACTCTACCCCTCTCCATACAATATAAATTTCTCTTCTGTGCTTTCCTCCTCCAGATGGGTCCCAGGCATCTTGCTCTCCTGTGCTTGTGTCATCAGCAACTTTTTCTGTAGTTCCTCTGCATCTTTCTGTGCCTTTCACAAATAAGGAAACCAAACCACAAAAAAGCCCCTGTTCATGGTTCGTTTGTGCCAGAGAACCAGCTTTATCCAAATAACGCAGTCTCCTCTCCCCGTTGTGCCTATCTCTGCATGGGACTTCCCCTGTTTGACGTTGCAGGGTTGGTCCATGAGCTCTTGCTACTTCTGCTGTCCTCTCCCTGTCTGCTGTGCTGGCTCCTACCTTATTTTGTACCCTGCCAGTGGGAATATGCTGCATCCCKGAGTGTACAGTCCTCCACCAACGCATTTACGCTACCCTGGCTGAGCTTTTGAATGTAATGAGCAGTTAGCTAGTATCTGATACCACACTTGAAGTTGCCCCAGGACAACTTCATGTTAATTCCTTCATTAATACAYTATCTGTTCAACCACTTTCTCGTGGAGACATTGAGTTTACTGCCATGGAGGTCTGGATGTCAAAAGCACAGCAGAAAGTGAAGAATACCATACTCATCGCTTTTCCTCTGCTTCCAGACTCCAGGCTTTTAGCCAGGAAAGCTATTGGTTATTTATTTATTTTAGCATAACCTAAGGCTCAATCTYTGTCAGTCATTAAGCACCTTTCTTCAAAATGCTTTCTGACTTGCTCACTATGGTAGACTCAAAATTGATTTTTCTCAGAGGACGTAAGATTTAATTTACCCTAAAGTTTTCTGAATCTCCCCTTCTAGCTCTTAAACAAAGCAAAAAAAAAAAAAACATACTAAACATATTTTCATTTTTCTTTATCATTGCTTGAGGATGAATCAGCACTGTCTACAGAGTTGTCCTGTTCAGATCTACATCTGAAGTTGCTTCCTGCTCTTCAGATAAAGCGTCCTGCCTGGTAAAATTGGTGGGATGGAAGAAAGGTTCTTTTTTTTTTTTTTTTTGATGGTTTTTGCAGATAACACCCTATCACACAGCTTTCTTCCAAAAGTGGTTTGTGCTGGAGCCTGAACACCACGTAGTTCACATATTCATCCTGTGCCCCCAAGCAGGATCACCTCTATGTATTATACGGTTCAAGAAAGCTGCTTGTATAACTTTTCTTTAAAAGCAGAACAGAAACCCCTCGTAGCAGAGGATCTGAAACCTCCCCAGGCTGAACAGGAAACTATTTTGGTGCTTTCCTAGCCTTGCTGACCTGTCTTTTGCATGTGTAGATGGTAGCAAAGTGGAAGATGCTGATAATGGAAGCAGGGGTGAGATCTGGGGTGGAAGCAGGGGTGTCCAGCGAAAGTCTAATTCCATAAGAAAACTAAAGGTACAAATCCATGGCTTTACTGTCAGCTGTCCACACTGATGGGTACCTCCAGAGCGGCCCACCTATCATGGTCCAGACGGTGGCCTTCTCCTTGCTCTCACTTCCACTTCTTTCAGGAGCTRAACTAATGCAGCTGTTCCAAAGAGAATTTGTGGAAAAAAACCTCAGAATAAAGGCAAGGGGAGGGGAGGAACCAAACACCAGCATCTTTTCGATGCTGCCAGTCAGCAGTGAGTGCTGACTCCTTTTGTGCTTGCTGCAGGCAGCGCGTCTCGCTGCCCTTCTGGAAAGGAGGATCAGACCTTCTTCCCCCATGCAAAGTGAGTGCTGCTATTCCTGCCTGGTGCAGCAGGCCAGGAGAGGATCAGAGCTGGGTAGGGTCCTGGGTGTCCTTATTCCTGGAGAGCTTGSCCTGGGATTTTTTATTTGCTCTCAAATGCTTTAAGATTTGGAGTCCCAGAGTCACCCTGAGTCTGGATTTGGAGAACCCAGAGTCACCCTGGMCATGGGGTTGTGTGACAGTCCAGGAGTCTCCACTGCACTGCTTATCAGAGGCATGGACAGCTCTGGCTCCAAGTGTYGCCCTCCAGAGCATCCTGCCCTTGGGCCCCAGGAGCAAGCTGGCCCCAGCCTGCGCAAACACTGCCTTAAAGAGCCTCCTTGGGCAGGGGCCCTTTGGAAATAGTAAAAGCCTTTCAAAGAGGGGGACAGTCCATCTGCATGGTGGCCTTTGAGATTTTTAATTATGCCTCTGTCTTAAGTATGGACTTCAAATTTGCTGGTCTGGTCTCCTGGGTGAGCAAATATATTTGGTGTCTCCTGGTCCTGTGTCAGGAGACAGGGCTTTGTGGTCGTGTCGGTTCATCGCTGGAGTAGAGCAAGGGGTGGGGTAGGTCTCTTTAAAAGCCCTTCAAGGAAACGAGGAGAGGTTTAGGGAGAATTTTGCTATCTCTGCTTGGAGTGAACCCTTCTTTTGCAGGGAGAAGAGACATGATGGCAGGTAAATAAAGAAGGGACCTTGAAGGCAAGGACATTTATGGTGTTAGTTAATCACATATGGCCAGATCCTCCTTAGGCATAAGCTGCAGCCAGCAAGTTAATGCTGATTTATGACTGCAGTGGATCTGCCCCATATTCTGCACTACTTTGAGAGGTTTAACATTTAATATACCTCAGGGAATTTTTGACTGACTTTCAGATGCACCCTTGGTGCTCCCACCATCTAGAAATAGAAGAAAATCATTTTAAGAGCAAGTAAACATTACTAGCGCTTTGGAGCAGAGCCCTGATGCCTTGCTTGCATCAGCAGAGCTCCCCAATTGTCTTGTTTTTGAGGTCTTTGAGTTTGGGGTATYTTTTAGTTTTGTTTTTTCCCTGTATTCTCATTCCTTCTTGCTTTTATACATTCTGGATCATACTTGAAGCTATACTGTGTCTTTTTTCCTGGTGTTTCTGACCACTGCTGCTAATAAAGGTGGTCACCRGGATCCAGCATATGCTGGTCATGTTGTGATGGGAAAATGCTCAAGGGAAAAAGTTAGACAGGAATTTTGGAGTTCATCTGTGTCAGCCTTCTGCAGCCGTGTCCTCTCTGACCTAGTTTTCCYAGCTTTCCCTCAGGCATTAGATTTGATCCTGATTTGTGGCTGGTAATGTCTYTTCTTCAGACTTTATTTGGTGGCTCCCAGGTCCTCGTACTTCTCTCCCCAGTGACAGTTTTTATGCAGATGTAAATCTAGGGTCTTTGCTAGCATTGCTCCTGATTTACCCTGGCCTTCAGTTCCTGACAGCTGTTTTTCTCCMTGAATCACTGCACCTGACATATTGCTGTAGGTGTTACGTGTTGTCWCAAAATTAGTTTTCCTCCTGAGAGCCCTTGGTGATCTCAGCTGAACTTCGTTGCAGTTGTGGCTCTGCCTCCTTGGAAGATTCATGGTGCTGAGGTAGCTTTGACCCTGGAGATGGCAACCAAGCCTAGTGTGGAAGATGATCCTTTCATCCTTTTCCTCCTTTTACAATAACTGGATTTCCATGAAATATTAGTCARATGTAGGTGACACATGGAAAACAGCAGTCTCTCCAGATCTATGTTGGACCTTATTCAAATGCTCACGTGCTAGTGAAAGCCCCTTTCCGATGCCTGCTTTTATCTGTTGAGACCTCTCTCCTTGAGCATGGAGGAGTCCGAAACTACAGGGCTATGATCCCTCTCCCAGCAGGATGGGGGGCCGGAGAAGYTATCACGGAGTCAAAGTGACCACTGTTAGCAGACCTCTCTCTTCTGGGCTGAGTTTGAACTGGGAATCTGAGAATAAAAACAGTGAATAATGGAGGTTCCTAAATCATACTTGCAATGGTATTTGAATTTTTTGGGCCATGAAAAGCAAAGATTTGACCACTAGCATCCCAATTTTGAGACACTTCCACGGCTAGTGCTCTAAAAGGAGGTGAGCCATGCTTCAASTCATCTGAAAAGTGTCTTAGGTGCTCAGTCACTTAGTGCTTGGCATATGTTTTTCTTGGAACTTGGTAAAATTTGATTGTTCCAGGAGAAACAAGAGTATGGTGAAATACACAGAGAACAATACATTATTTTCTTATAGATGGAGTTTAATTAGCCTTAGCAAAGTGCATTTGATAGCATTTTAGGCAGTATCTTAGGGCCACCAAACCCTAATGACCAGTACCTGCTCCTGATGATATCATCATTGCAACAATCTTYCCTGAAAGTGCTTTTTCTTTCCTTTTTAATGAAATATTTGTATAATTTCTATGAAGACCTGCTGCACTCTCACTTCTAGCAAGGACATTTAGTACTCTAAATGTATCTTAAATCATTCTTACTCTCCTCTACKGTTCCTGTTCCTCTGCAGGGGGGAGCCTTCTTTTTGGTGCTCCTTGTTTTTCATGTTTTCTAGAGCACTGGGAAGAGGTGCAATAGACCTTATAGACATTTCAGACATGTAGATGCAGACATTTTACTGCCAGGTCCGCTCAGAGCTCCTGAGACTGCTCGTTGGAGTGGAAGGCCTGGAGGGTACGTGCGGGTGAGAACTGCTGAACCGTTCGCTACGGGTTTGCTCTGAGGGAATGGATGAGCATCCCCTGCCAGGTGCCACGAGCTCTGGTGACATCCACGGGACCTGAGGACATTCAGTGTCACCAAATCACATCCCGCTCCTCTGTGGGTAGTGGAGCACCATTCCCTGACTTGTTTGGGGGTGAATCTGGGTTCCCTATGGCATTTTATCTGCACTGCGAAGGTGGCCCTTGGTGCCTTTGCTGAGGACTGCTCGCAGGGAGCTGAGAGCCRTTCTTGTGTAAGGCTGCGACGAAAAAAACCACTGTTAATAGGCTGCTGGGATGGTACAGGCAGTGCAGCGTGTCCCTGTGCTCCCCAAAGTGGATCTGCTCTAATCTTATTAAAAGCTCATCAAGGTTTCCTGCGCGTCTCTCCCGCAGACGGGACTGCAGCACTCGGCAGCCAAGCCAGGGCCTGATACGTGTCTGCTTGATTTCTCAAAAAATCAAGCTAAGGAGGTTGGAGAATCCCCCAGGCAGGGGCTTGGGAAGCCACGTGGAAGGACCATACTTCTGCATAACGTGATGCTGGGAGAGAAGGTTTAAATTAACTCCCAAAATGAAGCTCCTGACAGTGCTACAGCCCGTGGGTTGAGTCCTCAGAGGAATTTGTTCCCTTCTGAACCCCTGTGCTTATTAGGGGTGGTGGCCCTCTCTGCTTAGAGGATGCTCACTGGCTGTGGCTGAGGGTTTCCAGGGCTGAGATCCTGGCTGAGCCCCACATATTTGGCATATGGAAAACCGGAATGGAGGAGCCCTGAGGAGCTGCTTCCCTGACGTCAATGGAGTAACTAGAATATAAAGAAAATCAAGCCTCCCCACCTCACCCTTTTGCTCCCCTGCCAGTACGGGAGATGACACCTGCCTCTCCGCACAGCAGTGTTTCCTCTGYGCCGCTGCGCACGATCTCGAGGGAAGGGTGGGTAACTCATGCAGCTGGTGCACTGACTCACTTCTGTCCCCAGGAGCAGAGCAAAGAGCTGGCAGTGCCTCTGAAACAGCAGGACGCAGCCTCCTTGCTGCTCCTGGTTCCCCCAGGGCATTCAGGACCAGTGCAGAGAGCCAGGGGAAGTAATAATAGAGCACGAGCRTGCATCCTTCCAGTACATCCAGTTTTCTTGCAGCGTCTCTTGTGCAGATGTATCCCGAAATGGCTTTCAGAGTATGGACGTTAGTTAGTGCTTGCACATGCTGTGCCCTACAGACTTACGCAGCTGGGACCAGGAGAGCTTTTGGGGAGGAAAAAAAAACAAGTTACTAACTTGTAAACTGGATTTTCAACTCCAGAGCTAAAACAAAGAGCACCATCTCCTGGCAGCAGGGAATAGCTGGCCCTTCTGCCAGGGATGCACGCTCAATAAAGTTTTGCTGCAAGCAGTTTGCTGCTGTGCATGTCCGACGTATAGCATCTGGAGGCAGGAGAGCTCTGGGCTGACATCTGGCTCTGGCTGTTGAGAATGGCTGATCGAAGAGAGAGGTTGGGAGCTTATTTAACAGTGTTATCCAGCAGCACAGTGATGCCTGCATTTGGCCTGGAGACAGATGCAGAACTACTAAACTTTTAGCAGTTTGAGTTTCAGGCTCCATTCGAATCACACRGATGTGCAGGTACTTCTGAGGTTTGCCCAGGCCCTAAAGTGTCTGGGGCCAGAAAGCCCRTGGAGAAGAGTCTTGTAAAATTGAGAATGTGATTCCCAAATGGTACATGTATATATGCCTAGCATTACTCAGCTTACTTCAAAGGCGTGTGTGATTCGGTGCGAGGCTCGGAGATGCCTCTGCCACCTACGCTAAGTGCCCTCACCGCTGCCTGCAAAGGAAGCGTGGAAATCTCCAGGGCTTTCCGGACGTTTGGGGTGGGACTGAAACCTAGCAGAGAGGGAGAAACAGCTTGGTCTGAATCTAAGACGACCAGCTGTGTTTTGAATTTGGAGATAGCCTTGGGACTGCTGGTACGCCTCCTTTGGGGGCAGGGGGTGCGGTAATGAAATGTGGAGAAGTGATAAATACTGGATTGCTGTACGAAAGACTACAACTGAGAAGACAGTGAGAAGCAACATAGTGCAAATTAAAAATGAAGGTAACTGGCATAGTAAACCCCTCAAAATTGTGTAATTGGTCAAAAGAATAGGCAAAGCCTTTTTCTTCCTTTTTTGACCCCCCCCCCCCAGACTTCTTAAAGGATATGTTAGGAAAAGAAGCCGACATCAAGCACAGGCTTGTTGCTAGTGGCAGATGCTAAAGCTGTCAGGTCAGCACAGAAAAGGCAGAGCTGTCTAATAGCTGTTGCGTTGTGTACTTGCARGAAAGCAGGAAGATGTATCTGTCTGATGGGGGGTTGTCGATGAGCCATAAAAATGATGGAGCGGCCGGAGCGTAAGCCTGCTCGTGTGTCTGGGAAATGCGATCTGTGCCGGCAGTCAGAGAGGAGACCGAGGCGTGACTTGCTGCCCGTGAGCAGATGCGTGTGCAGGGACAAGGTCCCTGGGCAAAGAGGGCCCTTCTGTGTGCTGAGGGACGCGATGGGAACCTGCAGCTGGGAGCTAGAGTTGGACACTGTCAACCTTGAAATGACTTTCTAGACAATAGGGTAACTACACACTCAGAAGTTTTACATGCCACTCGACTGTCTCCTTGAGCCTTTAAGGCAACACTGGGGTATGTTTTTAGAAGACAAGCTTTAGCGTAAACACCTGTAGGGAAATYGCTGTGTATCCCTGAGCTTTTTTAATGCCTTCTGGAGTCTTGGATCATACCAAAGATGCTGTGTTGAAAAATGCTCTTCACGTAATTTTAGCCTCTTTTTGTTTGAAACATCTGGATGATACCCAAAGAGCTGAGGTGCCCCAGGCACTGTGACTTGGGCATCMTATGCACCCTGTGAGACCCTCCCGCATGGCTTGGAAACCACCAGAACGAGAGCAGTCCCCTCGCTCCTGGTGCTTGTTATGGTAATTTGTGGGCCAGGAACAAAAGGCTGGAGACTAYCCCACAAGGACAACGTGGACCTTCTTGCAGGGAGCCCATGACCAGTGCCAACAAGGCAGCTATGGCCAAGACAGGAGAAAGCTGGGAGCATCCTGCTCCTGGGAGTTAGGGCCCTGGGCAGCAGGTGAAGGCTCCTGAGCTGCCAGATCCAGAGCAAAAGCAGAGCCAGCTATTCTAAAAACCTACGGGAATTTGCTGGAAGAGGCTTACTCATGCTATTCTGCTTTTCCCCAGAAAGGTCGTCGAAACCTTGGTTCCTCAAGTTGCACCAGAGATCAGTCTGCTTCCAAATGCAGCTCCAGGCTGTAAAAATAGCATTATCTAATTAAAGATTAGTGCCCCCTCTCAGTTAATAATTCTGAATGAGTCACTGGCACACAGTGACTGCTGAACCTCGTGTTGCTGTGTTGACAGCTGCTATGCAGAACCGAAATTTCGTGTCCTTCTGTGTCAGTCTGTCTGTGCTAYTGAAGGTCATCACAGCTGTATGGGAAGATCTTTCTCTGACAACTAGATCAAGAAAGACAGGTTAACATGGATATTGGTTATTTTATTCATGTGACTGTGATATGTTAAACACGTGGACTATTCTGAGATAATCAATGAAAAAGACTGGATATACTCTAGTTTAGAAAAAAATCAATTTTGTTTGTATTAACTATTTTTCTTGTCTRTTATCCTCAGCTAGTTTTTAATTTCCTATTCCAGTATGTTGGAACACTTCATCTTTCTTTGATCCAAGTGGGACATCAGTTGCCTTTCTTAATTTAAGAGTTGCTCCCCTACAGGGAGGATTTTTGGAGCACTTAGTTAGTTAGACTGAGGAGACAAAACAGTCATTTTCAACAAGAATTTTTTTCTTTACAATTGATGAAAACACATGTAATGTATTGAGAATCTCAGCTGCGCTCTAAATGATTGAATCAGACCCATTACTCCTTAGCTCTTTGCAGGAAGCAAAATTATTTCCCGAGGGCTCGTGTTGCGGGAAAGCGTGAGTGCTGCTCTCGGGCAGTGAAGAGATTTGCTTTACCTGAATTGGCAGGCAAGTTTCTGGGCACGTTTGAGGAAAATCCAGATAAAACCCTTTGAAACAAGGCTAAATTCAGACCYGATACCGCCGCCAATTACCGATGCTATTCAAGGCTTCTGCTTCCCACGGATATTGAACTAAATAAACTTAAAGTCAGACAGCCTATTGCTTAATTGCTAGGCTCGAATACACCGTTCTTGTGCAAAGACCTTTTCAGCTATTGCAGGTTTCTCTCTCTTTAATAGCTGGGCTAATAGCACATATATTCACATTTCCTAAAATAAGAGGCAATTTTACCGATGGCTTTATATCAACCCCTATGGAAACATGGAGTTGCATTAAATCCTAGTAATTAGCCATTTTGAGCTGTCTTCAGTGGTTTTTCACTCTGCAGTTGTCAGGAAAATTAGGATTGCTCCATGCCCTGCTAATGTGAAATGCCTCTCCCTGCTCACAYGTGCCCTGCAGAACCCCAGTAAGAAACGTGTTTTTTTTGATCTCACCATCTTTTGCAAAATCAATGCAAAACAAACAAACAAAAAGAAGTATGGGAGCAGCATGGAGCACGTTTTAAATTCAGCTTTTGCATTTGCTTAATGCCCACTACAATATTGGGGTTTTTTTTGGTATTATTTTAAAATGTGAGGTAATATTTTTGTGAATGACTGTTTTCAGGGTTATTTTCACTTTCTGATTTTTCAGCAGAAAGAATAGGATGATATTTTCCTTGGCTCTCTGAATAACAGTAGCTGTACTATGAGCTCTTTTGGCCTGCTATAACTTCTGTTATGAAGCACCTGACACAGATGCATTATAAACCTTTTCACTGCTTTATCGATCAGCATTACTAAGTGCTTCAAATGCATTTGCATCTGACATAAAATATGGGATAAAGCAGAAATGCAAGCTGCGAACACCACCATGAATGCCGGTCTGAATGCATTTTCAATTCCCTCTGACTATGTTTGTGCTTACTCTCTAGTAACAGTCTTGGAACGTTTGCAAAAATTGGGGTTTTTTGCTTGCTGAAAGCAGTGTGATCGTACATTTTTCGTAAATGCCCAGAGCAGATTGCATRGCAATCTGATCCAAAGCCACACAAAATCAACGGATTTTTTTTTCCAGTGAATTCAGTGAGCTTTAGATTGGGCTCAGTGAGCACTGAGGAATCATCTAATGAAAGAATAGCCCTGAAACCTCATGATTTAGACAGCTACTCACCCAGCACAAATAGTAAATTACAAACAGCAGATCCTGGCAGCAACAGGCATGAATAGTCTGCAGTCAGCAATTCACAGCCTGAAATATGTTGGCATAAACAATGCATCAGATAATTTCAGCTAACCAACACATTTGTAAAAATCCAAGCCTGTTTATGATAATTTAAAAAAAGAAGGGGGGGGGCAAATTCAGCAAGAAAAATAACCTGCCCATTTTTGGTTTACTGATCATTTAAAAATAGCTTTGGGGATCTGAGGCATGTGTGTATCAGCCTAATCAGCCCTTGTTTCTTYTGTGTTGCTTTTGCTGTGGCTTTGTGTTCTCAAATACCTCTGCTGATGAGACTGAGTCATTTGGAGCAGCGAGGACGAGAGGTGCCTGCAATGAGTTACAGAAGGAGCCTGATCCTGAGTGAGCAAGCACGAAAATGGAAGGTGAAGTTCAGGGTAGATGGATGTCAAGTTATGTAGACCAGGGGAAAGGGGGAAAAAGGCCCAAACTCATATATATAAGAATAGCCTCTGCAGTGAGCTCTACCACTCTGAAACAAGATCTCAGGCTGATAATAAATATTCTTATGAAAATTCTCTGCCAATCTGCTCTTTTGAGCTGCTGCTGAGCAACGTGAAAACACCCGTGAGGGACCTGATCATTCTGTCTTTGCACGGGGCTTGGATTTTTGCATGCAAAATGCAGCAAGGTTTTGCAGTAAAATAAAGCCTGGTGTCACTCACCGAACAGGGTCAAAGGGGGCAGGGTTGGGGGGCAGGAAGGAGAGAAGAAACTGCTTCAGGGCTTACTGAATGAGCTGCAGGCGCTTAGTGCACAGGAAAAAAATAGCTCTGCCTGTGTGCTAAAGATGGTGTCATCATGCATGTGCAAGGAGAAAGAAAGTGAGTGAACGCCAGCAGCACGGRAACCTTCATGCTGACGCTTCCCAGCTTCTGCCTTTGTGGCTGGACCACCTCGGCGTGGGTCAGCGTGCCGGTGGCTGCCGGCCTACCCCACCTCGATGTGCACCAGCTTCCCCTAACACAAGCCTTGCTCCTCCTCGCCCCTCTACCTACCCGCTGTACGGGTCTGTCACTCCATCTCCTCCTTCCTTATGGGGCGTCTTTTGTTCCCGTAGTCAAAAGCTGTGCTTTGTGTTAGCGCCTCAATTAGAGAGCGCCCATCATTTGTAATTCAGTTAGCAACGTCCTCAGGAACTTAAAGCATGACAGAGGGAATTAGCGGCAATGTATGAAAATGATGCCTGGGTGGGGGTGAAGGTTTAACTGTGTTCGTGCCAGCACACTTTGCAGGCGATGCACATAGGATGTGGCTTGCCRGGCTTCTGGAAATCACTGGATGGGGATGTTTAATCTCTGCTCTGGTTGTCTCMCAAGTTTAGCATTGCTACAAAAAGCAAAAGTGAAATCTAGAGCTGCTTACCAGCTTCCCGTTTCAATTTCTTTCCAGCAGAAATATTTTTGTAATGACAATTTTCCTTTGAGCAAAACTCCCCTTGTTCTTTCTACTTTAAAAAAATATATATTTTGTTCATGGTTTTTTTGGGGGGGAGGCTCTTTATTTTATATCATACAAAATGTTTTGCAGTCTTGAATAAGATTGTCCCATAGTGATGCTTTTTACCTCCTGAAGTGTTGGAAGAAGGTGGGCAGCTGGGCAGTGATCTCCCCAGCTCAAGAAGCAAGGGAGAAGGGGGCAGACGAGCTCTACTTGCCTGCCCAAGGATTGACCTGAGCTAGAGACTCCCAGTAGGAGAAACTGGGGAAAAAGGTGACCTAGAATGTGGGGAAGGATGTTGGTCTTGGGGGAGGGGGGGCTGGAGGGGCTGGGTGAACCAGGGACCCTCTCCCAGATCTCCCAGTAGGGTCCAATCTAGCTATGACTGGTCACTATTCTGGAAGATTTAGGCTAGTGCAAGTTTTTGATCTCTATGCACAGGTATGTTTTATAGCAATTATACCCAGGAAGTCAGAGAAGATGATTTAAAATGGCTCTTTGTGGCCAAAACACTATTAAAAGGGTATGACATCATGCTAGGGTTTTTAGCCCACAGTAGACCTTTGTTTCTGAAAATKAAGTTTGTGGGGGCCGTCACGTTCTCACCACACTGCTCATTTCTCCTGTCCACATGGCAGGTGGTTTTCTAGCGCAGGAACAGTCTTGCGTCTGGCTAGCGTGCTCAGCACCGTACTGAAGTCAGCAGCTCAACAACGCCGAAGSAAGGAGGCCTCCCTGGGCGAGCGGCACCGCCAGCTTTCCCCATGTTGGGGGCCTGCTGCATCTCTCCATAGGGAGGAGGGCGCAGAGGTGGATAACCTTGGGGTTTTTTTGGTTTCCCATTTAAATGTATTTGCAGACGGAGCTAAAGCCACCACTGAAAGTCTCAGGAGAGCTCTTGGCCGTCTCTGAGAGTCAGGATGGGAGTCTGGGTCACATGTAAGGTTTGGGAAGGGAGGTGAGAGGTCAGTACTACACGCTCAGTTTCTTGATGAGGCCTCCTCAAGAACGCTGCAGGATTTGGGGAAGGGACTATTCAGGACAAAACCAGGGCTTCCGGGTGCGAGGGGCACGAGGAAGGCTAGGGGTCTGACCCTGAGCRTACGGTTAGTTTTTCCCGTCAGCCAGAGCTCAAAGTTTGGAATTCAAATGTGGAAAAAGGCAGTGACTTCTTTGCGTGTGAGCATAGATGTAGTAGATGTTTTCATGTTACTTTCCGAAGACGAAGGAGCTCTGTGAATACCAAGCATCTCTCTCTCTCTCTTTTTTTTTTTTTCCTCAGCAAACATTTTGTGAGCAATTGTTTATTAAACTTTGACATCATGGTAGATTTGTGCTATTGTGGGTTACTTTGGCTCTGCTGCGTTCTGGAGAAGATACGAATAAAGCATAAGCGTTGTTCTCTCTCTCTTTCTCTCCCCCATCCATGTTTTATAGAAAGGAAAACAAAGCACCAAGGTCTCAAAACCAGCATCTTATGCTGGTGCCTCCATTTTTTACGTAGGCAGCCTGCTGGGATAGTTTGAAGCTGTAGAGATTTATGTTGGTGTCTGTCTGGGAACTGAGTTCCCTGAAAATCTGGGCCATAAAATTCGCATTCAGAGATGTTGGAGACTTGTACAAACCACCAGCCAGTAGCCAGGGCTTCTCAGCGTGTTGGGAGATGAATGCCTTTTTTGGACACTCACAAACTGAATTATTTGTAATTAGAAATGAGGAAGAGGCAGGGGTCTCTAAGGTGAGGAAGCTGGTACAGCCTTGGTCGGACTGCTGCGTCTCGTTTTGGGCTGCACTTTGGGAGAAATAGGAGCCAACTGGCAAGAGCTGAGAGGAAAGAAGTGATGAATAGGGGGAGCTACAAAAAAAGATCCATTGGGAAGGACCAAGCAAATAGAGCCACCCTCCTCTAGGCATCAGATAACTATCTACAAATATGTGAGAAGGAAGTTGTGAAGGGAAGGGGGGATTATCTATTGCCCAGATTGGATGGACTGAACAGTAATGGGCTTAAACAGTGGCACAGATGGTTCAGATCAGACACAAGGAAGAATTTGGAGAATAAGGAGAGACACTGGGCAGTGACAYCCTGGGACACACTAGAAGGGAGGTTGTGGGGTTGCTGTCTCCAAGATTTTTGTGAACAGAGAGGACAAACCTCTATTGGGAATGACGTGGCAGAGCTGACAGCACCCCATGAAAAGGGACAGGCTGGAGGACTGAAGGTCTTTTCCAGCCCTGTGATTCATCAGTTTGCTGAGGGAAGTGCAAGGAATGGTGGCAGGAGTCATTCACGTAGGGTTTTCCATCTCCTAGCAGCTACATGGGTTATTATAGCTATTTTAAGATACAGCCCTAGCTGKGGCTCTCATTGGATGGATGGGCCACTACATTGCCCAAGCACATAGTAGGAGGCAGTTCCAAAGTTTTTGCAAGCGAAACCAAGTCTGGTACATGAATCACAATTAATGACCCTAAAATGAACAGGGGATGAGTATGGCTTTGCAGAAAGACTAACRTGTGCAGTCACTTGTCTCTTCACCGTGTGATGTTTTTGTTCATTTGTTGTAGATGACGTGGCCTCGTCGCACCTCTTTGACTACGGCTCCACCATGGCCACAAATGGAGGTGATACCTCCTTCTACACGTCTCTGATTTCGGACGTCCACTACACCACTCCACGGGACTCCACCTACTTCACAGGCATTTATCAGCAGGAAAACAGTCCCATTCCCTGCTCGGGAAGCACGGAAGGGTTTAATACATTGGGGCATCCTGTTCAAGATGTGACTGGATTTGAGTCCCGCGGCTTGTTTAGCTCAGATTCAGGAATAGAGATGACTCCTGCAGAATCTACCGAAGTCAACAAAACCTTAGCAGACCCCATGAAAGTAGAAGCTTATAAATACATGGACATGAGTAGATCAGAAGAAATAAAATACCAAGAAAAACATGACCCAGACTCAGAAGCCAAGAGCCCGGACCTTATCAGTAAGTATCAGGGAGTATCAGCCAAGTCTGACCCAGCTGCTGAACCTCTGAGGATGCCTTTGGAGGGCACAAAGGCAGCCAAAGAGCAAGACCCACTTGAAGATGAAAGATTTGGTGATCAGCACAGTGCCTCTACAGTGACAGCCCCCGTGAAGATCACACTCACTGAGATAGAAAGCACGGGGGAGCCTGCCAGTGAAGAAACAAGTCCAACTAAACCAGAAACTGGCCTGAAACCGAGCCATGAGGTGGTTCCAACAGTGACCGTGTCAGAGCCGGAGGATGACAGCCCAGGGTCCGTCACGCCACCATCATCTGGCACAGGTAAGTCAGCCATGGCCCTCGRCACCTTTCTTCGCTCTTGAGTGAGTGAATGTAATCGTAGCCTCGTGCGCTGGGAAATTGTGGGTTTGTGCTCTGCAGGGTGGACTGCACAGYGTCTGGGTGATGTGAGCTTCAGGTAATGGGTCTCCAGGTCTGGGACGTTTGAGATGTCTCATCCACACGGATCTGGTGTCCAGGAAGAGCTCATGCTGCAGCAGCAGGGGATCCAGTAGGTTTTCTCTCCTCTGCCCAGCCACTTATTTTTATGACACAGCCTTCCCAGGGCAAGCTCATGTCGCCTGTCTGTACCTCTGTGTGCATAGTGACGATGACAGAGCTGAAAAAACATGGCAGGAGGGTGCTTGGACCAGGCCAYGAACCACAGTCTGCCTCTCGAGGGCCAAGACCTTGGGGGTGCCCCTCTGGAGATCTCTTGACTGCCCACGTGCCCCTAAAGGAGATGGGAGCTGTGGGACTTGAGGGCTGCTGCTGGCTGGGTTCATTTTTATTAGTTTTAGTGGCTGTTTAACTCTTTTTCACCTTTGCAGAAAATCAGGTGGAATTGTTAAAAATAAATGCTGGAATTGTTAAAAAAAAGTTTTCAAGTGGAAGCACTTTTAGAAAGTGTTGACCAAGGAAATGCTTTCACCTCATTTACAGACGGGGCTGGAGGGACACAGKACAAGTTTTCTTTAAAGACTCCTGATTCCTGCTGTTGATGGAGGGAGGAAAGCACCACAATCCCTCATTTTTTCATTTTCTTACTGCACGTTTGCTGCAGTGGTATACGATACCTATTCCTAGTTGCCCATATTAGGTGCCACTAAAATATGGAAGTAATTGGACATTTCTAAAAGAAATAAAGCAGTGTGAAAGGAAGCAGAATTCTGAGACTYGAAATTAAATTTTCAGTGTTCYGGATGAAAATCTTGAAATTTCAGAATAAACATTCCCAAGATGAAATTTGCATTGTTCTGGTGATATCCAGAAACATTTAAAAATCAAATGGAATTTCCATCGAATGGCCAACTTTGGAATTCCAACCCACGCTATTTCTTACCCTTAAACAAGCACCTAGTTCCTATCCAAAATTGAGTATGCATTTACACGCCTCTCCAAAAAAGAGATTGATAGATTCCCCAGCAGCTGTGAGTTCATACTACCTGTATTAGCAAGAGTTTTTAGATAATAGGCTTTAAAGAGTCACATTTTTCATCTTTAATTTGACTGGGTGATATCACATGCTACTTCCAAGTTATTCCATTTTTTATTGATTTACACTTGTTACACTRGAAGGTAGTTAAGAACGTCAGGCACTAATTGTTATTTATTCTGTCCTTAACAACTCCAGCCTCATGATTCTGGATAACTTTATCTCGTATTAACGTGTGAATATTGTGGGATCGAGGCTCAAGGCTRCTGCATTGCCAGGAGGCATCAAGTGCCCCGCGGGCTTGCCAGCATGGGAACGATGGTCAAGGGGGCAAATCAGTCCCCTGGCACGGTCCAAACGGCCCATGGGAGCCYGATGAGGTCCCACCATGCCATGCTGTGGGGCTGGAAAACCACAGGGAAAAAGCTGGAAAGCTCACGTGTTGTGGTAAAGAAAGAAGCAGGCATCTTCCTTTTAGAAACTGGCTCTTCCAGTGCAATTTCCCTGGATTTCCCACCCTTCCTGCAGCCAGGGATGCGCTGTGCCCTGCTTTTGTAAGTTAAGAAGAAGTTAAAACCTGCCTTGCTGTTTCTACCTAGTGACCTAGCAAAGCCACCACTCCTAGATACCCCTCAAAGGTGCTGGAAAAGCCAGCTGGAGCCCGTGGTTGTCCTCCCTGCCTAGACCAGGGTGTTGGAGAGCTGTTTGCTTTTAAATTAACGGTGATGATCTTTCCATGCAAAGAAGACAGGGGTTGTTTGTACGCTGCATCGGTGCTGAAAGTCAGTGGGGATTACAGGCTTCGCCCCAGCCGGCAGCAAATATGACCCTCGGCTCCTGGCCACAGAGAACTTTCTTGCCCCCAAGGTAAATGTCATAGCCAAATATTACAACCTGCCGACATGGACCAAAACTGGGTGAACTGGGGGAGTGGAGGGTTGCTGCGTGCCAAGGGCTGATGGTCACAYGTACGGCTGGAAGAGTGCCAGGTTAACTCATCGTCGGTCAGGGCGGAGAGAGAGTAACGCCGGGCTGTAATGCCGTGGAGCTGCCCAGCTTGCACGTGCCTCGCTGCAGCCCCAGGGAAAGGATGCAAAGGCTCTTGTTTAGTGTGTCTAACTCAACAGAAACTTCCTGGCACGCTGACAGCAGCGTGTCCCCAAAACCCCAGGCCTGTCTGCTGCTGGGCTCCAGGTTACAGAACGGCTTTCTCGTGCGAGATGGACGTGTTGCAGAACGGCTGTGCTGTCAGAGGAGCTGCAGGCAAACATACGCATTGATGAGACGTGGTCAAGGATTATCGGAGCAAGACTGTGGCAATGGGACCTGTATTGGCAACCGGGGCCAATACAGGCACCCACACCAAAACTACCGGGAGAGGGGGGCTCGTATTTCTTGTCCGTCTCCCAAGAAGATGGAGTGGCTGCCACAGCTTTAGGAATGACATTTGCAAACTGCACGTGGAAAAATGCTTTAGGATAGTGAGGAAGGATTAAACGTTAAACAAAGTTAAGTAAAACGTCTGCTTACTTTAATACACATGGCTGGTTTGCAGTGACTGCATCGCTGGTGTACGTGTTTTGATTAGAAAGGGATGCAATATGGAGAGCACCAAAGAAGGGAAAGCCCAGGGGAAGAAAGGGGTTGGATCCAAGAGGTAAATGGTTTGGTAGCATTTTATTTTTAACTCAAAGGTAGCAATACCTGAAGGTTGATCCAGGTTGGAGGCTGTCTTGGCCCCTTATTCAGGCCCCTTGTTGTAAACACAGGCAGTGGGCACAAAATGGGCAATTGGCCCCCAAAATTTTCTCTGGCAGCCTGCCTGATCCTAGTTCCACCAGCTGGGTTGTCCCAGCCTTCTCCTTTCTCTTCGTCCTCCCTTTCTCTCCTCTCACTCTGCTGCCTGCTGGACATTGCTCGAAAGAAGGTGGCAACCTCCAAGCAACCAGGCAATACCTGCAAATCTTTGGAGATTTTTAGCTGCTAAACCCTCCCTGAGCAAGCACAAACTGGGAATTTTCTAAGTAAAAGAGTTTTCAGAGTAAATGGCATTCAATGCTTTTATAACGGGCAAAAGGGTCTCTTTTTCTAGCCTTGTTCTCAGGAACAGCTGAGATAAGAGCAAACAGACAATTTACCCTCTCCTGCCACAAAAAAAAAAGCCTGAGAAAAACTTACTATGTGTAACCTCGGGCCTAAAAGGTTAGTTTGACAAAATTTATAGAAACTAAATGTGGACTGTTAAAATCGGAAGTGTCAGAAACCCGCCAGCTCCTACCAGCCCCGTGCTGATCCCCAGAACAGGCGCCGATTTGATGGGCGCAATTAGATGCCGTCACGTGTGGCCCGAGGCCACGTTCCTCGCGCGTGGCACTTTTCCTGGTAAAAAATCACATTGCTGAGCCAGCCTAAGCAGCCCAAAGTTATCATTTTTAATAATGTTTTTTTCTTTCTTTCTTTCTTTCTTTCTTTTCCCCCCTTCCCTCTCTTCCCGGGTGGCAGAACCGTCCGGCTCCGAGTCGCAAGGCAAAGGCAGCCTGTCGGAGGACGAGCTTATCAGCGCCATCAAGGAAGCGAAGGGCTTTTCCTTCGAGGGCTCGGCGGCGCCGCGGTCGGCGGTGCTTTCGGCCGAGAAGCCCGAGCAGCGGGCGAAGCCCGGGCGCCCCGCCGTGCCCTCGCCCCTCGACAACGAGGCCAGCAGCGCCGAGTCGGGGGACTCGGAGATCGAGCTGGTCTCGGAGGACCCGCTGGCGGCCGAGGAGGCGCCGCACTCCAACTACATGACCTTCAGCCACATCGGGGGCCCCCCGCCGTCGCCCGCCTCCCCCTCCATCCAGTACAGCATCCTGCGGGAGGAGCGCGAGGCCGAGCTGGACAGCGAGCTCATCATCGAGTCCTGCGACGCCTCCTCGGCCTCCGAAGAAAGCCCCAAGAGGGAGCACGACTCCCCCCCGATGAAACCCCTCATCATGGACATCATCAAGGAAGAGAACGGCTCGCGGGCCGACCCCTCAGACTATGAAGTAAGTAAAACGACAGAGAGCAGGATGAACAGGGAAAACCTGGCGGATTCTGCGTCCTACCTGAAATGCTCTTTTGTCGCGCCAAAAGCGAGCGCCGAGCCCCCGACCTCGGCCGTCAGCACCGAGGAGCTGAAGGAGAGGGTCACCCTGAAGAAACCCATTGAAGAAACCGCTGTGAACCAAAGCAAAGTGTCTTCCAAGGACTCTGGGAAGAGAAGTCCCTTGGCTTCGCCCCTGCTGCCGTTTTTAAATAAGCAGAAAGGTAAATGCAGCTGTTCCCGTTACTAATGAGCGTGTTTTCCTGCAATGAGTGTGGGGAGGTGCAGGGAGGGTCTGCTTGGGACACGGGAGGTTTAGGGAGTGCAGAAGTGAGCGTCGCTGCTTCATGGCCTAGCGCGAATCCAGGTGCAAACGCTGCCGGTACAACGCGTCGCCGCTGGAGCGCGTCCCGCGGGAGCCCGGGGGGCTCTCGCTCGCGGGGCCCGTCCGTAAGTGGTCTTGGAGATGCAGCAGCGAGGGGGATTAGCCGGCGATAGTGTAGGGGCTGTGGCTCTGGGATGGCCCTGTCCGGTTTCCAGCTGGATGCCATGCTTTGCCATCTCGGCAGTCTTCTCCCCACTCGGGCCCGGCCCGGCAGCTCTGCTGGTAAAACTCTCCCGGCAGTTCTTGGGGAGCTGAGCACCAGGTCCACCGCGGTGGTATCTGACTGCTGCCCAGGCCAACCTTGGGTAACGCGAGAGACATCACTTCCAACCTTCCCTTGCTTCTTTTTCCCCTTCCCCTTAGATTAAAAAATGCCAACAACAACCAGTGTTTAATCTGCTCCGATAGGTTTACAAAAAYGAGGTGAAGGAAGCGCGTGGTGCAGCGGGAGCAGAACGGGGAGAGAGAGACTTTGGGTGGCTTTGTCTGTCCTCAGCGCTGCAGGAGTAGGACTTGCAAGAGCATGTGTGCTCCTGCAGCTGCGTAAAACTCGGACACGGCAACGTGGGCGCAAGCTWGGTCCTGCAAAGGTTTAAATGCATAGATACTGCTAGGAAGGCGCAACCTTGCTTTTAGGACTGAGCAGGAAGCCCCCAGCGTGTGGCCGACTCAGACACCAGGGACCTGGAGGAAACATAGCAGCAACTGGCGGTTCCTCCCATGAAATATCCCTTGCCTTGCACAGCGAAGCGGTGCAATCAGTGAGCTGGCTCTGCTGCTCCCAGGAACTGGGGAGAGCTGGTTTGAGGATGTGTGTAGGAAAAGGAATCCTTCAGAGGCAGAAAGGGGTTGGGCTTGGCTGCTCCGGCTGCTTCTGCAGGCTGGCACGGCTTGAATGAATCGCTGTGGAGCCGGCTGCACCCCCCCACTGCCCCCATCCGTAAGAATGAGGGTTTTGTGTGTGCTCCCGGGCCTCTGCGGCGCTCGTCCCCGCGCCGCGGGGGGCCAGCACCCGGCCGTGGGCTGTCCTGCACGCAGCGGGCAGCATCCCTCCGAAAACCACCTGCCCGATCTGGCTCCGAGAGGGGAGGGTGGTTTAGTAGACAGCTAGGGAGGAGGGTTGGGCGTTGGGCTTCGGTCATCAAATGTGAGCGTTTCAGACATGAATACATCAGACTTTTGGAGGATGGATACCATGTTCTTGCTGCCGCCGGAGAGCCCGTGCTGAGGCCAGCAGAGATGCGGGAAGCTGAGGCCTYTCTTGCAATTTGCATGAGAGAGAAGGGTGCTGTGCATGGTTTTAAAGGTGGTGKTTTTTTTTCTTTTTTAAAAACACGTTGGGCATTTGCAATTCAGTGACCGGCCGTTCCTTTGTAAACCACAGGTAGGCAGATTGAGATGGGGGGGGGGAGGCGGACCCCAGCCCTGATTCTTAGAGAGCATCTTTCTTTCCTCCGCCCACATTTGACCGCGTGATGGCCTGGAGACATGGCAGAGCCTGTTAAGTGGCACACTTTTCAAATGGATTTGTCCAGCGCTGTGAACCCGAGCGTGCAAATTGAGTAAGAAAAACAGCCGGATCTTGAACTAGCACAATGTGCTGAGGAGCAGACCGCAAGATCTGCAGCGCAATAAGATATGGTAATATTAATGCTATTTTGGGGATGATGAATTAATAGCCTTAACAGGATGAATAAGAAACATATGATTATTGCTCCTAGGTATGTTTTTCTGCCTGGTTCTCTGGGTTTGCAGCCTTGCACTGCACACATCTCGGTGCTCTCATGGGCAGGATGGGCCCCAACCATTTCTCTCCTCCTTCCCAAACTCCGCTGTTGTGGAATTGGTTCAGACCCTAGAAGCTGCAGGGCTGTTTGAATTTGCAGTGGTTGCAGTCCCCACTCCTGAGGCATCTTCCCTGCAGTGTTGGCGACATGTCCCAGCTGTCCTCTGCTACGAGGCTGCATCCTCTGTGCTCTGCTGGGCAGAGGACTCAYGATTTGGTCTTGGATCTGGGGGAAGTAGTTGGAGAATATCAGCAGGGTAGCTAAATCTCTGCTCTGCAGCTCCCATTGCAATTTTTGCAAGGGAGACATTTTCTTATCAACAAGCTTTGCTGAAAAATCCCTAATGCTGCCTTGCCAGCCTCCCTTTCGGAGGGGTCTGTCGCCCTGGGAGAGAAACTCCCTTCCAGCCCATGTGGACACCTTTGAGCAGTGTAACCTGAGAGCCGAACATCTTGCTAGCGCTCAGCTGAAGCTGGCACAGCTACACACAGGGTGAATCCAGCCTTTCCTGTGCATATTCAGATTTTTCAAGCTGGCTTTTGCCTCTCATTTACTCTCTGTCGTTGCTTAGATGCTACCAGGGGCTTCTTCTCGTGTGGCTGTCAGCAAACCCCATGCGTGTGAGCAGACTCTCTTTCTGTGTCCTGGCGAGGGTGGACATGCAGCAGCTATTACTCTTTGGTGCATGGAGATCCATTTTGGCGGGTGCTTTKTTCCCTCAGAGTACCCCAGTGTCCTATCAAAATGCTGTTATCCAAGACTGAAATGTGTAAAACTGTGTCCATAAATTACACGTCAAACAAGTGCCTCCTGAGCTTAGCCAGCCCCTCATGGAATCAGCTTTGCTTTCTTTTCTTTTTCTTTTCTTTTTCTTTTCTTTTTCTTTTTCTTTTTCTTTTTCTTTCTTTCCTTTTTTTTGTAAAAAGGTAGAAATTGGTGTTATTCCATTGATTTTGTTAAAAATATTTGAATTTGAGACAAATTTCCCCATAACTCTTGTGGGACATTGTGATTTACTTAAATCCTCAGCCCTCGAAGGCAGGTGATTTGCCAAGACTCTTAGCTTAACTGGCTTTTTGAAAGATATGTTTGCCTTCAGTTTTTCTGAGTACAATATGAAAGCAAGGACAAAAATGTAAAGCCCCTTAAAAAGGTTATTGCAAAAAAATGTTTTGCTTTTTAAAGACAGTTTTGAAGTATGGGGAGGTGGGCCCAAGGAATGAAAATGTGGATGATAGCAGGGTCCAGTTTAGACCACCCTGTAGTCACTGGTGCTTGCYGTGTGGGACACATGGGATTTGGGTGCCAGTTCAGCTTTTGTATTGAAGGCTGAGTATGGGGCTCTCCTGACCTGTGAAAGAAGAGTTTGTTCCTCACTTGGAGATTTCCCAAGGGGCTGAACTGACTGCGAGAAACTCTTCAGCTGTGTTTCCAAGTTATCAGAAGTGARTCTGCATTAAACAGCCTGGTGGGATCAGAGCTGCCCCTTGGGGATCACCCCAAGCTCCATGAGGTTGGAGCTCCATCAGCAGTCAAGGAAACAACSAGCTCACTGCTGGAATGGGGACAGAGAATCTGCATTATAATTATCTAATATAATTACAACTAAGATAACACTAACAAGATGAGACTATTTAGTTGTTAAAAGATGGAAAACGGAAAAAAAAATGCTGTTACCTGAACAGGATATAGTAACTTTCTCCATTGCTCCCCTTTTCACCCTCAGCCTATGCTGCACACTTGTCTCAGCGAGCTTGGCATCACAGAAATCCCCGCTGGTGGCTATGGGACCTGTTCATGAGCACGCAAAAGCTCTGTAAGGCTTTCAAGCCCTAACAAAAACACCTCCCTGAAAGCAGGTTGATGGAAACAGATTATGTTACCTSCATCATTTCCTGCTACCTCCTTGCTACACATTACCTTGGTAGTGTTACATCACCCCAGCATGTCATTAATAAAACAGAGCCACAAAGGATGGTTTTAGCAATATTTGCAGCATTCTGCTGGGGATTAACCCCCCCATCCCTATAGCAATACTCATCCTGAGCTGAGGTCCGTGCTAGCACAGTGTTTCTGGAGATTCATGGGGAATTTATGGGATCAGGTGAAGCTGCTTGCTGCACCTGGCTGTACTTTTGACGCCTAATGTTAGATCATTCCATGGCCTTTGGCCAGCTGGTAGCCAGGGATATGTAATTTAAAAATGGTCAGCCCTCAGCTTCATGTGTAAGTGTTAATTATTTCACAAACTGGTAGTGGATTGAGAAGTCTCTTAGCCCGGTCCATAGCATTAAATATACTTTGTGGTGCTTTTTAGGTGGCTTTGCCCTGGGCTGGCAARACAGAGCTGATTTTGAGTGCACACCCCATGAAATCAGTGGAGAAGCTGCACTATGGGAAATCACAGCATTCAGTCAGGTCCCGAGAGCAGCCTTGTTGACCACGTTGGTGTCAGCCCATGGCTTGCTTCCTCAGAGATCCTTCCAGGGTGTTTGCTGGGCTTTCGGTAATCTCTGCCATTCCCCCTCCAAAAAACCAACGTGGAGCACCCCAAGCGGACGCCTGGTTGGTGCAGTGATAACTCAAAGTCTCTGCTTGCCGTCTGTTGCCATCCAGTGGCAGTGATAAAAATGGGCAGTCGCTTCCTACTTCCATTTTACTTGATGTAACTATGGTGTTTTGAAGGAGTGGAGCCATTCCGGTGCCCTGCCAAGCAGCCTTGCTCGCTTTTCTGCGAGAGCAGAGAGACCAGGTTGCTCATAGTGATGCTTGCTTTGCTTTGGCCAGAGCAGCGCGGTCACTGCCTCCACGGCTGTTACCAATTCCCTTGTCCCCCATGGGGGGAAAGGGAGAAGGCAGGGCTGTAGCAAGATATTTGCTGCTCAGTTGTCGTTGTCCCCGCGTCTCTCCCTCCATCTCCTCCCAGAGGTGGACACAAACCTTACACAACAGGGCTTGAGCCCCTCGRGCTGTGGCTCTGCAGGAAGGAAGTTGTCAAATCTGTTTCTTTGTATTTTTTTGTAACGCTCAACCACACAGAAAGAAGATTAGCAATTCATGTTTTCCAGTATTTGTAACAAGGAATGTGGATTTTTAGGTGCGTTCTAAAAAAAAACCTGTCTTGCAATAGCTCAGATTTTCCCAAACTGTGGAGAATACAACCATATTATTTCGTTTGCTTCTTGCTTTCCTTTCGATTCTTGCCGACATTCTTCTGTGGTTAGCCAGGCCTGTATGCATGAAGCTTACTGTGGGCATYTCTTGCAAATGCTTGGGCTGAGGTACACTCCGGGGATGTCTGGAGTCTCCCTCCAGCTCTCTGCAGATTCATCTGCAATGGAAAGGGAGAGGATGATGGTGAAGGAAGAGGTGTGGGTCTCTGCTGGAAATGCTGCAGCCCTGAGAATTGTTTGACTAGGCTGGTTGTTTTTTTCTGAATCTAGATGCGCAGCCAGAGCTGTATGTGTGTGTGTGTGAACACTCACTTGTCTCTGAACCATCCAAAACCCCTCTTCGGTGCTGTCCCAGCAATGGCTTGCCATGGTAAGTTGGGGCAAGTTCCTGGCCTTGCACAACCGTTCGTTTTCTGTAGTTTCAGCATGTCACTTTTAGTTACAAAATACTAATGAAATATATCCATAATGTCACTTACATCTGCTCTTCTCACTTCAATAGTAAGTTTTACCTCTGGCATTACCATGTTAACCGACTTCTGCCCAGTGGGGTATATCGTTATCCTCTACATTTACTTTCCTTTTTTCTTTGTTTTCTGGCAGAATTCAGGGTAGGAAAAAGCAAACCTAGCCCTGGTTCTGTGCAGCTATGCTGTCAGTCACACGCTAGAGGGCACAACCAGCAGCGCCCGGGCTCCCAGCAGGGTTTCCAGCCAGGAAATGCAGTCAAGTAAAATCCATCCCGTAAAATGCTTTCTTCTGCAACACCGTCCTACGTCACTCTACTAGGAAGCRTCCTGATTTGTCTGCCCTCTGACAGGTCTTTTTAAACATTTGGTTTACTTGATACTCTGCAAGCATATGTCCTTACTGCACACTCTTCATGGCCACTCTGGCTCTCACCACGCAGGAGGGGCATCGAGGCGTATGGCCACCCGTGTCTACGTGGTAGCACAGCGTCTCCTGGGCTAAGTCACAAGCCACAGTCAGGACCACTTCTGGCTTTGGGGTGACACTGGAGGGAATCCCATGTTCACAAGCTCTTTCCCCTCTTCCCCAGGACCTTTTGTGCAGCCCCATGGTGTCTGGAGCTATCACACAGTGCTATTTGACATGGAAAAGCAAAAAGCAGCATGAGCTTTTTCACTCGAACCTCTGTATCTACCTCTGCTTGTTGCCATGGAGAAGCTGGTTGAACGTGGTTTCAAGAAGAGATTGTTTTTCAGTAGAGGTCTGGGAGGGGCCTCAGTTAYTGTGAATGGTTTTTGTTCAGCATAACGTTGTCTGCATTGCGTTAGCACATCCCTGCTGTTGGAGGAGTCACCAGTGAGGCATTTTTCCAAGGGAGGGGGATGCTTGGTAGCGTGATTTAGCAATATGAGGCTCATTTCTCGTCTGCGAGCTTTCAACAGGCTGGCTCTGCAATCAGCGGCAAGCCAGGCTGAGATTTAAGCATAAGGTAATGTTAGTTTAATATTTGAGTGCCATCTGCTGTAAGTGCCTCCACACTCCAGCCCATCTGTTTTGCTTGTTTCAGTTTTGCTTTTTATAGGGCTCCRGTAGCTCTGCATCCTTTGGAAAGTCCCTGCTCGGAAAAGGTGTGATGGGAGGAGGTTGCTGCCCGGGATCGGAGCAGGCTGCGCCTCGGTCTGCATAAGTGCACGGCCCTGCATTTCCTGCAGGCAGCATTTGCACCTCTTGGTGCTGCTGAAGAGGCAAGGTAAAACCTGCTTGGAGAGGTAAAAACATGAATTTGAGCCTCGCTTTGGCACAAAATCTCAGAGTAAATTAGTGAATCTCAGTGTGTTGTTTCCTACGTGGAAGAATTTAGGTTAGAAGGGACCTCYGGAGGACTCTGATTCAAACCCTTGCTCAAAGTGCTAGGTTGTTCAGGGTTTCATCAAATTGTCCATCTTCTGGGCAAAGGCAGAGATTGGTGTGCAGCTGATAGTCGGAGCCTGCAAATCCGAGGGGGTTCCTAGAGGCGCTAGGAGCTGCAGGCCTGCACGCAGAGTCAGGTACAGAGAAGATGCCATGCAATATAGCTTCATAGAGAGCAGGGCTGGCAGGGACTTAGAAAGGTCCAGAGGGCTCACCTCCTGGCCCAGAGCCAGGACCTGTGATAACTTGTTCTTGACAGATGCTTGTCACCTGTTTGGAAAGGCCTCTGTCGATACGTCCTCCACCAGCTCTCGAGTGTCTATCGAAAATGGTTATCGTTCTTCATTCAGCTGGGGAAGCCCAGTGGAAAAAAATGAAGTGAATTACGATAATCTTGCTTTGAGAGATTTGAGAGACTTCCTACTCAAATAGTTGAATGCCAGCAGAAGTGGACTTGCTTGGGTAACGCAGACTGGATGAATATAGAGGGACTGTTTTCTTAATTTTGTTTGTTTGTTTTTTTCTTAAATATGGATTGAGCCTTTTCTCAATCTCTTTCCCAAGAACAATAAGCAAATATTGGGAGAAAGAGATCCCAGAGTGACAGCTCACAGCTTTTCCAGGAACGTTCTGGATTCTTCCCGAGCCAACATGTCTCTTTTTCTCCTGTGTTGTCTGACCCCACAGCCCATTCTAGTTCAGAAGTCTCCTCGTTCTCTGCTGTATGCGGAGAACGGCCCTTCTTCTACCTACCTCCTTTGGGAATGGTTAACTTGCATTCCCAGTTGCAAACCAGTGAGTAGGAGAGAATACAGCTAAGATRCTCCATCCTGCTCTTCTCTGCCTGCTCTGATGCTGCCGCTTCTTTAGTTTTGTGGCCTAGCAACTCAAAGTTATGAAAAAAATGGCCAATTGTATAAAACATAAAAAAACCCAAAACAAAACAAAAATTAGTTTTAAACAAAAGTGACTGTGGCACGCAGCAATGCAGCTAGGAGTGAGAGGCGATTTCCTTACTGCTAATAGTTTTATAYGAGAGATTTACCTTTCTTTGGTATACTCTAGAGATTTCCAGTTACCTTCCAATTGCGTTTTTGCTCTGTTTAAAGAGTCTAAAACGTGACTCTAAACMTACGACAGGACAGAAGCAGCAAGCTGTGATGACGTGAATCCTACAGACGCATTCAGATGGTCTCATTTCATGGGGTCTTGCTCCTGAGACTTTTGAGTGACCGAGATGGTGTGATCCCAGATTCTCAATCCAGCTACTGCAATTTAGGTTTCTTTATGCCAGTTGAGCTACCTCAGATGATGATTCACAGGCATGTTCCCTAGTCTCTGGAGGAGGAAAAGTGCAGTCTTTCACTGTGGGCCAAGTAGTCTGAAATGTCTCTGGGTTTGCAGTGGGCTATGGCCTGTATCTCCCATTAACTTTGTGGACAGTTAATGGAGTGCAGCTGCCACATGRCAGCTTGTTACTGCAGCCAAGCTCTGATCATGGTGGTGGAAATGAGTCATGTGCGCGCTGGTGGGTTTGCATTGCATWTGATTTCTGTTCAGCTCCTCCCAGGTCATTTTTTTCAGGGAGAGAGGTTGGTACTTCTTCAGCCCTCAGGTGAGACTGCAGGGTCACCCCTTCTTTCTGCAGAAGGGACAAGGAGAAGCTTGTTAGGCACCACTGGCTTTGGTGTCCTTCCTGGAGTCCTGTTCTGGTGGGATACATGAGTAAGGAACAGTCAGTTAGTGGTGATGCTTGGACAGGTGCAGAGCAAAGCTAAGAATGGGAAAATTTCTCTCTTCTCCCTGAATTCAGAGCTCCCTGCATGAGCTCTGAATTTTTATCACCACATCCCACCACTCTGCCAGGAATTACACAATTTCTTTTTGAATTTTGGTGTGTCCAAAGCCAGRTGAAGCAAGCAAGACACACGGGGGCTTTTCCCTCTCCCAAAGGGGCACCAGCAGTCATAGTTTCTGCCTTTGGTGGGAACTGGGTGAGTATCTGAAGAACATACCCTGCACTTTTCTTTGCAACCCTTCCCAAAGCTTTCACTTTTTGCCACTCTCAGGGACAGGACCATGGGCTGGACAGTTGCTAGTTGACCTCAGTTGGCTGTTCTTGTTGGAACAGTGCTTCAACRGGAGGCACTTCTCCCCCAAGGGTATGCTGTCCTGAAGAGTGCTGGAGCCTCTCCATGTGAGAGGAAGGGGTCCTCAGGCTCRTTGCAGTTTGTACACTTTCTCTCCCGTTTAACGACCCTCTTGTGCACACATTGTGTGCAAATCAGATGGCAGTTTTTCTTCTCTGCCACCGTCTGGGATCAGTAACTCCCAAGTGCAATGATACTCTCCCCTGATCCACACAATCCACATACACCAATGTGTAGTACATGTGGAYTGACCCTTCAGAAATGTCTCAGTAAGGTCTAAGCTCTTTGAATCCCAGCCTTTGCTTCCATAACCTCAACATTTTGAACCGTTTCATCTCTGACATCTGTCCCCTCCTCTGATTTTTGGTTGTGCTCATGAAAATTGCTCTCCACTTGTTGGGTAGGACCAAACCTTTAAAGCATGAGTGTCAAAGCACCTTGAACACTTGCAGTGGCAGGCTCTTTAGAGTTGCTTTTAAAATTCTGTGTACCTTAATGCAGGATGATCGTACATCTTTTCTCAGGACTGCCATCAATCCCACTGCCTACGTGTGAGTTAAGTACAGCAGCTATAAAAATTTATAGGCCTTGTCCTTCCATTTTCATATATCTTTTCTTTAAGAACAAGGGACTGCTTCTGAAGACTTGTCTTAAGTCRGAGTACTTAAACACAAGTATATAGACATTTCTGATAAATATGACACAGAGTGAGGTTTCTGTCAAGATTATATCCTGTCTGGTGAAAAATAGAACAGAGATTCTTGTTTGATTATACACAAGAGCTATATTTTTATGTAAAATGTTTTAAATGTCCAAACCTATTAAGCCATGCAGAGCAATGTCTAAGCCAAGTGCAGCAAGACAGTAGATATCTGTATACAAACAGAAACCTGCTGAAAACAGGCCTAAAGAAGAACGACGTTTCATGTGTAAAGGCCCCTTTCTGCTAGCTGGGTTGCGCAGCTGATGGGAGGCGGCAAAATTGCCSCGAGCCCAGGGCTTGCCTTGCTCCGCCGGTGTCCTGCGAGTTGAACGACTGCTGGCGCAGACTTGAGGAGTGGAGACAGCGGTGGTGGTGAGGTGCAGGAGCTACGGGGACCCTAGCTTATTGCAGCTCAAGCCACTGGGGGAATGAGAGAGACCAAGGTACAAACTGTGGCTCTGTCTTACCGGTGGTTTTCCCATCTTTTATTGCGAGAGGGATTAGACAACCTCTTGAGGGCCCTTCCAGGACGACTTTGAGAAATCTCAAAGAGCACCTTATTTACCRGCGTTTCCCAAGATCTGGTCACCTGCAGAACCTCTATGGGGTCTCATTAGAGACCAATTCCCACCCTGTCCCTGGGACCACGGGCGGTTTCACCAGCCCAATAAACAAGGGTTGCAGGTAGAGGCTTGCAAGCCCCATTCGCTTGCTAGGGAAGCTGCGAGGAGAKAGCCGCCCCGCTCACAAGGGATTTTTCTGTTCACGCAGTAAAAACAACGGAAGAATTGCTCACAGCTCGGGTATATTTTAGAAGCTGAAAGCTTGACCCAGTGCTGCTTCCAGCGTGTCTCCGCAGCAGTGATCAGTGACTCAGCTTTGTGCACGGGGATTCTTTTAAGGCCAACTTGCTTTCTTACCGTGGCTGTGACACAGAGAGTCTGGTCTGGAAAAAACCAAGCGATGGTTTTTCCAGATGCCTTGACATAGCGATGCTTTGCCTGGGCAATCTGGGGAGACCTCAGAGATCTGTTATTRACACAGAAATCTGATACTTATTGATCGCTCTTCGGTGGCTGACACGATGTGCAGTAAGGAGAGACGTTTATTCTGGGAGTACAGAAACAAGAAAAAACACTACGTATTAGGAAAGGGCCAAGTTATGCCATCTGCAAGATTTTTTYCTAAATGGTGTTAAAAAGCTTTCTCTGTAATAATTCATACTGGAGGTGCTTTGTGAAGTTTATACTACAAATATGGAGAAGAAAAAAAAACAAACTAGAATGTTTTGGTTTTATTGAAAGAAAGTGTTGACAGTTAATGAAATTTGGTTGTAAACGTAGTGTTTTTCAGAGAACTTTCGACTATTTTGTTTGGCTGTTTGCTAGAAATACTGATTCTGAGCCACCGGAACACTCTGAGAGTTGGGAATCACGGATTTTGACCAGTTTTATCAGTTAATTCAAACTGAGAGTTTGGGCTTATTTCAGGATAGGTTTCGATATATGATTAAGGTCTGGTGATGTAGAATAAGCCCCGAGTCCTCAATGAGAGGTGAAAGGCGAACTTTTGAACATCTCAGCCCGAGTCTTTGACTTAATAAAGAGAGACTTGAGCCTACTCCTAAATCAGAGAGGCTTTCCCCTCAACTCCTGTATTAGGCAGAATACAGACTTCCTGGGACCGTGTTGTTCATCTGGTGGTCTGCATGAGGGTGAGTTAAAGCATTTGCCTGAGCGGCAGTCCTGGAACTGGGGGTGTATGAGGAGAGCTCTCCTCCACTGAGAATAAAACCTGGAASTGGGTATTTGATTTTATTGGTGTTTTTCCTTAGCTTCTGAAACTGCACTGCTGATGGTGACATAATAACAATATCTGCTGGGGAAAGAAAAAAGGATTATTAAAAATTTTCTATGGGAGGCTGCTGCGCTTACATGAATCCAGAGAARCTCAGAAAATAAGAGGCATGCAATGATCCAACAATTCAATTGGCTTGTTTTTTTGAAGAAACAACGATGTCTGGTATTTTTGTCATTTTGAGTCTTAGCCTTATCTTGATTACTAATTTGTTTTGCTTTATTCGTCTGCAGTTTTTTCTAACTCTCTGAACCTCTACCCAGTTTTGCCCACTGTTTTCTGCAGAGAGATATCACAGATTTTCTCCGTTTTCCCTCCGGCTCTGATGGCAGCTCAGTGCTTATGTGGGAACTGTAAGAAAGACTAGCAGTGAATGAGGTCATTCTAGTGTTTTGCTTTCACAGCATTTCATTTGTGTGTGAGGAATACAAACAAGTATGGAAAAAAATAATGCTAAAAGAGACCAAGTTGATTTATCTGGAGCTGAGTGTGAAAGATGGAGTAATAGTTTGRATGGCCACAATCTTTTACTTCCATGATACGTCTGTCAAATGCTAGTCTGGCCACGGTGGGAGCATTTGGTGGTGTCAAGGTTGTTTAAATCAGCTCTAGCAATGAAAATTTTGTTTTTTGKCATTTGGGAAGTCATGATAAGTTTCTAAAGTGTTACAAGTCTGAGAGGCTCCAGCTAAGCATCACTTATAAAAAATGGGCGTACAAAGATCCAAAGATCTTCCGCTTCTGAAATAGGCATTTCTCCATTCAGGAGGGCTGAATCTTCGTTTCCTGCATAGAAGACACACAAGATTAGTGGTTTAAAAGCAATATTGTGCAACAGTGACTATTTCAAAGAGGAAAACCCTGCCAGTGGTGCTGCCTTGGGTGAAAGGCCTTTTGCTTTCCAAGGTGCCTTATTCAGGATTAATTTTCCTATCCACTTCAACTTGACTTACAGCTCTGTACACCGAAGGCACTTTGGTACCACACACAAACCCTTAGGCGATGGTGCTGTGCGCTGTTATTTGGAGCCGGTGGTCTCTGCCAAAGGTTTGGTGCTGGTGCTGGAGTTTGCTGTGCTCCTCAGCTCCCCATACGAGTCTTCTGTAACACAGATCTTCCGTTGCAAGTTTACTYACAGTGCATACGGAAATAATCCACAAAATCCACAGCTCAGTTCATTAGAGTGCGAATTAGGGTGAGATCAAGGATCAAAGAACAAGTGATCAAGGAGAGGAACCAGAATACAGATAATCCGTACTACCTTCACAAGAACCCGGGCGTTAGAGAGAGAGAAGGCTTCCGAGGCAGCAAGGTTACCTTCCTGCTGGCTGCTTCCGTGAAGGGTTTGATTTAACAGTTGGACGCACGGATTTCCGGGTAAAGTAGGAATSTCAGCAAAGGTTGTTTCTGTTCAAACTGGATCCTAAAGAATAAATGGTCAGTGAAAGAGCTTTTGGTTTTGCTACATCCTCTGTTTAGAGAGCTGTGAACGTGCTGGAGCTGTACGAATGAGCAGAACGGATATTTTTTTCCGTCTTTGAACAGAAGGTGCAATGAAGAGATTGCAGAATTTAAGGCAAAAAWCTAATGTAGATTCCTAAGGTTTGATACTACCCACTGCCTGGCCAGTATAAACCTTCTGCCTCGAATGATATCAGCTGAGGTCCACAGTGGTGTAAGATCAAAACCCAACCTCTGACAACACCAAAGTCAGTGTTTTCACAGGGACTCATTTAAAACCAGCGTAAGATCTATACTGGCTCACTGAGTGTGTCGGCAAAGAGGCAGACATTGTTTAAACAAGGTTTTCTGCCCTATCTCTTTTAGAAATATGGACTATTCCTTACAGAGGCAGAGGGGGGGAATTATTGCATACATCCTAATGAATTGCTGATAACATCCGCAAAACAAAGTCCGTATCTGGGCAACCAGCAAGGARCAGGATATGTAAGCTTATAGAAAAGCCAGAGGAGATTAATAGTCAAGATTTCTGAAGGTTACTTTGYGGGCTAATGCACCATTGAAACAAAAGCAGCTGTGCTTCCTTGCTTAGGTCAAGTGCAAGAGCTTTTCCAAAGCATGGAGGTCAGTTCTCCYGGCAAGGGGGTGGGCTGTATTTGCTGTTCAGCTCAGATGCCTGCACTGAAGCTGGTGGAGCTTTGCAGCTGCTGAGATAGCAGACCTATGCACACGTTAACTAAGAGCTGAAGTTTTAGTGCTCCAACCAGGGAGTCGTAAAGGGTGGGATTTAATAAAAGCCATGGTAGCAATTCTGCCGTCTGAAATGAGCACTCACCTACAGGCTTAATATGCACAGATGGTCATTGCAGCTGGATATATCGGCGGGATGTAATGTGCTGACTCTGCTGCCTGGTGCTCTCAGACATGATAATTGCACATACAAATTAGGTCAGAAGTTGTGTGTGCAGTGATGTTTGGCAGTCCAGCAAAACAGCCCTGATTCCTTGCAGGAAAAGGGTCTGAGAAGTGTGATTTCTGGGGCTGAAGTAAAGATGGTTCAGTCTCAGCAATAACGCTGTTAAGGCTAATGTGCCTACACGTTTTGTCCGTGCTCGGAGCCTCAGTCTCCTCGGCGCTGCAGGGACAGTGTAACAGTCCAAAYCTCCAGACAGAGGGATGAAGGAGATGATGTGATCCTTGTGTTACAGATGGGATAGTGAAAGAGAAACACTCTCGTCTTAAGGCTTAGAGCCCCTTTGCCTTGGGAAGCTGGTGAGAGAGGGGCTGAGTGAGACTGACTAATTTATTATACGATCARTTCATTGAGTGAGATGAATTGACTTCTGTCAGATGCCACCGGGAAAGCACACAGGACTGGGAAATGAACACCAAGTTTTCTGAATCCCAGTCTATGAAATTATCCTTATTCCCTGGTTATTGATCCTTACATCTCGTAGATCTCTGTAAAAAGTAAATGAGTTTCCTTGTCTTTCAAAGTGGCAGCAAGCAGGGATGGCAAGGTGACATGCGTTGACCAGAAAGGCTAGCAGCACACCATTTCCATGGGTGCTTCCATGTAGCTGTGCAATGTGCTTTCCATCTACAGCTCTTGCTCCTCAAGCAGCAGTGAGGGGGAGATTATGTTACAATGAGGCTTAAAAGGAGAAAAGCGCTGAAGAACTGATCCTACTAAGTGCCAAAGCAGCTTTGAAACATGCTTAATGGTACTGAATTATTCATTGAGCTGGCTGGGCAAACTGATTTTACAGAAGGAAATAAATGAGGGCACTGGAAGGTAAATTTCAAATAACATGTCAGCCAAATGCCCAAGCATCACAGATTTCACAGAGCATCTAGCCCAGGATCTGACTCCTGAAGAGTCCCCTGAGTGCTGCCTGGTGCAAGCCCTTCGTAAGGGAGAGATCACGGCTCTTCACASGGCTGAGCATTTTGGCAGGCACTTAGGTGCAGCTCTCTGGTGATGCTTGTGGACCCACGATAGCTCAGTTTGTGATGGGAGATCTTCCCTTTGAAGGGTGGTATCATAAGGAACAGGGCATGGCAAGGCAGGAGCTGTCCGAGGCCAGAGGCATTGATGAGTCAACTGAGGTAGAGCGAGTAGAGTCATGAAGTCTCGAGGACTGGCTTTCGTCAGCCCCATCTCTCTAGAGAGCATGTAGCGATCTCTCATCCCCTTTAAGTGTCTGGCTTTTTTCTGTTCCTGCACCACTGCTTAACAGTTAATTGCAAGTTTTGCAATGTGATTCCCCAAGACGCTTCTTCTCCAGGCAAATTGCCCCTTTCCCATGCCAGTCTGGGCAGCGACTGGCAGGTCTTTCCCATCCTCTCTCCTTACCAAGGATGAGCGTTAACCGCTTCAAAACCCATACAAGTAGGGGGAGATCATGGTGATTGTAAAAGGTATRTCATCAGACTTGTCTGTGTTGTATCAGTGTCTTTTGCGGGAAGGGAGGGAACCAAACCCTCGTGTTCAGTGGCGTTAAGATCTGCGCCTGTTCCTGGGGAAGTGTGAGCACCGGTATTTGTAGACTGAGTCCTACCTGGGCAGCCAGAACTGTTCTCTGGCACGTCTGTGTTTGCGAAGACTAGAAACGTTGCCTCGAACACCACGCAAACGGTGCTGCTACGTGTGACAGAGCTCCGGAGGTATCTGGGGGAGAATATTCAGAGCACTGCTTCAGCTGCCTGTGGTGTTGTTGCTCAGGTTTGGAGAAGCTGGCAGCTGAGATTTTCTACCYCAAGTCAGGATTTATTCAGATGGGTGCTTTGCTTTTGCCCTACAGCCAAGGATGGAGTTCAGATCTGCCAGGGGTTGGGATCAGGCACGTATACACACACCTTTATGTGTAACTTTATATCTATCTTGGTCCATGCTCACCCTACCACATCTCCTCCTGCCTGCTCCATGCTTGCTCAGTGGAGAGAGTCCTGAGTGCTGCTAAATKGGCATTTTGCAAAGAAAGCAAGAGGACTATGATGCAGCAGAACCACAGACAGCAGGAGCTGTTTGTGCCTTTGGCAAAGCTAATATCAGCACATCCAGCTGTGCTCACCTTTATCTAAGTACTGCATCCTCAGCTGCTTTGGGCTCCCATACTGAGATCAAACTATGTGCAACAGGGYCTGTGGACCAGGCTATTGTCTCATCCCTCTCAGTGTTGTCTGGGAAAAAGAGGTACGAACTAAAAAGCGTGCGCAAATGCATCCTAAATTGCAGCAGCTTGCATTTTCCTAGGATCAAGATATACTCCTTCCACTCCAAATGTGGGGTTGGTGCCTCTGTGAGAACTCTCAAAACACCTGATGGGTGCTGTATCTTGTCAGTAGACTGGAAGATATGAATGTTCAGTGCCCGTTTTCCAGCATTGCTCTCCTTTCCTCAGTGAGAAACTCTTAGAAATGGGTGGAGTCGGTGCCTGTTAGTTTATTGCAGTTAATCCCCTGCAGAACTGAAAGGATATCTGAAAAAATTGAATCACTGGAAAAGATTCTGCCACAGAATTTTATTTTGCTTCRTTTTGATTTTAACGAGGTTTATCTAGGGGAGTTTCAGTCTTTTCAGAACGGTGAGAATGCAGTACACTCTTAGCTTTTGCATCTGCAGGATTTCATTTTTCCTGACCAAAGTGATGAATCTGTGAAAAGCTGAGGTACCTCTGTGAGTTCTCCCAGCGTATTTCAAACCAGAATAGGAAGGAAGAGGATGTAAATATTTGCTGAAATTCTGTATTCTTGGAGGGCACCGAGGGATCTACATTTGGATAATCTAAATTACTAGAGAAATCAGGGGAATAGCAGCTGACTTTGAAAGACTGACTTGCTAGATATATTTCTTAACAGCACAAATTGCTCCCTGATTTCACAAGAAAAAATGCTCTATGCTGATTATTGTTTTTAGATATTTTAGTTGCAGCATCTGGAAGCCCAGGCATGATCAAGATCTTGTGYTAGCTGGTACACAAGCACACAGTAAGATTCCTCTCCTAGGAGAGTTTGCAGTATGAATTTAAGGCTAAGAAGGATTTTTTAGTGCATGAGATCAGTAAATCCCACCAYGTTGTGTTGACTGAGGGTCAATCCTGGTCAACATCCTGTTGGAGCGGGCCAGGTGGCACCTGCTCTGGGGTGAGACATGAGTAGAGGAGGGCTTTACAGTCTGCTTGGAGCCCAACTGCATCCATCTTATTGCAAAAAGGAAAGTTGAAAAAATATGTCTGATATTTGCTGTATAAAACGGACATGCAGAAGTCTGCCCGCTTCTCTTGAAAGACATGGTGACTCTCTCCTCTTCCTCAGGAACTGAGGCCCATTTGCTGTAGCTAACATGGACACCTCCCTGTCTCTGCCCTTGCACAGAGCTGCCGGACTGTTTGCTGCACAGTAAAACAGGGGCTGCCTTTACTCTCCCATCAGCCTCATTGGACGCTGCTACAGTTCCCGTTGCGTTTGGACTCATCTTTAAATACAGCTCCTGGAGAAGGGGGGGGGGTCACTTCTATACGAGACAAAGCATGGCCAGCCCATGTGAACGTGCGATTCCTCCTGCCACTTACTAAAAATGATACTTCTCCTGCGCTCTRGAGGAACTGAAGAGGAACATGAAGACTAGAAGACCAAATGGCCTCCTTTAATTATTCATCATTAGCAGTAACTATTATTATTTAAGAGCTGCTTTTCTTGGCCAGAAATACTAACTTCTAGCCTGTTTTTTTCTGTGATCACTGCCATCGGACACCCTGCTGCACTTGCTGGCCTCTCATTGCCCTGTTGCGCACTCYGTCTTGAAGTAGGCAAGTCTGAGGGTCTTTTCCCCTCCACTGCAGTTCCAACCTGTTGCTTTCCCACTGTAACCCCAGGCCTCCTGGACCTCCTTCAGGCCTTTCCCTTGCAGTAATCCCTACCAAACCAGCTAGTGCTTCGCTCCTCGTATTGCTCCTGAACATGCACTGGGTTTTCCCTTGCTGTGCACCATTGATTTCCCCTCGAGACTGACTCAGCGTACGGTGCATTCAAGGCAAGAGCTCCCACCAGCAGCGCCAGCACATCTTACTGTCATCCCCATTTCCCTCTGAGAGGCACAGGCCTTGTTTACTCTTCTCTTTAATAACACAGATGGTTTTAATAGTTCTCTGCGTTCGCCCCCAGTTCATTCCTTAGTCTGTAGTCTGTTTAATGCTTTCGTCTAAGTGATGGCTTTGTCACTTAATCTCATTAAAACTTCTCTTCATTGAACTCCGTGAGCTGCTTATCAGACCGTAAGCCTAATCTACCATTGGTAATTAATTTGTTCTGTGCCTCCTACAATTTGGCATCGTTAGATAATGGCATCGTTCTCAAGGTCACTGAGAGCAGAGCACGAGGAAAACACTCGTAGCTCCAATACTAACTACCCAGATAGCCTCCTCCTTCCTTCTCCCTTTGCCACTCAGTTCGATTTTATTGACAGCTTTGTCCCTCTCCCTGAGCCAATTTCTAATGCATTTCAGCTGCCTCTTGCCCACTAGACTCTTCTACGTGACTTTGTAAATCAATCTCCTGGACTGGCTATCAGTGAATGTTCTTCTGATAGCCCCTAGACTCACCTGCACTGTTTTTCTTCTTGTCTTCCGGTTCATTTGTATTTGGTCCACGAATTTAGGAGTACTGTTCTTCCCTCACTGAACTGCACATCTGTAAATTTTTAAGAGCCATGTCCTTGTGAATTAAGCCACAAATCACTCTTTTGATGTCTACATTAAAAAAAAGGGGGAAAAAAAAAGAAAAAATCCAACAAATCCAGGATCATCACAGTTGGAATGAAGGATGAAAGCAAGCACTAACTAGAGGAGAAACTAAGCCAGTACTTCCCTGGTCCCTGCAGATCCTGCTGTGATGCTGGCACTCAGCAGCACTGGACCCTCTGCCTCTGGTCCATGTATAGAGAGAGATATGTTAGCAGGTGTCTGCCCCGTCTGGGTCTGCTGGTTTAGAACTCTTTTTAGCAATAAATTTTGCAGGATAGGAAAGGCAAGAATGCTGCCTTTGCTGATATCAGGATTTTCTGGCATGGAGTTATCCGGGGCCTTTGGGGACTCTCAGAACAGGGCTGGTCCCAGGKGCACGCTCATGGCACCTGTACCCARTCGCCCCRTCTGGACACCACCTTTGGCATCTCCCTGGCAAAGCTAAATCCCTCTGTGTTCCCCGATAGATTTATTCTCCTTTCCTATCTCTTCCTGTTTGGATGTTGTAGCTAACAAACTCCAGTCGATCTGACCCATTTTCTCTATCTTTGCTACTTTGCTCCTGAAAGTCCTTTATTAAACTTCAGTAATAGATTCACATGGAGTATCGTTAGATCTTGGGTATTGGTATTCCCTACAGCATTGATCACAGTAGTCAGAAATTCAGCATTCAGGYAGCTATAATCAACAGCTCCAAATCCATTACACAGAGCTGCATGGAGGAAATCTCACAAGTAGTGAAAATTCAAGCTTTTTTCCCTCGATTAGGTCTGCAAATATTTTTTGTAATCAGTAGTTTTTGTGAGTGGACTTTTTTTTTTTCCCTCCCCCTGGTGTACTAGAAAGGAAAAACAAATCCGGTGAGAAATTCTGCTGCCTCTTGGCAGAAGCCAGGCTGCTGCAAAAYGGGCACGTTGTCTTCCACGCCGGGGGGTAAACGCAGAGAGGACGTGTTGTGTTTGCTCCCGTCGTTGCCACGCGCGGTACAGCCTCGCCACCCTGCCGGGCGCGAGCTGAAGGCGCTGCGGTCGATTCGGCTCCGTAGCTCCAAAACAGCTGTGCAGAGCAGCTGCRTTCAAATAGTCGAGCACAACATTTGGGGTAAAAAGCAGCTTTTAYCTAAGGATATATGGAAATTACTCTCAGTGAAACGTACCTGGCTCAGTGGCAAGAAGAYGTATTTGCAATGGGCTTGCAAACTGTTAGGAACTGGATGTAGTGTTTGGATACAGTTATGCCTAAAGATGCTGGCTAACAGCAGGATAACTTTGCATTTGAGCTATMCAGACAGGTACATACATGTATTGACATGCAACGGGCATGTTAATAAGACTRACTTCAAGAGATTGACTCCTGAGAGCAGAACCAGGTTTGGCTTGACAGATAAACCCTCCATTTTCCTACAGCACAAGTCATTATTTTGGTCTGTCTCTGCGATGCACTCCTCCAAAGCATGCTGAAAAACAAAAATAATAATCCATTTATGTAACTCCCTGTGCGCGCTGCGCTGCCATTCTCTCTGCTCGCACAGTCACTACGCCACTGTGATCAACAAAAGAGCAAAAATCATTTTACTCGGTGCACACTCCATTTGCTCTGAGAACGAGCCCAAGTTCAGTTTCGTCCAGCTGTGATGCATTTGGTCCCCAGTCCCTAAAATCTGCAGTGCAGCACTCAGTGTCATATATCTACCATCAAAAGGGTTCTTTTTAATTTCAATTTTCTTTTATTTTTAATGATCCATTTGTCTCTTCAGACTCGGGAGCAGGGAGTGAATCGGCTCTGATTTGCAGCCACAGGCTGCCCGACCCCTCCTCTGCTTCCATGGAAACATGTGTTGGATGAGGGAAAAGCAGGCACAGACTTAAAGCACATGATTTCCAAAATACACGCTTCTCCTTGCAAGGGGTCATTTACCTCCCATTTGCACAAAAAGCAGGGTGAAGGGGGAAATCTCTTTAGGGGGCAACTTCTCGAGGTGCCTGGCTGGTGTTGCCGCAGCGGCCAGTGCGGCAAGGGAAGCCGTGTCATTCTGGTGGAGGCTTCTCCTCTTTTAGATTGCCAGGGCCCTTCTGGTCTTCAGAGTGATGGGTTCATGAACAGCAGCACCAGAAACTGCTCACCCCTTTAACTCCTGGGCTGAAGTCATCTTCCCTGATGGCCATTTTGAGTCTTTCGTTGTCTGCTGAAGCCACTCAGACCAATCTCTGCTTCCTTATCCTTTCCCTTCTTGGTTGCATGAATGTTTTGAGGTTCACTGAGTGCTTCAGAGTGGTTGAAAGATTGGTGGTAGTAGGCAAAAACATTTGGTGCGTCTCCTCCGGTGACCTAAAGGCTTGATTTGGTGGGGGGCACCTGCCCACATTGCTGGAGTCCGCCTGAGCTGCTGTTTCCCAGCTCAGCATGCAGCTGTTTGGGGCAGGAGATGAAGAACCAATGAACTGGTCATGATGCTGACAGTCATTTTTGGGGAAAGACAGCGAAGGTCTGAGGCAAGATGCCAGTCACTGCAGTTGCTGCAGATTCAGCGGTCTCTCCCACCTTTGAGAAAAGCCATCCCCCAGGGGACAGTGGTTTTGGGTCCTTCCACCATGACCATGGTGTTTGCTGAGGGCTTGCTGGGAGGGATCTCGCACCACGGTGTCACCCACCTCTCATTGCCATACTAGGAAGGTGGCAGGTGAACCACAGCAGTAGAGGAAAGAAGCATTTTCTCATCCTCCATCACTTGCAAAGTGTTTGAATTTTGAAGGCTGCTTCTGCCAGTGGCAATGTGAGGATAAAACAGAGCAGAAACCTTTTGCAAAACAAAGAAAATCTGCTTTTTCATTTCCGAGGCTGGGAAGCCATCTATCCTTGGCCTTGCAACAAAGTCCTGTCTCAGGCATGGAGAAGTAAAAATTAATGTTGCTCCACGCCGTCCGATGGTTCTGCAAGATTCGGGCTAATCAGAGCCCATCATTAATTAGCTTTGGGGAAATGTGCCAAGGGGCTTCTGACACTTCAGACGTGCAAAGTAATTGCCACATTTACTTGCTGGCTAATTGAGAGGCCAAAATAGACGGCGCTGGCTGGAGCAGACGTGCAAGGAGGGGATGGGACCAGGCTGCTCTGCCTTCCCGCGCCGCCCGGGGCTGCATTTGGGTGCGCGCCACGGTGCCGGACGCCCCAGCCCTGCACCCTGTGCCCCGGGCTCTGGTTCTCGCTCTGCACCCGTTGCTGGAGCGTGTGGCAACGTGCAGCAGCTCTCCCTTTCTCCAAATAAGTAGGTCTCGCCTGCAGGTTTGCACCCGGCGGAAAACAAACACATGCAGAGCCTCAGGGCTATTTTTATCTGAAACTTAGAGGCTGTTGTTTGTGGGAAACTTTGATCACTTCAGACRTCAGGCAACCTGGAAAAAAGGAGGAAAAAAAAAAGAAAACAATTAGAAAGCAAGTGTTTTAGAAGAGGTAGCAGGTGTTGTTTCCAAAATGAAGGTGTTTCCAAAACACCTCCATCTCTTGCAGCCCCCAGGACTAGACAACCTGATCTGGAGAGAGCCACAGTCTCTTGGCTTGGGGCTTCCCCGCTGCAGAGCTGGGAGCGCTCAGAGGCCGGGGTTTTCAAAGCCCAAACCCACAGGTACTGGGAGACCAGCAGGGCTCAAAAGCCTGCCAAGGATTCAGCAACAGCTTACCAAATCCAGCAAGCCCTGTGAAAAATGAGGTTCCTCCAAAACAACRTATTTTTTTTTATCTGATTGTATTTAAAGAGATTGGGTTTTTCTTGGATTTAAATGTAACCTGAAAATAATGTCATACCATTATGCTTTCTCTCTGATTCATTTGCAAGACATTAATTTTAAGTATGCGGCAAGTGATGTGCAAGAGCCTTAGATGGGATATAGAGATATTGTGCTTTTGTTTCCGGACTGCCTGGGTATTTTTATTTAGAATCAGGTATCTGACACAGTTACAAGTACAAAGGGATATTTGGTGGTACYGGTGCCAGTCAGGGATTTTCAGCAATGCCCCACGTACTTGAACGTTTGCCAGGAGTGAAACATATGGAGAAAGTAGTTCAAAAATCCCAGCAGATCTTTTGCAATGCTTGCCCAGTCCTATTTAACTATTTTCTTTGAAATCCTCTAGTCTCTGCAAAAACCCAACCTGTTGCAAGGGAATTCACTATTCATGCAGCAAATGCAGTCTGTTATTCTTCCACCTTACATTGTTCGTAGGCAGTGCTCTGGGGTGAGGGTTATTTCTGTATCCCTGCGTATCCCTAGTATTACTCTCAAATTACTGCTATTTCCACCGTATCTGTGCATCATTCATTATTGAAGTAGAATGGTTAAATGTACTGTGATACGAGGAAAACATTTTCCCTAATTCAGTTTTGCCCGGTGAACTTTCCTGCTGCTTATTAATTGATAAAGATGTCAAAATAAATCCGTTTTAAATATGTATTCAAATTTGCGCTATACCTCATGTTCCRCTGAGCGCAATTCTCCTTCTAGAAGACTTGGAGAGCATCAAGGTTAAATATTTTGACATATTTGGGAGCTGAGACTTTCACGGAGTAACAGATACATTCTTCCTGCTGTATTCCATTTATAGCTGCATTTGGGGACATTCGGTTTGCTTTCCTACAGGAGACTGATGCTCTGCCGAGTCCAATTTCTTGCAGTGGTCACGTCTGCTCCTCCACCACTTTTTCTGGGCAATCACTCCTTCTATTAGAGTTTTCTTCTTCTAAAAARGACCCAATCCTTCCTTGTTCCTATGCGGCGCCGGTGGCGGCTGCTGAAGTCACAGTGAAGTTCCCCCACCTCCACCACACTGATGTAAGGTGACTTTGAAGGAGAAAATGTTGTTAAGGGGCCCAGAAAGGTGAATTCTGCTTTGGCTGATACTGGTGGGCAAAGAAACCAGCTGAGTGTGTTTTCAAACCAAATTCTGCTATCCTTACTCATGTCTTACCCTAYGAATTTTTTCCATCATCTTTCAGTGCTGCCAAAGACATTACAGCATCCCTCTCTGCAGCTCACATTTTTTAATGAATTCATTGAGACAGGGCTGAGAGGAGAGCAGTCATCTTCATTTTGCAGTTGGGAAACTGAGTCAGGAAGCTTTCCCCAGATTCGTACTCATCCTAGGGCTGGTGGCCTGTCCTTCCTTTGTGGGAGGAATCAGGGAAATAGAGCTTTTGTGGTTTCACTGCAATATCATGCAAATCTGAATTCTGTAGTCCTTCTGGTTTGGCCATGTAAACTCAGAGTAATCTTTTTCATATATCTTTAACCCTTTGGCCTTCAGAATGGGAAGCAAAAATGTCCTTTCTCAGATATTCAAATCCAGGGGACTTCTCTGGGGTCTGCTTTTTCTTTTTCCCCCTTGTCCTCATTTTGCATCCACGTGTATAAAATACCTGGTTGTAGAGGTGACTGGTGGAAGTCCCTAACGGGMTGGTTGCTGGCCTTGGGGTTTCATGGCATGTGTTGCTGATTTGGTGCTAGGGGGTTGTTTGGCACGGCTAAGGGTATCTCCTTGTTGTGCCCTTCCTCTTCCTCATGCCCGTGCGAGGGTGTGCGCTGGAGGAGGGCCGCCCCCACCACTTCTGCCATGGTTCACTTTCTGCACGGCTGCTCTTCCAGGCGATGTCCCGAAATGCCCCACAAAACCATTTTCCCTGTGTTTTTCCCCGGTAAGTGTAATTCCGACTACTTTCCGGGCAACACTTCTGGAGCATCATTTCCTGATCTAATTCTWCTTACCCTAGGGGTCCATAACAACATTTAAAAACCAGAGCGCTGTCTTCATCGTCCAAAGTGTTTTCTCAGGCACAGTGCTCGTCTTGGCTTTCACCAGAGCTCTGATCAGAGTCTCTTTGCTTTTCCCCTCCCAAAGCCTGGTACTGACATTCGTGCTTTACATACTAGTATTTTAAATCCTTCATTACTGCTTTTAGGTTTTTTTCCCMAAAACAATACTAATGCACTTCTCTTTAAGAACTGTTCCCCAGCCTTTTAGTACCTGCAGCATCATTAGCATTGCTACCAGAGACGTCCGAGCTCACTGCCTCATCTCCCACGGTCCTTAGCCCTTCTCCTCATCACAGGGATGTTGTCACGCGGGATGGAGACGACCACCACCCAAGCTGTCCCCTTCCTCCTCTATCAGTTTGGCAATGTATTTTTCAGTGTTAGCCTGCCTTTTAGCTGATGGGGATCTCTGCAGAAAATGTTGTATGAGTGATCCGTTGTTATGTTCTGGAGAAAGTGACGGTTGCCATGACAATCGCATGTCGGTGGAGCCGGTGCTTGCATGGCCGCAGCACTTGCACACCTCTGCCACGGATGAAATCCCTCTCCTGATCGGGCAGAGGAAAGGGGAAACGGGGGTGTTGAGGCTGAGGGGCTTCAAGCCTTTCTTGGAGGGGCTTCAAGAAAGCAACTTGCTTTGCGGAGCAGGAGCCAGAGGATGGGGTCTGGTCTCCAACAGGTTGCTCTGCACCTTCACMCTCCTACTTGGGTTGGGCCAGCGGGAGGGTTGCTGGGTGCAGGAGCCGAGGAGATGGTAGAAATGGGCCAACCAGAGCCCGTTCACCAGCCCTGGTGTGCCTCTGAGACTCCCAGGCTGCTTAAGAGGCTGGTGGCTTTGCTGCAGAAGAAATCCCTGTCTCCTGAGCCTCTGCCTGCAGGCTGTTGGTTTAATTTGCAGTCACACTTRCACAGTTTGTCATCGTGTTCGCCCTCCACCGAAGCGTCCCAGCCCCTGAATCAGCACTTGGAGCTCTGAAATTTGGGCAGGATCCCAACAGGGCTGGGAGGGGAGGCTCTCCCCACTGGGCTGGCAGTGTGGCTCGGGGAGTTTCTGTGGACATACCTTCACCAGGGGACGCAGGCAGAGCAGAGCTGCCTTAGCCCAGCACCTGGACATGGGGAGCAGCAGAGAGCAGGGCTGGGGCTTGGCTGGGCAGGACCTGTCTCTCCAAAGGGGAGACTCCTCTGTTCCCCAGCATCCCTGTTCAGCACCAGGCAGCATTTAACCATTTCCAAGGGGAAAGCAATCCCAATTCTTTACAGTCTTGCTTGATCTCCACTACTCTAGGAATGACAGCCTTTAACACTTGCATGCAACATGTATCMTAAGAACACAGGAGGCTCCTTTGCTGGCGTGGCCGGATGTTATGCTGGGTACTGCAGAAATAAAGCCTAAAAGCAGATGGTGCCCCAAATTTAAGTAGACCAAGCAGACCCRGAGATCTAAGAGATGATTCCCAAGGTCATGCAGAAAGCCTGTGGCAGACATGAGAATYGAAAATAGATCTCCTGAGGCCCAGGCATACTGTGGTCTCAAACCTTTCTTTCCTTTTGTCTTCCAGTCCATTAAGATCAGTTAATGAAATGGGATTAATAATACCAGCTGCAACACCAGCAATGCTGTAAGGGAGAAAAATTTAGCAGCATAGGCTGAAAAGTGATAGGCCTGAAACYTGGGGTAGGCTGGCACTGCTGCAACGCAAGTTCTGTAAGAGCCCACTTCAGTGGGGGAACTCTGGGAGTCAGCCAGAGCTTTAGGGTCTCGTGAGCCTCACCAGCCACATCTTAAAGAAGGAAATAAAATGTACCAAATGCACCCCCAGAGGAGGGAAACATCCAGTTTTAAGGTTCCCAGCACTTGAATGTTGTCCTACTGGAAAGAATCAAAAGACTTTTCTAGGTCAATGGCAGGAATAGAGCCTTCATTTTTATGATCCTTATGGTTCAAAAATAACATTAAAGAACGAAGAAGAATTTATCCATCTCTGAAGATCCAGGAGCAAATACAGATTGGCTCTTACGTGCTGTTACCTGCTTTAGTTAATGGGCTCAGATGGGATTGTGGAAGTGCTAGATATCTCTAGGATGGTCAGTGAAGAGGATCTTCAGGTTTACTGAGGGACCATGGGTAAGGCTTCCCTCCTTAAGTGTCCTTGCTCCAGGTCCTATCTACTTCATACCACACAAAGGCAAAGTGGCTAGCAGCCCCTCATCTACACTGGGGCTAGATCCCACTAGCGTTCATTTGCAAGAAGAAATGGGTAGTGCTGGTTTCTACTGGACATGCAGGGTAACTGAAAGTTGATGTCCTTCATTCTGCATACCAGAGGTTCAAGAGCTGAAATGGAAAATTGTTTTCTAATAGTAGGGCCAGCTTTCAGATTTGCTGCAAAAGGGTTCATTTACCAGGACTCAAAGGCCTCCTCATTCCCAGGAAGGGAAGCAAATGCAAACCGTATTTCACCTGATTTGATTCCTTCACCCACTCATTTGACTCATATCACATGGTTGTCACCTAAAACTCATGATRAGCTTAGGTTTTAAGCAAAAGTGCTCATGAAAAAAACAGTTCTGCTGAGAAGAAAGTGAAACAGAGGCAGCTGAGCAGAAACTTAGCAACACATCTCAAAACACAATTCTTGTCCCTGTGAACAACCCAAATATTTTGACTGATGATTTAAAAAAACCCTCATAAACCCAGGCATTTTCTGTAAGAAATCGCAAGGAAGCTGGAACATTATGTGACATGCTGGGACATGGGGTTTCTTTTCTTATGAGTACTGGATTCAGACTTAAATTGCACCTTTTTTTTGTCTTTTTACCAGTTTTTATTGATTTCTTTTATAGGCTAAGGACCTGCAGAAAAAAAAAATAATTCATCACCGTCTTGCATCTCCTAAGAGAAAGCACGAAAGGCACAGTGCAAGAGACAGCAAGAACAAAGCTGTCTATGAACCACCTCGACCTGGACAGTGATGGACCTGAAATGGCCTTTGGTGTCTCTCAGGCTGGTCTAGCTCATGACCATTTCAGCTGAGCTGCCTCTGAGCAGATCTGCAGCTTAGAAAAACACACTGTGCAAGAGTCAGCACAAGAGGGCAGGAAGGGACTAGAGCAGAGCCTGCTCTGGCCCATCGCTCAGTTATTGGCAGCCTCTTCACTAAAATGTAGTTGCTGGCTGCCCTTGGATTGCAGTCCTCCAGCAAAAATTCCCCACCGCTTTTTAGAGCTTCGAGGCATATTAATGCAACATTTAAAATAGCATCCTCTTTATTTTTATTGCTAATGCTGAGAACATATTAGCTAGGAACGAAACTCAATGATCACCCTTAATGTTGTTTGCATAAAGCACTAAATGTCGAAATMTTGCAGCACCAAGTTGCAGATCTGGTGCTGTCCTCAATGTGTCCCACAAAGYGTTGACGTGGAGTGATGCAGAGTGATGTTCTGAAAAAAATAATCATTCAGAAGGGTCTTCAAAGTCACTGTACTTAGAGCAGAACTGCCAATGATTTTGGCTCCATCTCTGAACTTCTTAAGTATTCTTTGAATGATGATTTCTACCTTTGCCGTTCAGCAGGACTGTTAAATGATGGCCCTGCAGTTTATGCAGTGYGTAACCCTTCCTGTGATAGGATGGAGTGGATGCTTCTGAGCTCTTCTAGACTCTCAGGTGTATTCAAGTATATTTACCTAAAAAGCCTTAAATGTTGCTACCTCTGACCTCATCCAGAGCTCATTGGCTGGGTCAGGATGAGTTGAAGGCAGCCAGTTAACTTTATTTTAGTGACTCCTTACCCCTTACTTCCTACTTACATGGGTCATTATCTCCAGCAGAACTATTTAATGGGCATGTACTGATGAGCCCACTTGGCATGCAACTGTGCCATCAACAGTAAACTTTGGGTGATCTTGCTAAAACATCTCAAGATCTGTAATTATTTCAGTAACATCCTGTAGCAAAAAGAAGTTTGCCATGGACAGTGCTCTGAAGGGAAGGAAATTCTACTTAATGCTCTTAATCCTGCTTCTGTTCACCATCACAGAAAAATTCTCCTCCAACACTGCAGTATCCTGCTGTTGATGTCAAGGGCTTTGACCTGTGCACTTCTTGCCCTTTTTGGGTCCAGGCAGTACTATGCATGTCTGTGCCTTCCACTCTGGTCTTTAGGCACGAAGTTAGTGGTTCTGGTTTAGCTTAGTAAAGAAATATTTCCCACCCTCAGCCTACTGACTGTCAGCTGCTGAGTCCTAATTCTGATCCACTTCTTACTGAAAGCCTAATTCAAATTTTAGTTGTAGAAAAGCATTTCTTATCATTTACGATTTTAGTTCTGGACCTATGTGTTGCTGGTAGGGATCTTGTTAAACTTTTTGTGCAATTCTAAGTAGACCCATGTGCAACTTAAAGCCAGGCACTGCCTGTGTCCATCACCTGGCTCAGCATTGGGAAGCTCCAGTGGATAAGTTATTACAGGCTGGAAGATGTTCTTATCTCATTCTCACTTTATAAATAGGTTCATCTCTTAGCTTCAGTTCTGTTCCCGTTCTGACATGAAAGTATTGTTCTCATTATCACCAACAAAACCACAGGTTCTAGTTTTCCTGAATTAAAATAACTCTGAAGTGGTGTGAGAGAAACCAATTATATGGGCCAGATCTGARGAGCCACTTTTTCAAAATGAAGTGTGAATTTAAGCAGGAAAAATAATGATAGGGATTGTTTTGGTAGCCTGCAGAAGTAGGTGGAGACTTAAAGTTTGGGGCTAGGAAAATCCCTGCCAGCAACGAAGGAAGAACGAAGGAAGAAGTCATCCCCATGGTTCATACACAAATGGGGTATGAAGTGYACATGGACTGCTCTCCGATCCAAGGGAAGTCTTTCATACCTGTCTGAGGAGTGTGGGTTACCGTGAGACCGAGCAGAGATTTTTTGTCTTGGCACTGCTGTGTTGCTAGTGGTCTAGCYATGAGTTTCACTGATGCACTGATTTGGAGGTATCTTTGTTTCTTTTCGGGCACTCCAGGATTTAGCAGTTTTTTGTGTGTAAAGGCTCTGCTTTATATGCACTGCTTGTAAAATTCCTTGTTTCATGAATTGGTGCTGGGAACCCTATCACAGAGCTGTAGTCAGCATGCGRGGCAAAAAGCAATAGGGACATCTTCTGCTGTTGAAAAATATCTAAACCAGTCAGTCCGCTTTGAGAAACCATTCCTTGCCAGGTCTCTTCTTCCTTTTTTAATCAAGCCAGGAAGCACGCAAAATCATCAAGACTCATAACATTGTTTGCAGATTGTTTAATCTTACTATGTGCAATGACAGTTGAAGCCAGTTATGCACCAATTAGTTAATTATTTCTCTGTTAGGGCTGCAGATGGTGGATCTAAGCCTAGATAGAGCAAGATTTTGGTGAGATTTCAAAAATGGTTTTGAAATACGAGTAGTGGCTTTTGGTCTTGGTAATCATGGCAGAATTTCCTGGGTAAAGGTTAAGATCTAACTATGGTGGAGTGCTCTTTAAATTCTGGCTTTCTTCCATTAGATGATTTACCTGAGGGAAGGATAAGTGACTTACTACTGCCAGGTGGAGGAGATCTCTGTTAATTCAGGTATCAAATACCTTTGTTTTGGGAGCCAAAAAAACAGAAGAGGTTCAAACTCAGTTCCCCATGCTGATGTGTATGTGACTGCCTGTGTCAGTTTCCATAAAATAAAACTAAATTCAATATAATGTAGCTAAAGGAAAAATATTTAATATGAGARCATGATCTAAGAGATTAAATACTGCCTCAGCACTGAGAGCTCTCCAGTTGCGATCACTGGGCTGATAGTGACTTGGTCRGGTTTGATAGGCCATATCTCAGGTGAAATGGGCTGACTTCTCTGGGAGATTTTCTGTGACTGATTAAAAAAAATAGAAACTGAAAAGGCAATAGGGCTGCATGAATTTGGGGCGTCTTCTTTCCCAGCACATGGCAAGTAAGTACCTTGCAGACATTGCTAGCTATGATATCTGTAGGGGATACTTTTAGTAGCTTCTTGATGGGGAAACTGAGGCAGGGAACATGTCTAAATTGAGAGAGGAGAGAGGGTGCAAAAATTCAGCCATCATCCTGTAAACCATCACGCTTGTACTACCAGTCCTGGTCTGTACAGCATTTGGGGGCAGGGAGAGGAGGCAGCGTTCATCTCCCAGGTGCCCAAAGGAGGGTCCTGCTCGCTCTGCCCAGCACCCAGTGCTGGGGACAGGACAGCTGTGGTTTCCTGGCTGTCATTTCCTTGTGTTTCTGGGATAGTTTTGAAAAAATAGCAAAGCAGGTGTTGCTCCGACAGCACCAGGCACTGCCCTTGCTTTTCTCCTGGGCAGAGGAGCAGGAGAACCGGGCAGGGGAGAGGGGGCATCAGAGACGACGTGGGGGAAAGAGGGAGCGGGGGGGGGGGGGAATTAGCCCCTCGTGGAAAACCGGAGCAAACACCGGATTTCATCACACTCCCAAGAAATTTCTGGAACGGGAATAGTCACAACGGCGCAGAAACCGCCCTCCCGCCGACACCCACACCCCGATTTGTTTTTATTCCTTCGCCGCCAGCCTTTAACCGTTTCGGGGCGGCTCCGCCGAGCTGTCGCTCGGGAAGGGGAGCGCATCCCCCTTGCCAAGGAGCCTGCTCCCTGGGGCAGAGCCCATCGCCGTGCTGATTTGCTGCAGTGGAGACCGCAGAGCGTGCGGTCTGCCCTCCCCCCCCATCGCCCGCCCCGCCGCAGCCCGTAGCAGAGCGGCGAGTCGGCAGCGCAACCTACGCGCCAGCCCGCCCCTGCTCGGGGATGCCTGGCCGCTAACGCCGTGCCTCCCGCCCCAGGACCGGCAGCTCCTCGCCCCCGCCGCGATGCAAGCCACTGCCGACTCCACCAAGATGGACTGCCTCTGGAGCAACTGGAAATGCCAGGGTATTCTATCTGTTCCGGTGTTGCATGCCGAGCAGGACTGCATGGGAGCAGGGTCCAGCCCTTCGTGCAGTGTTCACCTGTGGGCCCTCTTTGCATGCCGTTTTCTCTCCCTCCCCGTGAAGCTTTTGTTTGGGGTGATTTAAGACAAAAGCCCTTAATTCGGTTCTTTCAGGGTATTTCTCCAGCCGGTTCAGCCTAAAAAGCATTACAGGACCTTGCTCCTGACCTTACCGCTCATTTCCAAAGCATCCCCCCCCCCGCTCCTGCCACCACCCTTGCAGTTAGCGGCGCCTTCCCTCCTCCCTGGCGGTCCCTGGTGCTCTGCCGCCGGCAGGATTTGCTCCCTTTCGGGCTCTAGCAAAGCCGAGCGGCTGCGGGGTTGCGCCGGCCGGGGGTGCCGAGGGTTGGAGGCGACGGTGCCGGGCGCATCCAGCCGCCGGACACACCCAGGGCTGGGGCTTAGCCCAGCGGCGACACAAAGGCAGCGCAGCTCGGGCGAGAGGCCGCCGCCGCGCTTCGCACTTTGCGAGATAAATAAAAAAATATATATATTATGCATTTTATATACATATATATATATATATATGTTGCTGCTCTTCCGAGCGCTCCGCGGAGCCGCCTCGGGGGCGAAACACTGCGGCGCTTCGGCGCGCGGCCGGGCGCGGGCGCGGGCGCATCTTGCGCGGGGCGGGGCGGCGCTGGCCGCCCTCCCCGGCGCCTCGGGCCGCTTCGCAGCCATGTTTTCCGGCGGCTTCGCGCTGCCCGGCGAGCGCGGAGCCTTTGTTCGGAGGAAAGGCGGCGCCGGGGGGCGCCGGGGCCGGGGGGGGGGAGGCAGCGGCGCAGCCCGGGGGCTGCTCTCGGGCGGGCTCGGCTGCACTGCGCGCCTTAATTTCGGGGTGCTTGTTCGGCTCCGAAGAGGCGGTACGCGCTGCGGATGCTCGCGGTAGCATCCCTGGGAGAGGGAGCCAAGCATCATCTCGCTAACGGGTCCAGCGCTTTCAGGCAGAGAGCCTCGTACCTGCTGCTAAAAGCAGCAGGAGAGCTCCCCAGAGCGATTTTTTTTGGGGGGAGGGGGGAGATGGGGTGGGGGGCGGTGGGAAGCAGGGAGCGACCCTTTGGGCAGACACGGTTGTCTGCAGGGAGCTTGCGATTTTTTGCAAACCTTGAGTCCCGCGCCCAGTTGCAGAGGGTTTTCGCACGAAGATGAGGCGCTGGGAAATAAGCAGAGGCACCTGCTAAATGCCAGCTGYCCCGGCCTTTGCACGCCGTGCTCGAGCGCTGGGCTTTTCTCCAGCACCGCGCRGTTCCCTGAGCCGGCGTGCGAGGGCCACGAGCAAAGTTCGGGGCGGCTTTTCATCCAAGCCTTGCACAGGAACTTCCATGTTAGGTGGGGTTTTGGTTCGTCGGTTTGTTTTGTTTTTCTGGTGACCAAAAAAGACTGAATAGTTTGCTGATTCTCGTAAAAATCGTGAATTTGCTGAGTCAGGTGGTTGAGCCTGTGTTTAGAGGCTGGCTGAGTCTTTTCCATTTTTATCAGGAAAAGCTRAATTTATTCATAAATTTAAAAGCAAGGGGACAACAAAGGGCATGCTGCTATTAATTAATAATTAATAATAATAGTAAGCTTTCTCTCCCTCTCTGCTCTCCTTTTTTGAAAGCAAGAGGTAGATTTGCTGAAAATTGAGTGACACAATATGCACCATGCCGATCTGAAAAAATATCAGAAAAAAAAAGCAGCGCAGCTAGAATAAAGCACTTGCCTCACTTCCACATCATTTGCATATCTTTTTCTTTTTTTCTTGGGTGGTGCTTTATGCTATCAAAATGATCCTGCAGAAAACAGAGAGTCATGGAATATTATTTCTGCCTGAAATATTCTTTGATCAATCCCAGATAAAATGGGAAGGAATTTAAAATTCAGAAGAATAAAAACTGCTTTTCATTGATTCTTTTGATATCTATTATTCATGCAGTCTCTGTGTCAGCCCAGAATATCAGCTTTGTGAAAACCTGAAGCTGTATAATTTTGTCAACTTCATTAATTATCAGTGGAATCATTGATTCTTCTCTTGAAACTTTTAATATGGCTGTGAACATAACAAATGCAGATACAGATCTCAGTAAATATTGAACGTAGCTGAAATGGTGGACGTACAGTGTTGAGGCTAGCATAACTTTTAATGAATAAGCAGTCAGACCTGCAGCTAATTAAATCTCTGCTTTGTCTTTACAGTATTTGTGACTGATGTAAAACTGGGTAGGGATCCTGAGAAGCTGCAGGGATACTGGGTGGAGCTTTGGCTTTGCCCAACTAAACTTATGTAGCATTACTTTCTTTGCAGTTAAGCAATCTATGCTGTTATATATCATTTAAAAACACTGTTATGTGCTTTTTTTTTTTTTTTTTTTTTTAATYTAGCCGTTCCGCAAGTACAGTGCAATTAGGTTGATGAAGATTATGATACCACCYTTAGGGAGGACAGGAGAGTGATTCTCCCCTGCTGGGCATATACTCCACTCAAAATACTATCATAGGAGGCTTTGAGARATTGTAACCAACCTCCATGCTCAAGTCAGCTTTCTCCGTGGATGTGATGCATTCAAGTAGGCTGGAACAGAATCATGCTTTTATGCATGACAGTGCAGAGGAATGCRCTCGATGGGGTCTGCTGGTTGAGGTGGGCCTCCATACAACAATGTACAGCCAGCATCATCAGCATGATGGGTCTTACACAAGGAACTGCAGGATGCAGAGCGCCCTCAGGGCTGGGCAGCTGGACCACATCTCTGTACTATCCATGGGGACTCAGCCCAGCTCGCAGGACTTGCCACCATGTGGCTTGCTGGATRGTAACCAGTTAGGGAGGTCCTGGCACTCCAGCTCACTAGTGCTACTTAACATCAGCTCTTTTGCATGCCAGCTCCTGGGTGGCTATGAGTGATGCAGTCCTTCCTGCAACCTCACCTTCCTGCAAGGTTTCTTAAGAAAGAAAATCTGAGTGATGCCAAGAAAAAGGCCCGTGAATTGTTCACAGAAATGATCTTAAATATTTTCCACATTATAATTACAATTTAGTGTGGGAAAGGACTTCAGATTTCATCAAATTCATCTAGCTTACATAACTTCACTGGAAAAGTGTTATTGTACAGTGTTTTTGGTGGCAGCTGTATCCAGAGATCCAGCTTCCTAGCTTGATTAATGTATCAGCTGGTTTCTAAAAGGTGCTGAGGAGCTATAGCAATGATTCCCTCAAATAGAGATGTTCAATGGCAAAAATATGGATATGTGACAGCTTTGCATGGAACGAATTTGTGTGTATTAGCAAAATTCATAGTGTGAAAGATGCAGTGGTGATTGTCAATAGGTGCCCTCATGCAGGGCTGTTGCACAACCCTTCCTGGAGCTCTCACCCAAAGGGCTGGATTTCAGCAGTAACAACATGGATATGTCTGAGCTGAAATCTTTACATTTGCATAGGCAACATCTCAAAGGGAGGAGAAATATAATGACTCTCTCAGTAGGGAAAATGAAGGTAAATTTCCCTTGGATTGTCCCATRTCAGGCTAAATTCAGAGCTCAAACTTGCTGTTTTTTTTCTAATAATTTCCGGTCACATTAATCATAAACGAGGAGGTAACTCAAATGATTTTTTTGTAAATGTCTGTAAGATTAATATCCCTTCTTTGTTCTAGAATGATCTTTTTATATTTAATAAATAAATTAATACCAGAGCCAAGAATTTAGACTGCACTGATGAAAGACAGTAGAAGCAAAGATACTCATCATTCAGAGCACACATTTCCAGGTGTCTTTTAGTACCTCCAGGGCTCTAAATGATGCTTTCTTGTTATCAGTGAAATGTTTCTCAAAGTGCCAAGTGATTCAATCAAGCACATTGCCATGAATGGCAACAAGATGCAAGATCAAGAGYTCAAATTTAGGGACAAACAGGACAAACTCTCTTACATTATTGGACTGCCGCCATCCCCCAAAACACCTTGGCTTAGGTAGTATCAAAAAATCAGTGAGGTTTTAATAGCTCTGCCAAAATGTGCTCTGTATACCTGCTCAGTTGTATCCGAAAGTATTTTTTTTTCTTTTACAAATAGGTGTACAGTGTTCTTTCATTGCCAGAACAAGGAGAAAATTCCTCTAAAGTGAGATTGTTTTAAGATGTTACCTGATGAGTAATTTAAACTCTTGCAAGAGGATGATGATGGGCCAATTGCTGAAAGTCACACTGGAGGGATTCTTTTGCTTTCATCAGGTCCCTAGGAAGTTTATCTCTGARTTTGGTGGGACTGCTTTGGCACTGAAAGGGATGTTCTTCCCACATCATATTGAATTCTCCCAACTAAAGTAGATCTGAGCCATTAATTTTGAAAATCTCCACTTATTTAAAAAGTTTGGATCGAGTTAGGAAACGTGTGAGTCTGTTATTTTGATCAGGAGCATCTTGGGATAATCTTAACRCTTCCATAGCATCAAGTACTTTTAGGGACTCTGGGACTCTGGTCTCCTTTTTCAGTCTGCTCAGAGAAGAGCAATAGCTGGCAAAAGCAGGTAGTGATACGTTTGATGAGAAAATCTTGTAGTGAGGAGGCTTTCTCCTGCTTATTTGTTAAGTCCTGGTCTTGCAGCCTCTCTCATTTATTTGAGGAAAAACAAACTCACAATAGAGTTGTGCGTGGAGCAGTTGCAGGGCTGATTTTTACTGTCAACCCTGTTGTACTTTCTTCTGCCCTACTCAAGCCTGCTCTAGTGCCTCACCTAAGGCAATCCTTTCTTTCTTTCTTTCTTTCTTTCTTTCTTTGATCAGTATGGGGACTATTGATAGAAATAAGGATCTTGGAGATGGGAGAAGGATATGATCTAGAGGGTGTCCCAAATCAAGACTTTCTGCAGGTACTTCGTGTCAATGTGCTGTGTGTGGTATCCAGAGGTGCAGCATTACCCTATATGAAATCCTCTGAATCTCTCTGAAGCACCTGCTTAAGGGGTGATACTTGTTTGATATGAGGGTTTGTCTTTCTTTTTTTGTTGGTAACATGAGTTACTGAGCTCACCAACTAAGCCAGGCACCAAAGGTTGTTGCTCTGAAAGAGATTTTAAGCCATCTGGCTTGCTCAGAGTCCCCGGTCCTATCCCTGCTCTGGGTCATCTTGCACCGAGGTTTGAGGAGCAAAGTGTTGAGCCTTAGGATAGATGGATGGTAAAGTTATAAAGCTGAATCGAGGACAGGTTGCTTACAGACAGTGTGTGTACAAGAGGATGAAAGATGGAAAGCTCCCACAGGGCTGGAGATGAAGGATAAAGAGGGATTTCTCATAAAACAGCACGGATATTCTGTCTTAGCTTTGCTGTTTATCACAGCAGTCTCCTGAAAGCACCACACTGCTCATTAAAAGTTRTATCTATCTGTATTACGTTTGAGTCAGATCCCTTGAGGGCAGGGGAGCAAGCACCACACTGGATCCTCCACTGGAGAGAAGAGAGAAAGCCTGGCCCTGCAGCCTGGGACAAAAGCTTCCTGTGGAAGGATTCACTGGCAATACAATATCTACACATCACTAAAACTACATTTTACTCTCCCTACATGATGTGCCAAGCAATTACTTTGTCCTTGTGCCCAGGCAGCTGTGGAGGATCTGTACCGGGGCCTCGTAATGCAGCAGGCAAAATGGTGGAGTCATTGGAACCGGTGCGAGAATTACCGTTGGCTTCATGGGGAACAGGCTTTCATCTCTTTTCTCTGATCCTGGTAACACGTGTATGTATATATCCCCACCCTCACAAAGACRTACRTGTATGCAGATGTGTTGCTTTCATKGTATACTTTCAAGTCTTTTATTAACGTATGGTGAGAAAGCCAAGAGGTACATCTGTGTCTGATGATGTGCTTTGCTGTAGCACTGAGGTGTCCAGCTTTGGTAASAAGTGAAGTCAGAGGCTTTCATAAGCTTCATCAGACCCTAACCTGAAATTTCTTTGAGTGTGAATGGTATTTACTGCTAGTAAAAGATTCTTCTCTAGTAGTAATATTTGTTGTCAAATACTTGTTGTGACAAATGCTGTAAACTAACAAAACTACCCTTGTTAAATTAGTTTTTCTGAGCTTTTCACTGCCAGAAGGCCTGAGAAATGAATCATGGGGTTTATATATTGAATTAAAGGCTGTGTATAGGCAGTCTTTTCTCATTTCTCATTAACACTACTATTATATAGGGAATGAAGCTGTACAAACCTATTGATTTTTATCTCCTAGGGAGTCCCAGTGGGACCTCCATTGTTGGATGGTAGTTTGATCCCGTCAAAGGTTGTTATTGGTATGCTGAGGAAATTGTAATCTTTCATTTGATCCTTAAGGCCCATTGGCCACATTTGAAAGCTGGGTAGAAGGTTTTTGCACACACYTTTTGTTCTGAATCCCATGGTAAATGCTGCCCTCCTGCATTTTTATRTATCAGACAGTTTTGTGCAGTAGAGGAAAAACTTGCAAAGGCAGAAGGAGAAAAAAGAGCAGAGATTTTCAGGGGAAGAGTGGGAGAAGCTATGGAAGATGTAAAGTAAGTTGTTCAGTCTGTGCACAGTCAATCTTCATTAATTTTCATCTTAAAATGCTCACTTTCAGACAGGGAATGGAAAGATTCTCTCTTCTCTTAAAATAGTATTTTTTTCAAAGAATAATCATGCCAGAGTCTGAAGGTAGAAGAACATTTTAGCTACAAGACAGTTCAGATCCCCTATTCTCCATCTGGGATCTTCTCCCAGGGTTAGACAGAGCCCAGAAGACTTGGGCTGCAGCTGTCCCACACCGTGGTGCTTTTGGGGACCCCCTAACCACTGGAGCTCAGTCCCCTGGSTTTCCACCAGTGCCCTGAGAGCCTCCGATTCAGAAGCATCACTCCTTAATCCATCTTGGCTGTCTCAAGCCTTTTACCCCTTTCATCCAGTACTGCCCTTCCCAGGTCTGTCTTCTGGCTTTTGTGATGCCAAATATCCAGGAATAGAATTATTTTTGGCTGAAAGCCATGATGTGAGCCAGAAGACCTTTCAGGCACTGTACGCAAGAGCTGTTCTTTGCTGGCACAAACATTGCATGCTGCTGCATTACTTATTTKACTTATTTTTCAGTCATTACTCTTAACTTGTGCCACAAGCACTAGTATTTATCTAATACTCATATCAGTGAATGCTTGCTTGTATCAGTGGATATGAAGGAGGGTTTGATTTTGTGGATTGTTAATCTAGGACTTGGCACAGAATGGAAAGCGCACATTAGTTTAATGAGATGACACTATAAACTGGCTGAGACAGTAACTGACACACTTGAAAGCTTTTTCTTTCAAATTTAAGGCTAGTTGAGCAGCATTTTACAAGTTATGTAGTCTGTTTAAAAAAAAATATGGACAGGTGATGCTTTCAAGTAAATAGCTCATCAGATGTGTTTCTCCAGAATAACTCGTCAAAGAAAGTTACGGTCTGCAGCATCGCTGTCTTAGCGATTGCTGGCAGGTCCCCCTTAACAAATACAAGCAGTTTTGAGTCTGAGTTGTTCTGGCCAAAACTGGAGTCCTTTTATACCTTCACAAACAAACCAKCGCTCTGCTGCATTGTACAAGAATGAGTGCAAAGCGACCGAAGGAAAGACTCTGACACCCTCCTTGTAGGAGGTTAAAAGGAGATCATGGAAAGCTACAGCTGAACAGCTTGTGCATGTTAATGGACATAGTCAGGATTTTAGAGTTGGGATTTTCAAAACAGAAGTAAGGTACCCAAATCCCAGCGAAACTGAGCCCACTTTCAATGCCTGTCATGCTAACGCCTGCTTGCAAATCCTAGCTGCAGACCTGAGGTGCTCTAAAGCTTGGCATTTTGTCTATTTAAAATACATCCTGCTTAGCCAGGCAGATTGACCTACTGTCAAATTGCATGCACATCACATATCAATAGCCTCACATGGCACCAGCCTCTTGCTTCATGCATATTCAGTGTGTGTTTTTCAAAATCATGCCATTGTAGTTGGGCCAGAGCAGCCACACACATACACACACACGCATGCATGCACACAACATACACCACGTTTGCCATGTACTCCGGGCTTGCAGGACCCTCACCTACACCAGGACCTTTTATTCTTTCCCTATGGGGGAATTTTTCTCTGAGCATTGGCCAGAGAATCTGATTACTCCGTTGTTAATTCTTGCTGGGAGGGATCCCCTATCCTTCCGTCTAGTTTATCTGGGGAACTTTGTACCCACATGAGAGCCAGACTCGAAGCCTTTCTCAGCGTGGGGCCAGCACTCGCTGGCAAGTGGCTCTGGAGRGTGGGTGCAAAGATGTGCAGCCCCAGCACAGCTCCAGGCCCTGCCCTGCTTTGTAATTATGGTGTCCCGTACGCCGTGAGGCCWGTTAGAGCCTGAGTGACTGACACTGTGGTGCATGAAGAAGGGGCATATGCATTTACWGGCAGCTGTTCTTCACCAAAGGCACAAGCCACCATCTGTGTTTTGTAGCCTGTTGAAGGGCAGTAAACCCACTTGGGCCAGCAAGTGTTTGAGGGAGTTGTTTGCTGTCTAAGTCAGTTTTATATAAGAGTACAGAATGAGACTGAACTCAAAACAGCCACGTGAACATGGCTGATAGCCTCATCTTTCGTTTTTGTTTCCCTTCAGGATAAAAAGAGGGGTTGATGCAGCTAGTGCTTGGTTCACCTAATGAGGGACAAAATTCTTCATTGCTCTGCCCCTGGTATCTATGTTCAATGCCAAGTGCTGATGTGGCAGTTTTTGTTCGGTCTGATGTACGCAGTTGGAGGAGATTGTAGCCTGAGGAAGAAGGGAAAGGATCCCAGCCAGGGCTGCCTGCTGCATCCGTGGCCAGGCTGCTGCCCGTGAGATCGCTGTAATTCTCAGCCGTGTTAATGAGGTTGTCTGGGGTCTCTGCTGCAGCGTGGCTTGGTGCAAGCAATTCTGGAGCTGGCTGGTAGTGCATTCATACCCTTCCTGCTTCATCTTGCCCTCCTGCACTGGAGTCATAGCCACAGGGAAAGGCTTCTGCCTGTGGTTAGAGCTGGGTTTGTGCTCTCAGATGGGGCATCCAGAACTAGGCAGTGCATTCCCTGGTCCAGCTCCTGCTCCGTGTGCTCTTTCCACTGAGCTGTGATGCCCAGTAGGTGACTCTGAGTGGGGGATAGGCAGGACAGAGACTGTGTAGGGGTGGGCACGTGGCCCTGAGGCCCACTTTACCCCACTGCTGGGCAGTCCTCAGGCATTCAAGGTTGGCCCCAGAAGGGACCACACCAGCCCCTGTACCATCTGCTCACCTTAAAGGGAGATTTTGTTCATTAAAGGAAACAGAGGRTAAATGTAAAATAAAAAGCCTTTGAAGTGACTGAAAATGTAACTGAAGGAACATGCAAAGCTCTGATACGCAGGTGTTTTAAGCAAAGTTTAAATTCCAGGGAAAATGATACATCTCAAATCTCTGAGGCCTGTTGACACAAAAAATGCTTGATCCAGGGCAGCTTGTGGACTGCAGCTAGGCTCCATCATACTCCACCTTTTTCTAGCTCYGGGCTCTTGATCATGGAGATGAGGCAGGGGCAAGAGGGCTTGCATTGATGCACTCACCTTTCATCCCAGTTTGCTTCTTTTACCCTCTCCTTTTCCCTGCCCAAAGAGCCATCAGGTTCACATCCCCTCTGCACTGCCTCTTGCAGGGTGGTTTGGCTCACCACCTTGTCCCTMAGGCAAAGGAGGAATGGCTGCAGGAGCAGTGAATCGGGCCCAGACTGCTGGACACTGCAGCACTACAGCAGCTCTGCATCCATGCGAGGCAGGAGCTGGACTTGGTTCCTACCTTCGAATATCCTRACAGATCCACTGCAGCCTGTGAGTAGGCAGTTTGTGTCCCCAGGTTGGGCACCAGGATACATGCATAAAAATCTTTACGCTTGTATCTCCCTCCTCTGTGTTGTCTGTGGTGGGATTTTCCAAGTAGTAGTTGGCACGTAGTTTTTCCATGAACACGGGAATGTTTGCCTCAAGTCTCAAAGCCACAGGGTACCTCTCTCCTAGGTCTTACTTGGCTGGCAAAGGGAGCCAGCTGTCTTTTCATCTCTCCCATACATACATGTATCTCCAGAACTGTGTCATCTGGCCCCTGTCCATCTTGCTCTGAGTTGTGTCTTTCTTTAACTGATACGGCTTAGTAAATATTCCAGTAATTTCATGGCAGAAAGGTGCAATGTTCAGAATATATATTTACCCAGAAAAGGTCTGTGCTGAGTCACTCAGCATCCTTCCCATTGAGAAGAATGGGAGAATGCACTCTGGCAAATGTGTTTGAGGATACAGCCCATTTCCAGCCTGTGGAAATGAGGCAGAAGATCCTAGAGAGAAAGYGAGAGGGCTTATTTGCTCACTTTGGGTCTTATCTTCAGTTGCTATAAACTCAGGGAACTCCACTTAAATGGGTTTTCTTATTTTTGGCTCAGATCTTATCTGTTTTTCTCTACTGCCTACCTCGTAATGTTTTCCCTTACTGCATGGCCTTTTTGTTTCATCAGCAGATACGTTCCTTGTGGCGCATCCTGAGCTAGCTCRTCTGTGCTCATGTATTGTGAGACATGAAATAGAAGTATCTCCAGAAAGTGAGGTTCACCTAAATTTCCAGTASTGTCCTCAGATAAAGGAATTTTTAAGTATAAAAAATGATCAGGCTTTGAATAATATCACTTATTCAAATGCAGCCCGGTTGAAAGCACATAGGTTGCAGAATTTTCAGTGCAGAATTTTCAGTACATTTACTGAAAAAAAGAGAATGGCAAATGGTAAAAACCATTCACYTGTGCTCTAGATGCCACTTTGTATAGACAGTTTGTGAAGCTCACACTCCAGCCCTGCAACACTACAAGCAATCTGTTGAACACTGGCTGCCTGCTTAACCTCCCCACTGCAGGGGCATACTCTAGCTATGTCCTATCGGCATTTCGGAGCATTGCTCAATCCATACCCTTTGGTTTCTGCAGGAAGGAAACTTGAGCATATAGCTAGAAACACACTCTGTCCTCRTTTCTAATTTGCATAGTCACCACCCAGGACCCCAGCACCTGCCACTGAGCTCCCTCATCCCGTGGCTTGGATGTAATCCATACATCTGTTCATGTGTGCACATGATACAGTGCTGAATGCTTACGCTTAGAAATATGAAGGAGTGATTTTATTTTGTATATTGATGGAGAATATAATAGGATGTGAATGTTGCACAAAGGGACTAGWACTCAGTAATACAATAGCATTTTTTGGACTCAAGTGCATCACTTTGAAAAGTAATGCTAGTATGTGTAATAGTAATGAGTAATAGCTCATTGATTCAAGATAAACATGCAGTGGTGACTCACACTTCTTGGGAGATTAGATGGTAAGAGCTACTATGCTGGATTAATTTTGTTTGTTTTTGTATTTGTGAATTTTCTTTGGACAGATTGCAATTTTCCTGAATTGCTCTTTGTTCAGAATGATTTGTCAAGCAGCATCTATAAAAAAAAATGTTTGGCTGGTGTTGTGTTCAAGCTGTTCATGGGGACTTGTTCAGTGAACAGTATGAAATTAGAGCTGTTTTGTTTAGATTGTCRTAAGCTGGCTAGAGGAAGACTCCTCTCAGAAATAGGTTACAGATGTAAATAAACTAAATTCACCTTTATGGACTGGATACTCAGCAATCATTTCTTAAAATTTTGCTTCTATGCTTATTTTTCCTCTCAGTAAGATTGTGTTCTAGAGTAGTTGGGACAAAGTATACAGACCAGGTGAAAAACACTCTTAAAAAGAACTTGTTTACAAATGTAAAAACATTTGCTGAAAACGCTTTTCAGGATTCGCCTTGGTCTAATTAACATCTCTCATGTACCTACACAAGAAAAGTTATCTAAGATGCAGAAAGATCTTTCTAAAAAATATTTCTGAAATGGTGAAGTTTCAATRTGAGAGTTAGCAAAAGGGATTCTTTTGCACTTTAAGGTCTTATCTGTAAGATGATTCCTTACCTACATAACCATTAAGCAGTGAAAAAAAAGCAGGCATTTTTTCTCTCTCAGAACTTCAAAATAACAAAATTATATTGTCAAAACTTTCWGTGGGATACTGGCTTATTGTGGCTACCTCCAATCTTTCTCAGTTACCAACAATGAAAACTTGAAAATGTTTTGATCCAGAACATGAAAATATTTGGAGATTTGGATTCGTGACAAAAATAAATCCAAAATTTTAAYGTAAAGCAGAAACTTTTCCTGGTTGGAGGATAAATAAATGCAAGTTAGTGTGAAAACTTCCACGAAACCCTAGGAACAAAACAAAGCCCAGCATGTGGCTGCCTTGCTGCTGCAGGAGACCCACCATGCTGCATCTGGAGGATATTCATCCATCTTCTTAAACAGTGAAGAGGGGGCTGGTGAGACATAATACGCATGAAATAGAAGGATTTCACGCAGGTCATCAGTCTTGGTTTTTCTTAGTGTATCTCTGAAATCACTTTGCTCTCAGCAAAGTAAAATCCTGTTTAGGCTGGTATGAGAGGGAGCATTACTCCTCCCCTTGCTTTCCTCCAAAGGACCCTGTGCATCTCAGTGGCCACAGAGCTCGGCCTCAACACAGATCCCACGCCCATGGTTAACATCTCGGTCTTCTCTCCCCAGCTATCGATCTGTTGTACTGGCGTGACATCAAGCAGACAGGGATAGTGTTTGGGAGCCTCCTGCTGCTGCTCTTCTCCCTGACCCAGTTCAGTGTCGTCAGCGTCGTGGCCTACCTTGCCCTCGCTGGTCTCTCAGCCACCATCAGCTTCAGAATCTACAAATCGGTCCTACAGGCTGTGCAGAAGACGGATGAGGGTCATCCTTTCAAGTGAGTGCTTTGCAGACATGGCCTGGCTCCGCTTCTCTTGAAAAGGATTAATTCTTAGTGACAGTCAAGGTTTCTTTAGCTGCTGTTTTTATACCAGATACAATTTGACTTTTGCTTATAACAAGGAAAATATTTTTTTTCTATTGTTCAGTGTCTCAAGAGCCTTAAGATTGCATTGGTTCAGATTCTGGGGAAAAAAATCACATAAAAGCAATCATCTTTTAATACATAGGAAATTTTTGTGTGAAAGTCAAAAGATCCAGAAAACTAAGAGTGAATAGAGGAAAGGAGTTTCATTAGAGCTAATGATAATAGAGTGTCTCTGCMAGTAGGAGAAGCATTGCTTCTGGGCACACTCCACTGGGCACAGAGGGAGCTTAGTTATATCTTTTCTCCAGCACTGCTAGGCTGTGATGTGACAGGGCATCATCTTAGCATGATAGCTCTCACCATTCCCTGCAGTCCAGGCTGTTTGCTCCAGGAGAGCAGCAATCCTYTCTCCTCTGCTGTTCCAATGAGTCTGTGAACCAGGTCAGGGAACTGCTCTGGTTTACAAACACAGTTCTGAGAAAAGGTCCTATTGGGTTCCTGTTCTGTCTTCTCAACGTGGGTCAGTTCTGTGATCTGWCTCGCAACTCGGGCACATTGCCCAGAAGGCAGTGCAGGGTGCGCAAAGAGACAGAGAAGCGAGAAGTGGGGCAAGAAGGCCTTAGGCCAGCATCACTGCTGGAGGTGACACGTGGCCAGAAAACAACATCAGTTCCTCCAGAGCAGGAGTCTGCATGGAGGACGAGTCAAACTGGCCCAGCTCAGTCTGTGATCACCCAGGAAGATAGGTTGGTACAAGGYAGCGATAGCGTGTGCTGGTGGCTCTGTGCCTGTGCTTGGAGAAACATATTGCTCCAGCTGCAAAGAAATGAGATCTGGGGAGGATAAAGTGACAGGGAGAAAGGCACAAGTGTGAACAGCAGGTGAACTTGCCTGGGTTGATAACGAAACCTGTSTTTTTGGCAGAGCCTACTTGGAGATGGAAATGAATCTTTCACAGGACCAGATTCAGAAATACACAGACTGCCTCCAGCTATACGTCAACAGCACAGTCAAAGAGCTGAGGAGACTCTTTCTTGTCCAGGACCTCGTGGATTCCTTAAAAGTAGGATTGCTTTAGACATTTTTAACCCCTCTCTAGAGGAGCTAATTTAGATTTCAAAGTACTAATTCTCGTTGACATTGTTGTTGTAAAACCTAGCTGTGTGCTGCTACAAAGTATAGAAGTTGCTCTCCTTTTTGATTTTTAAACTATTTGCTTTCTATAGATTAGAGGTTTGGCAATCTGCACTTGAATTTAGTGATCTGTAATGCAGGAGCTTTGAAAGTTTCAGCTTAGCTCCACTGAAGTTCCTGAAGCATCTCTGAGTTATGCTTTCTATGGCCTTGCTGCAAAATGATGTGTTGTCCTCTCCCTCTGTTAATCTAGACTTCCTCTAATAGTGGCATTTCCTGGTATGGAGGAATGTCTTCTTTCCCTTCCTTCTGTGATGGTTATTTATTTTCAGCCTTACACGAAAGTAGGTGTTCCTCAGTGCAAAGACCATTAAGAGAGCCTGTGTGGCTCAGGTTCCTAAATTACTAAAGGTRTTTTGAAAATGTGTCCATTTCCCAGCCCTAAGGAATTACCAGTTTCTGGGATTATCACAGTGGGTGTGATTAATCAGTGGGGGATGACCTGGTGACTGCTGCCTCCATCAACATTGGATGCTGAAATCTGCCTATTCCATGCTCAATGCAGATTCCAAAGAATATACAATTGAGCCAGGGATATACATGAAAGCTCAGCAAAGAGGATCAGAAGCAGTGAACTGCAGAAGGGTAAATGGGGTTATACTCCCAGAAAAAAAGTACCAGTGATTACCTTTTGCTTTTAATATCCCTGAAAAGCTTGCAGAATATTTTATTTTCCTTTTCCGCGTTGATTTTTTTTAAAGCATTACAGTCACCTGCAGATAGAAATCCTTAGTTCCTAATACACCTTATTTAACAAATCCCATTACACATTAAAAAGGCTAATGTGCCATTATATTTGCTAGTTAAGTTAACGCCTTTCTTCTTATGCTGACAATGGAAGTGATGTAATGATCCATCTTTAATTTAGTTTGCAGTACTAATGTGGCTGCTGACTTACGTGGGAGCCCTCTTCAATGGCCTGACTCTTCTGATAATGGGTAAAAACTATCATTTCTTTTAAGATCTATTTTTAATTTTAACTCCCTGGTGATGTCTACTTAGACAAAACAGCCAATACTTAGTATGCCTTCCTCACAGCTAAACCATTAACTTTTATTTCCCTTTCTAGCTTGTATTCATTATGTATTGTCCCTCCTGCTGGAACCAATTTGTTTTTATGGGGTTGCAGCTACTAGATCCAGAGGAATGGGAAAATCCATATTTGGGAGGCCTGAGCAATGTTCCTTTTTAATACAAAGATCTCTGGTGGATCAGCTGACCAAATGGCATGACATGCATTTGTCACTATTTGAAGTAGGTCTCATCTCTGGAGGAATCTGATGAGCAGCAATGTAACAGTGTGCTCTTTTTCTCCTCAGCTGTGGTGTCTATGTTTACTCTACCTGTTGTATATGACAAGTACCAGGTAAGTCCAGCAGCAGGATGACCACAGCTGTGTCAGTTGGGTGCCTGGGTGCTTCTGCCTTATGAATCYCAATTGACTTTGTTTCCTTGTGCTCTTTGCAGGCACAGATTGATCAATACTTGGGACTGGTGCGGACCCACATAAACACTGTTGTGGCAAAGTAAGTTCAGCAGTGACTTGACTAGAAATCTTGCTGTGAGGTTGCTGTGCACTGAGGGTGGCTAAGAGCTGGGTGGTCCTGGAGACAATCTGCCGTGTGAATGATGCCTTCCCCTGCATGAGGGCAGATCTCTAGAGGGATGCACTCCTTCTCAGATGAGTGTAGACTGAGGCTGAGTTGAGACCCTGCRTCCTTCTCTCCTCTCTCCTCCCCTTTCGGGGAGCTGTGGATGGAGCAGTTCTATAAGGGRCTGATGTCCATACTTCACCTGACCACAACAGACCAAATGGAAGATTTTAACTCCTTTCTTCACTGACCCCAAACCTGGMTTTTCATATTCAGGGACATTACCCCATGGAGTTAAAAATAATAATGTTAATAAGCAAAGGGGAATTAGAAAAAGCAAATACCTATAAGCACCATGACCTCAAGGGTGTTGAACCATCATAGAATGGATAGAACATCTGAATGAGATTTTTGAGGCAGCCTGCTCCAGTTCCTAATGTGCTGTYTGTATCAAAAGCTTCTGTGGAATTCACAAGGGCATAGTGAAGTCTAAGTATAATTCACAACACTTGTGAATTGCTGAACTGGATGGCTGGACTGAAAGGTAAGTCYGTACACCTCAGTAATTTGTATTCACGGCTTTGCAAAAGATGGCTGAACAACAAGTATCCAGTGGAGGGCTACAAGTTGGTGAGGGACAGATCAAGCAACCCACAAGGTGATGCTGAGGAAAATGGGCTTGTTTAGCCTGGCAATGAGGGGACTAAGTGGAGATTTCACAGCAGCCTACAAGTTGCTGAAGTTAGAAAGATGATGGAACTAAACTCTTCTCAGAGGTAGCAGATGTTATAACAAAGAGCAGCAGCATAAGTTCAGCTTACCAGGTTCAGTTTGGACATCAGGAGAAGCTTTTTCTCCAGGAGATTAGTATAGTGTCGAGCAGGCTGTTCAGGGAAGTGCCAGAACCTCCATCCTTGRAGGTTTTCAAGATACCGCAAAACAAAGCCACAGCTAACCTGACCTAGTGTTGGCGATAGTCCTGCTTCAAGAGCGAGGTTAGGCTGAAGACCTAACCTGTCATTTTCAGCCAACATTTCTATGATTCTGTGAACCCGCAGCCTTGGGCAGGACTGAAAGTTTATACWGAAAATTCTGTGTTTAATCATCATTCCTGGATTGACAGTAGGCCACAGAAGGATAACAAAGCAAGGAGGAATTCACTGAAAACATCACATGGTTACAAGAATTGCCAAGAACCAGGCCACTTACAAGTAGGGTAGGAGTGGGTACCATCCTTTTTTCAGATTATATTCTGGTCCACTTCTCACCAAACACACTGAACACAAAAGATTATCCTGGCTAAGACTTTATATGGGGCTGCACTGTAATGGACTAGCTGCTTGACCATATAATTTTTTTTTTCCCTCTAGGATTCAGGCTAAAATCCCAGGTGCTAAGAGAAAGGCAGAGTAAAGCCAACATCAAGAATTCATCAACTACAATAGTGAATAATGGGGGAATCTAGAGTGAAACATCTCTGCTCTTACACCTTACTGCAAATTTATTGTTCTTTTTTTTTCTCAAYACCATAATCTTAGAAACATAAAAATCGGAAGCAGTGCTTTTCCCCTGCTGCTTCTGCACTTAGAATATTTGCAATCACTTGTGTCAAGCACTAAAGTATAGTAAAGAGAAAAGTGTATTAGATGTGTTTTTTTGTGTTGCTTATAAAGTGCATGATGGTGAGAGCCTAAATAATATTGACCTTTTTTATTTTATTTTTTTAGTGTTTTTCCTCCTTCTACTGGCATCGCTTCTATAACTTTTAATGTTACATGTGGCTAGGGGCTTTCCTGCTTAGCGCACTGATGCAATAGTTAAAATTGCTTCTACGTCACTGGGTTGCTGGTTGGATTCATCTTTATTAACTATATAGAATTGTAGACTGCTGTTTTAGTGTTTTCCAGCACCAATAAAATAAACAGTAATCGGTACTTATGGTAATCAGTTTTGTATAACTCAAAAAATGAAAACAAAACCCAGTACTTTTGTCGTAAGGGATTGACAGGCTAATTTACATGTATGGTAACTGGAAAGTTCCAGCTTGTTAAATTTATTACAATTTGTATTACATTCTCTGTAGTTCCTAATGGACTTAATTATGGACTCTGAATATTTGCACTTATGTACTTGATACCGAATGCAGAAATAAATGTTACTAAATGTAAAAAGTTCTCCCTCTTGTTGCCACTAGGATTATTTTAGCATTGCAAACTGGACACACAAAGTTTAAAACAGAACATAGAAGATTAGTGTTTCTCTCTCTCTCGTGATCTATGTATACCTTGCCATTATGAACCGGTGCAATCCAACAAGATCATCCGTAGTATGTGGTACAGTTCCCAGAGATTGGGAACTAAAATAAACATTCGCTTTCATTCAAAAGTGATTCAAGTGGGTGTTTTAATGTTGACATTTGGGGTTTGGAAACAGTTAGACTAAGAGAAATGACAGTCAAGTGTCTGTCTAAATTGCTTCAAAATGAAGAACTGGTTATTCGATGAATGATTTATCTATTTGTGGAATGTATATGTTGTGGAAGATTTTGATCTTTTTTTTTGTATAAAAATGTGAACATCAAAATATTTTCAGCCAAACTGCTTTAGTTTCTCTCCTTTTCTAACACAAAAGTAATGTTTTTGTGCTGAATATTTTTTTCCACAAAGAGCTAGATCCTTAGAYATTTATCTAAAAATTTTGAATTTAATTTTTTCCTTATATTAATTCATTTAATTTAGCTTCACCTCAGTTATATATGGACATACTGACCATCCACCATAGATCAGGCTGCGGTTTTATTTGGCTGTGTACAAATGTACAAAACAAATGGTATGAGAAGTTGGTAGCGACACTGGTATGGCTTTGGGCTAGTTAATCCTTGTGATGAGTCTCAGTTACCCTTATTTTCATTTAAGATTTATATTTAAATATTCTTAACATTCTTGTCTGGTCTCATGTAAAAATACGAAAATGTCTTTAAAAGTCACCTGCATCTAGATATGAACATCTTCTATCAATCGACAGCTGAATGCTTCAAGGTGACATGTGCTGCTTTTGATCAAATTGAATGCTTGTTTTAACATGTATAGCTTGCAGCCAGGATTTAAAGTACAACACTCATCTGCTGCTTTAACTGCTTTATGGACTTTTCTACTATGCGTTCAAATGGCCAGTCTGTCGCCTGTATCTCCTGGAAAGACGGTACAGACCATACAAGCATCCTGAAGAATAAAGATTGGCCTTCAAAACTCTTACTACTTACATGGTTAGTTGGTGGCCCAACAGCTTAATTTGGAAAATAAGTACATTTAACGTCCCATTCCTCTGATCTCATCAATATATTTCCCCCCAGTTACATCTGTGCAGTTATACAAGCCTCTACCAATGCTGAACCTTAAGAAGGATTTAAAGGCTGTATTTCCTAAATATTCTGAAATAAAAGAAAATAAAACAAAATCTCCTGGCAGAATCTAAATATTCTAAAGAGGCTAAATCAAGAGAGACACTCCCATTCTCCCTTTCTTCTCTAGCATTATCATCTCCAAAATCCAGAGCCTTCAACTCCAGGCTCCCCTCACCCTAACTGCAGCCCATACGCYCTCCTCTCCAACACATCCTTTACTTCCCTGCTTCTCATTCCTCACGTGCTGCCTTTCCAGACCAGCACCCAAGCTTCCTTGCAACCACTGGGCCTTTCTATATATTTGGCAGATGGCAAACGTACAAGTCCTGCTGAGCAGCTGGCATGGGTCAATGTGCTGGCTGGAACCAGGTGATGGCCCTGCTGAGATGCAGGAGAGGCAGAGGACCTCAGCCAGGGCTTGGATCACTTGTGTTGTTTGCCAGCACTGCCTGTGATGAGCACTGTCACCTTCCTGGGATATCAGCAGGACTTTCCATGCCACTTTTGACCATGGGAACTTGCAAAAAGCCTTCATACCAGTAAGCCTTCTTTACAAATCTCTGCTAACTCATGGCCTGGTGCTACCATACAGCTCACAAACACAGATCACCCATGCACGCAGGCAGGGAAAGTCTGCAACACCCTCGGTGTTCCCCAGCAGGTCTCATTTGTAGAGCAGCATTGTGGGAAGGGTTTTTTTGGTTTTCAGACAAGCAGAAAAACAATCTGTTAGGAAAAACAACAACACTGAGCTACATCCATTTTTTTTTTTTTTGTATGAATACCTTTATATGGCTGAAGAAACTTAGCACAATGACTCAAATTCTAGAGCTGAGCTGTGCACTGAGGTACACAGGCTGCAAGGCGCTTTGTTTCTAATCTTCATTTGCATTCAAAGTGAAGAACAGCCATGGACAAGCTYGACTGGCAAAAGCTGCAAACTTGCCAGGGTTTTCAGGCAGACAAAACCTGAGAAGCAGCTCAGACTGCTGGGGTAAAACRTGTGTGGCATGGGGGTGTTCAAACATTGCAAAATGTACGCAGTCCTCTCAAAAATGCTTCAAAATGTTCCTTGCTGAGGGAACCAGGATATCACACCATGTCATTAGTGCTCRAGGAATCAAATTACCCCCTGAGTTCAAAGGCTGCTTTAAGAAGAAATGCAAGCACATGATCTTTTGAAGGTGTGTGTCCCCCCCCCCCCCTTGCTGTTTAAATAAGGCTGTTCAGGTGGTTATAGTTAGGTATGTACTGAGTACCTTCCCCAAGCAAAGTCTTCTTCCCTCTGTCTTTAGGTAGGCTGAGCAGCTGCTACTCCCTGTATCAGAGGTTTTAAGGTGGATACCTCAGGTGTGAGCCTTGTCTAAATGCAAGGGATAGGTCTGGACCAAGCCTTTACGTAGCCGGCCAATATAAGGATGAGAGCTGTGTCTAGATTTGCTCAATACAGTACTGGCTTTCAAGCAAGGTAAGAGACCTAAATGTTGACCATACTTTTAAAAGCCAGCCAAGCGATGCACTGTGTTTGAACAGCACCCAGTTTAACCCTGTTTCAGAGATCTGAAATCAGGAGTAGAGTGCTCTGAGGAGAATGATAATGGATAGAAGATATTGTCAGAACATCTACACTTACACAGGATATGGATTTATTTTAGGCTCTATTACTTTAAAATATGCTATCCATCATTTCACCTGTATCTTCCATAACCTTCATAAGCCTGCTCCTCAACTGCTGCAGAACAGCTCTGTCAGTGCTTTATGCCAGTTGAATATCTAGCTAGGTATCTTGAAATGAATGCTCTGTTGGTTGTTTGACATGAAATGTGAATACCCTGTAATGTCTTTGTGTTTGCTTGTGTTTGCTACCTGTGTTTGCCCAGTATGGCTTGCAGCTACCAAGTGCTCTGTATTTCCTCTTAGCATTTAATATTTTATTTTCTCAAGCACAGAAAAAAGTGCTCCATCAGTGAACTTGCCTGTGAACTTTTTGGGAAGCAGGGAGTCAGTGGAGGTGAGGCTGCTGGCATGAAAGAACCTGGTAAAATTTACTGCTGTGTGCAGCTRCTGTGGGGCAAATCACTTTTGGATACAGGTGAAAGATATTCCCTGAGAAAAGAATCAATAGGCATCATGCCTGAGAAAGGGAGGGAAGTGGTTTCTAGTTATTTCTGTCAAGCTTTTTTGCTGCTCAGACTTTTTACATGAGAGAGTGGGTAAACTCCACTCTCTGCCAAGATAGGAGAAAGAATTGTGCTCTGGCCAGCTTCAGTTGACTGGGATGTGTCCCGTCTCTGCATTGCCCGTGCTCTCTTCTGCCCTTTSTTYCCTGCTCTGCCTYAGCTGAAGAGATGCTGAAWATAAAGGGATGGGAAAGGACTGCAAAAAAGAGTCGAATCTAAGAAAGCCATAGGACAAAGTAACCCTGTCCCTGACATGCTTTCTTTGCCTTTTGCTCCTGTCTGCCCCTGAACTTGCAGGTCAGACTCATTTCTCGTGTTTCCTGAATATCACAGTGATTCACCCTCAAGGTTGTGATTTATCTTTTTGTTTAAGTTGCAGAATAATTCAGTTCAGTGGAGCTAATTGGCATTCACAGTAAGACCCCTCTGCATACATTTCCCTTTATTAGGGAACTGTAAAGAGGATATTGGTTATGTTTTCCATCTCTAATTTAGCCAAAGTGATGTAAAGCAGCCCAGACCAGTCCAGAAATACCTAACATGTTTTATAAATGTGACTAAAAATGAAAAAAGGGACAAGTAACATCCAGACAGTGGAGTGACTTGAATAGCAGATGTCTTTACACAAAATATTCTCCACTTGCCAAGTTAGACAGGAGGTTTAATTTCATTCCTCTTAATTCCACAGATGCTGCTTGGAGAAAGCACCATGCACACAATTATTAGCCTGTTATGCTGAGTGAAAAAGTATTGCCTCCAGTATAGAATAAACATAATTACTGAATGGTTACCAGCAGAACATCAGCTTCACTTGTCAGTTATCAGCAAATTTGCAGCACTTAATTAGGAAGAGGTGGGGCTTTAACTCTCTCAGAAGAGCTCCTTTGAGGAGGTACCTCTATCTCTAGGCAGAAACTTTAAAGGCTTAAAAATGTTCTCCCTCTTCAAATCTAGAGAGCTGGTAACCTTTTCCAGATGAAATATAGAGCTCTGATGAACTAAGAAAAGCAAACAAGGGAAAATGTACACTTCAACTTTTCACATGTCAGCTTAAAAGAAAACTAAGGACTATAATATCTTGATACTACTAGTGTCACTTTTTGAACTCTCAGATAGAAGCTTAAAATTTTCTTCAGACATTAGATTGTAACCAAGAATCTCTTCGTTGAAGTGGTTTGTCTCACCCACTTTCCCAGCAGGAATCATAAATCTGACTTGCATGCTATACCAATAGCACAAATTAAAAGTAAAACATTGTTTCTACTCCTGTTTACCAAAGGTACTCCTACAATTCTTCAGCTGCAATGAATGGAGTGAATCTCCTTCTCTTTTCAGTGAAATGCTGTGGACTTTGTTATATGGGTCAAACTATGTTATCATAACCCAAGTTTTCAAAAAGAATCAAAGAAGGTGGTATACCTGGGTCTTTGATATGGTATTACAAGAAATATTATGAGTGAAACAGATAAAATGGTGATTAATAGAAGATTTTAAGGATAACTTCAAAAGCAGATGGTAATTGATAGTACTAAAAGGAAAGTTCAGTAGTGAAACTTCTYGAGCATCAGCCATATTTCATCTTCTCATTAATAAAATGAAAATACATGCTCCAGATGCAGAGGATGCTAGTTAGCTGAAGAGATGAAGTTGTAAATTAATAGAAAAGCAGGATACAATTGGAATGCCATATGGAAGGAGTAAGATAACCTTGAAGCCTCTAAGCCATAAAAATTGGATTGATATTTTGCATCACAAATGCAAGGACATGTCCTTGACTGACAATGGAAAGTTCTGTTGTTGGTTAGAAGGTCACTGAATAGAAACAAATATCAAGGAGAAAGACCTAAGCATCCTGGTTGAACACAGGATGATGGTCCTCACTAGTGCAGAGAAATGCTTTGGATATTCAGGAAACATAAGGCCCATCACATGAAATGAGTCTGGAAGAGTTTGGCTTCATTAATCTAGCAAAATGAAGGCTGCAAAAGGATATAATTGCTTGTCACAAGTATACTGGGAGTAAACCCAGAGAAGGTTGAAAGCTGTTTAAACTAGCTTAATGCTGACACAGGACATTACCGTGAATATATTGGATATATTCATTGGATTGGATATACAGCACCTTATGGCTCTAAAATATTTGTGACTAATAAACAGTATATCCACTTTGGATATCATCTTGTATAATACAGGAAGAAGACTAGAGTATCTTCCTTATAGAGAGTTAAAAAAGAGTGCACAAAGAAAAAATATCTTGAAGCACAACCATGTGATAACAATAAGGTCAAAGTTAAGACTGTATACAGAACATAAGTATACAATTGACTGTTTTAAAATATTTTGGAAAACAATCGCATTCCATACTTTTAATTTGGAAATTATTTTTCCTGACCATTAATAAATTTTAACAGTGAGTCCCACATAAGAGCTATAAACAAGCACTGTGAATCAGAGTCATTYAAGGTAAGAAACCGTTCTCATACAATGCCAGTTGCCTTGTTGATGAAATAAGCAGATGGTGATTCCTCATGTGGCTCTTTTGATGCTAAAAGTGATGTTACAAGAGATGATTTCAGGGAGATACACATATCTCCCTGAAATACACACTAGTGCATTAACCATCAGACARTGTCTGTGTTTGTTTAGCAGTAGGAAGATTTTCCAGATACTCATCTRATATGCAAGAATGGATCTACTTAAATCAGAGCAGCTCTCTCAAGATCAAATGAACTCTAAGCCTGGACCATTCTCTTTGGGAATTAAAAATTGACCTTGTCATTGATTATTAGCTACTAATCTTTGAGATCCCAAAGAAGGTTTTCCAAGCTCAGCACGAATATCCATGCACCAGTGAGGCCAGCAACAAAAGGACTTGCAACAAAATTTTAAAGGTTTGTCAAMTCTTCCAAATGAAGATGGGACTTCATGTTTCCTCTTGTTTCCTGAAAGCTAGGAAGATGCTATAAAGACAGTCTGTTCAGTGTCTCTGAGTATGCATCCTGTTTGCTGTGACATGCTGTTGTGGGCAGGGAAAACAGAAATCAGATTAGAACACATTCAGCTTGAGATGAATATGTCAATGCAAATGACTGGGAAAAAAAAGGAAAAAAAAAAGGCAAGTTTTCCCTGCATAAGTAAATGCAAGGAAAAAATCTACTGAATTCCCTTCTTATTAGCTTTTACTCTCTGATAAACTTGTCAGGAAGCAGATGGTTTTTGAGAGATACAAATTCATTCACATTGAACAAGTATTATCTTTATCTGTGTTAAAGCTGTGACTTGTACTGAAAGGAATGGGGAGCAGAACCTCCTAGACAACATTACAAGAGCTGTCAGGACATTAGGTCTGAGTAAACAGGGATAAATGTAAGCTGCATTGCCTAGTTGCTCTCACCATAAGGCTGGGCAGGGATTTGACTGTCATCCTTTGTTGATCAATGTGCTAGCAGTAATTTATTTCTAATACAGGCCAGTAATAAATTCCTAAAAGTCTGGAGCTACAGATCAGCAATTGTGTCTCAAAGGATCACTGAGTTTAAATGCTCAGCTGCTGTTTTAAAGCCATCCTAGTTTATGACCTATCATTTGTTCATTTGTGAGCACTTTGTATGTCTATATCACATTTACCAACCTCATTTTTGACAAGAGTTTGAAAGTAATATTTGCAGATAAGGTCATGGTGAATCGTACAGGCAGTGTACCTGTAGTTGAAAAGGCCTGTCTTTAGAAGAGAAGATAGCCCTGCACATGATCTCTGTAAAAGCCACTAGAAATTTTTGGAATATCTCCCTAATTTGCTATTAAGTATTAAAGAGCTTGAARTTTCTTGCAGCTCTGTAGGAGTGTTTTAATTTCTACAGAAACCTTGTCTTGAAAATCTATTTGAAAAAAGTTACTATTTCACATCATAAGTCTTGATTTTAGGTGATTTTTTTGTAGAAAATGGTTTTATTTCATTAGGAAAAGGGAAAATAACTATTATTTTTCCTGTTAAAATCTATCAGCTCCTCTGAGCTATTTTTTCAAGCTATTTGTATTACCACAGCAGTAGGGCCATAATTTAGGGGAAAAAATCCAGGAAGAATGGGTAAATTACTGCCTAGAAATACTTAGGACAGAATTGCTTGAAAAAAAAAACATCTCTGGCTTTTCCTCAAGTATAATTTCCAAGGAGGGACTAAAATTCAAAGAGAAAATTGAGAACTTGCCCCGAGTATCTTGGCTTTATGGAAATCAATGTATTTGCCCCAGAGATGCCTAGATTTCCACTAGTGGTCAGGTACAAAACTGCCTATGTTCTGGAACTATTAATTTATTGAAGCCTGAAAATGGTTTTCAGAAAAACGATCCTTCCCTTCTTCCAACCAAAAGTCTCATCTTGTAATACAACTAGCAAATTGATCTCATGCAAAGAACAGATGACTTGTTTGTTTGTTTTTTAGATGAATTCATGGATATGTCTTCTATTAGCCCAGGGGTTACTATGTTCACCCAGATGCTGTTATTCTGCCTGCAGTGAAATGATGACGTGAATGCAACTATTTCATGCCATAATTGAGACCATTGAAACTGGAGACCCTTTGCATAGTCAAACTACAGTTGGTGGAAGCGTGCCAGTCACAAGGCCATTGATGGCACATATCTTCTGCCAGCTTCAAGAGGAGGCAAGGACCCTTCCTAGGACCAGGCTTTGTGCGAGTACCCAATACATAGGATTAACAGCAGATCGTTTAATGCACGGCAATTCTTGGCATAGTTCAATTTCAAAACCAATTTGTCAGAGCGCTGSAGGTGAGAGATGGCTCCACCTCTGCTGATCATCTCTTGCTGAGCTATAAATTGAGACCGACTGGGAACAGAGAAGGTCTCCAGTAATAGCCTGGCAGGATGGTACCAGCCATAAATATGTAGGAAAGAACGAGGCCATTTCATAACAAGCTGGTTATCTCCAGAGTAAAATCGAACCGCTTGCTATTACRCTTTTTCTGGATAATTATAAAGAAGCGATGCTATCCTGCTATTTGTCTCCATAAACACAGGAATAATCAAGTGGTGTCTGATACTCCTCCATACAATGGTGTGAATCGCYATTTTATCTCAAAGGTTGAAGAGAGGGTATTTTTTCCTAGAGGTCGTTTTTAATGTGATGAGGCAAGTACGGACACCTTCATTTAAGAAGATAACTTCTTAGCTATTCTGTACCCACAGGAAAGCTTCAAAATGTGATTCAAACGTAGCATGAAGGCTTGGCGAAGCAAATAAACAATCTAAGCTTTATTATTGATATTTTTAAACCTTGTATGTTTTGAGAGGTTAGGATGAGAGCATACTCTCCAAGGCCAGGAATTATCAAGTTTAACTGCTAGGACCTAAAAATATTGTAGGTATTGTATTTGCTGAGAATGCCGTGTAACGTGGGCCAAGACTCTCTTAGGTTTATTGCCATGTTTTAACCCGAGTTTGATTTAATTTATTGTCTGTGGGAGAGGAAGGCCTCAAACTAAAGATCAGCATGAGGCTCGGGACACTGAGGAGAATTTYTGATGGGAAAAAGGTGACTTCGAGCGGTCCGAGGAAACGTCTCGCGTGAGGAATGTCAGTGCCCAAAACAGCAGCCCAAAGCGGAGCGGGGCTCTCCAGCCTTGCTGTTCTGTGGTGCGGGCCCAGCCGGCACCCCGAGAGGTCTGCGCGCCAGCCGGGCGCCATCTGTCCCTGTCCCCAACGTCCCTCTGTCCGGGTCCCCAGGGTGGGGTAGGCTGCCCCCGCCCACCAGGCCCGGTTGCCGTGGCAACGGTTAGGCCGGGCGCCGGCCGCCATGGCAACGGCAGCCGCCATGGCTGCCATGGCCGCCCTCGGCTGCCTGCAGGGCCTGGGTGGGTGCTCGGGGCAGGAGGTGGGGAGGCTCCCAGTGGGGCTGGCTCTCCCCGCACTGGGAGCACTGGYCTCCCTGGGGATGGTCCGGGAGGCTCCAGGGAGCCCCCACCCTGGCATTTTACATATATTTTACACTGTGGGCCCAGGCGGGACTCAGGCTTTGTAGGGCAAATGGGTATTGCTTTGTCTTAACAATTATCAGCTTTTTCAAAAATCCACGTAATGTCATCCCTGTGGGCTGTCTCTCCCAGTTTGACCCCAGAGCGCAGGTAACGTGGAAATGATAAAACCCTAAGGACGGCGTCATGGCAAAGGACGGCGGGGAGGGACCGTGTTTCAAAGCGAGGTGGCTGCCGTAATTATTATCGCATTTTCTTCTTGTCTTTTTGGCTGTATTATCATGTCTGTTGCCATCTGGTTCCTCTGTGGGACTCCCAAGGCTTTTTTGGCAAGTGCCTGTGTGAAGATGTCTAGGGTTTTTCTTCTCCAAACCTTTTTTTGCTATGTTTTATTTCTGGAAACGTTCTTTAGAAACAGAGTTTTCGTGAACAGCTGCAGCTTCCATGTGGGTACAAACCTCCTCGCTACAAAGACGTTCTGGGGCAGAAATACCASAAACCTTTGCCCAGAAATCTGGCGGCGTGTTTAGAAAGCGTCTGGGCTTTGCCCGGTGGCCAGGCGCTGTGGCAGGTGGTGCGAGACCAGCGCCTGTGGTGCCCTCGGCCTCTGACACGAGCACGTGGCATGGTATCTGAAAGAAGAAGGAAATTTTATATATGTTAAAAGCACGGAGTCGTTCCTTGTAGGTATTGAGAGGTTAGAAGCCCTTGAATTGTCATGAATGTTRTTTTTTTTTTCCTGGGCTGCATCAGACAAGAACCTGCTTATGGAGCTCTTGGGCTCTCTCGGAAGATAAATGTGACCTGMGGAGTCACATTTATCACAGTGTCTCTTTTAAGAAATACAGCCTGCTTTCAGGGTGGCAGAATGGATTACGGAGACACAAAATTGGAACAATTCAGCAATCAGCAATCTGGTGCAAAGGCCTTCATGAAAGAGATGGAGCAATGACTAAGAGCAGAATGAATTTGCTCTAGAAGGAAAGATTAATCATCATGCAAAAGAAGGATTGCTTTAAGTGTAAGCAAGGAAACTGAGCTAAGAATAATAAAATTAACCAGAGGAAAAGCAACAAATAAACTAAATATCTAGAGACAAATTTCAAACGAGCTTCATCTGGCTGTAGGATACTCCTCCTTGAGAAGCAGGCAGAGGTGTGCATTAAGGCTGAGCGGTTTCAAGGGATGGATGCTAGGCTGGGGGGCATATTGCATTTATGTTATCATTTCCAGTTTTTCTATTTCAGAGCATTCAAAACTTTCYGTCGCTGTCAAATCTGATTTGTGGTAATGGACAGTTATTCTTGTCTAACAAAACTGCTTTCTTATGAATTGCCTGTATTGAGCAAAGCCTGTGGTTATAGATGTGTATCACAAAATATTTACTTCTGGAAGCCTCAGCTGTCAGACTAAGGGCTATATGGAGCTAGAATTTGAGCTTCCCTGTTACCTTTGAGATATGTTGCAGGGCATTATCYCAACAGGTTGGTTTTAAAGGCTGTACACTTACAGCGTTCCTTAAAGAGTTTTTAATCTAGAGGTCAGAAAAAGGCATACATAGATGAGACAAATGGCATGGGGCGACATAAGCTGGAGCAAGAGATCTAACATGATGTGCAAATCCATAGCCAGTAAATGTCTGTGGTTTCAGTACTCTGCCCTTCTGGCCACTGTCAGGCTGCAGTTCATCATGTGCCCTAAGGAACTGGGGATTTTGAGGAAGGATTTTTAGGTGGGGCATACCAGTGACTTTATAGTTTTTGAGGATGTGTTATGCAAGAATGCTGTGCTGTGTGGAGGGGATAAACTGTGACTGATGCTGGTTTGGGGCCAGAAGTTTGTGTTTATGGCACTAAAAGAGAGATGTCAGGAGGTGGAATGCAAGTGGATAGTTGACATTTTTTGCCATGGTCACCAYGTTTTTTTGACATAAGTCACCATGACGTTTATGCCATTTTTAAAAGGCTTAAAGGTTTGATTAGGAGAAGAGTTTTGGCTGTAAGGGGGTGGAAAAAAAGGTTGAATTTTGGAGCAGCACATAGGAAAAAATGGTAAGCCTTTTGAAAGAGGTCACTTTTTTAGTGAAAAATTATTTTGGGGAAACCTACACTTCACTGGGATTTAGCTAACATTGACATTTAATTTAGGCTTAGTAATGGACAAAGTAGAAATTTGAAAAAAAATCAGGATACTTTATCTTGATCTTTTTCTGAAGGAGATGTTTCATCTAGGAAATACAGATTTTGAGAGAGCAAGTGAAAATATGAAAGAGGAGAGAAAAATAAATAAATCAAGAGGAGGGTCTGGAAGAGAGTGGAGACCTAAAGAACTGGAAAAAAGACAAGCAGAACTTGTTAGATTTTTAAATGAATTTTTATTTATGCACAGTATACTCTAAATTTTGGTGTGTTTCTGAGAAATATARCTCACGCTTCTGTTAAGTTGAAAGTGGTAAAAAAGGTATGATTTCAGACTTCACTTTGAAGTAATTGTCTAAAATTACCACTAACTGGTGAAAATGGGGAAAATTCTGCCCTGACTTGCACCCACTCACTGTTTCCTATGTAAATGGGTTTGCTGTCTGACATCTCTCCCACTGGAGGCATTATTTTGTGGAAAATGTCATATTGATAGATTATCATCATCAAGCTTGACGATGGGCACATAGGGCAGAGGCAGTGGCTGCACCTGGCCTTCATTCCCACTACTTTAGGAGAAGGTCCTAATGAAGTGAGACAGTTTCTAGTTTTCAAACATATTCGTAGGTCAAACTAAAGACAAAGCTCTCATCTCAGATGGCTGAGTGCGTTGTCTTCACTACAGATTCACTTATGTTTGGATTAAGAATTTACTTTTTTTCCTATAAGGATTTAATCCGTGTTACAAAGACAGTATATAAAAAATTGTCACTACCACTGTAACAGGTACAATAATCTTTTGGTGGAATTCAAATCCCTGCAATTATTATTGCAGCTGAAGCTAAATTAAATTTAACAATACAAAGAGAAGCTTCAGTTGTAACATAAATCTCACTTCAGGCTTTGATACATCCGGATTAGTATTTTTGGTTGGGAAGAGACATAATGAAGTTATAACTGCTTGGCAAAATTCTAAAGATTAGCTACACCCTACTTAAAGGGAAGTTATTTTGATCCACAGTGTTTATTTTAATAACTTCTACAAACKTCTCTCAATGAATGCTTTAAAATATCATTCTCTAGAATTTACACTGTAATCATTTTGTGACAGAACATTTTATCAGGTCCTCTGGACCTCATACRCCACTTGTGCCTCTGTCTTTTCTGTGCACCGGGAGGAGGAGGAGGAGTGTGAAAGATGCTGACCTAGTTTAGAATATGGCAGAACAGATTTAGCAAATAATTTAAAAACAAATCCTTCTCGCTTGGAATAATTCTTGCAGAACAATGGAGCAATATTTGAAGCTTTAAAAATGTAATTTACTATATTTTGCATTCAGAAAAACAGCTGAAAAATGAAGACTATGTATTCAGTGAGGAAACTGTGCAGCATCTGGAAGATACTATTGCTGCTATTAAGACATTGGTAATAAAATCTAATATTTATTTTCAAATATATGGAAAAAAATACTTGGTAACCATGCAATTATTATTTTACAGTTGTAACATTGGAAGTTTTCTCTTTTGTAAGATACATTCTTTCTTGAGAGAGACAGTTCCAAGTGAAGTTGGTGGATGCTTGCATACACTTTGCTGCCCACAGAAGTTTGGCTGTAGTAGAAGAAGCCAACCTGAACTGGGATAAATCATGCAGCTGATCCAGGCCTCACCTCTCCTGCTGTGGGACCAGTGTTTTAATCTGGGAAGAACAGCCGTTATTCTCCCTAGGGGCTAGTGAAATTTGAGGACAGCCTAGACTTCAGTTGAAGTCTAGAGGGGAAGGATCTTGTGCTCAGCGGTGTAAACTGGAACTCAGAATTGAAGTTCTGTTCCCACCTCTATCAAATCTTCATGCTTTGCTTTTGAGCAAGAAACGTAAGCCCCAGATCTACCATGAGTGAACAGGAGCATCACAAAAATCCCCAGAGGCAGAGGTCAGTGTGTATAGACTCTTTACATCAGCAGGGCCTTAAYGCCATCTGTGCAAGGGAGAGAAATACTGCCTCCCTCCCAGGGATATTGTGAGGCTTTATCTGCTAATGTTACTGGGTTCAGCAGATGGTACAGAGTAGCAGATAGGTGTTTTGCCCTGTGAATCCRTGCGTGTTAYACACACACACACACACACACACACACACACACACACACACACACACACAYATATATAACAGTTCGGCTTTCCTTGAAAGCAGGTGTATTATGTGCTTTGTGTGTGGTAGTAAGAGATCTTACAGCAATCATCGCCTGAGGGTGGCTGTTTGTAAGTAACCAACTTTCTTGTAAGACCTCAAAGGTCATTAAAGCCAGAATGGCTTCAAGCAGAATGTATTTTAAAAAGTATCTCCTTGGTGTATTTGTCTAGATAGATGTAAATCTTTTAAAACTCTGTTTTCCCTCACTACTCCTCTAAATCATCTATTTCAGGCCAGCTCTGCATTAATCTCTCAGATGAGTGTTTTATATAATATACAGAAATCATAAAGCTATGTTCGTTTTCACTGCTTTGGTTAATTGAGGATGTAATTCATATGAATTAAAACTTTTTACTCTTACACATTTATTTTACACTTCTAAATATTTCATCTTCCCAAGAAAAGCAGAGCAGTTTACATGCATGCATWTAGAATTTGCTCTCCAGAGAGCAACTTTTCTTTTCACACTATCTCACCTATTGATTGTAGCTGCTAGCAAAACTAAAGGAGAAATAAAGGGTTGAGTTTATRCATAAGCCATGTCCATAAATACCAAAGTCAACATCCATTTAAACAGTGATTTTTTTTTCTCAGACATCAGGGAGCTGTATCAACCCATCTGCACTTCTCAGTCATGCARATTTAAGGTTTCAGTTGTTTAAGGGCTCCTCCTGCAATCAGTTCAGTCTGTTTTCTCTTGCTCCACRATCACTCTAAAAATGACCCTTCCCACACCAGAAAGCAAGAGCCAGGTGTCTCAAAGCCAGCTAGAGTCCTTTCTCTCCAGTATAGCTTCAGGCAGAGAGGAAAGGAGAATGACACCTTTCATCTTCAACAGCAAAAGGTGACAGCTAAAAACTTCCCTGCCAGCACAATTTTTGTGATGGAGATATGGGGAACAGCTTCCTGAAGACTGGCACCTGTCAGMAGCCAAGAGCTCTGGAGCTACCTGGTTTTGGGCAGCTAACTGTAGAACAAATTATTTATTATCTGAAGAGGGAAAGAAAGGAGGAAAGAGAACAAATATTGAGCAAAGAGGATGAGTTATTTACAGGTGGAAAACATTCAGTGTCAGCTTGGTAAAAAAGAGAAAATAATGGGTTTGGGTTTTTTTTTTACACACATATATATATATATGTATATATATATAGTATTAGTTAGTTCTGACTTCCACTGTGAGTGTTTGTGACTTTGTTAATTGTTAGGAAGAAATTAGAAGGCATACCCTTGAACGCCTGGAAGAGGAGACTATAGAAAACAGCAATCTTCGTGTCAGAATTCAGAATTTTCCAGGAGTGATTACTGCAGAGATGACAGGTAGTACTGACTTAACCAGCTCTGAAAATAGAAGAGAACTGAATTTGATAGGTATTTAAACAAGTTGAAGAACTGTTCTATAACATAAATCTTACTGAAAAAGGTGAATCACTTTCAATAACCCATTAATGAAAGAGCACGGGTGTTCACTGGCGTATGATAATAAGGGAATATTCTCTCACAGAACAGTATAAATGAGAACTGTCTCCACTGAAGACCATGCACAAGCACTAGAGGAGTGACTACAGAACTGCAGCTCTGAGTTCTGATTTCAGCTGTGCCAGAGCCTTTGTGTGGCACTCGAAATGGGGCACTTGAGTCCTGCGTGCTGCAAGTTTCCTCTTTGTAAAATAAGGTTCATAACACTTACCTGATGTGAGATTATTTTTGGGTAGGCTTCATCTGACCAAATGCTAATCTAATGACTTTTACAGCTAGTGAAGAGAAGGGCACTTTTAGGCATGATTCATCTCACCCTAGAGCAGATGTTTAAAATAAGGCAGAGGAATCATGAGCTAAAGTGTCTGTTTCTCTCCACTGGCTATGAAAGGAGGCTAAAGGATTAGCTCAAATGTAGGCATCTAAATGAAACCAAGTTTTGAGCTCTATGGAGAAAAATTCTCTCTCTCTCCCCCCCCCCCCCAAAGGTAAGAGCTTCACTATAAAGTGACCTAGGCATATTCTGCTGCCTTGCTTCAGCTTGCACAGGTGACAATGTAGCTGCAAAGCAAAATGATCAGGGAGCTGGTCTAGATGAGTAACACAGGATTTCCTCTTTCCAGGAAGAGCAAGACAGCTGGTTTTGTTTATCTGGATAACCATGCAGTTGCATGATTTTTAGTGATGACACAGGGGAAGGGATGGGAATATGGGGCAGAGCRGCCGGGGAACAGATCTACTCCTTTTGGAGGAGTACGGAGTCTGATCAGCTCTAAGCTCATCATAACCCTGAGTTTCTTGGGTTTTTCCACCTGTATTCTGTGTTGATTACATTTTTATAGCAAGTTTTCTCCCTCACCTTCTCTCTGCCCCTGGTTGCTATGCAGTTAGTGGGTTGTTCATACTAGCTGCTGCYGTTCTGCACTGCCTGAGTGTTTTTSTGTGGGTAGCTGTACACTAATGTGACTCTTAGCTCAGAAGCTGAAAAGATGCTACAAGTACAAYGCCCCTGCACAGATGAGCTTTAGCCACAGTGCCCCTTCATGCAGTTTCTTTGGTTTCAGGCAGTGGTGACCGGCTCTTCATGGAGAAATGCTATTGAATTTCAAGCAAGGTGATACTGCTCTATCTCCCTGGCTGCCAGAGCTGGCTGGGCAGAGAATTTTTTTCAGGAAAAGAAGTAATTTTCATATGTGATGGGAATTTCCTGGAGTATAGCATGAAAAAGAGATTGGTGAGAGTAAAGCAGGTTTCTCCTCACTGGCAAATGCAGATGACTCTGGAAAAATGTGATAAGACTAAACCATTAAAATAACTTCTGTGATTTGGGGAATGTTATTTAGATAGTCCCTTGGAGTCACAGCTATTCCTTACTGAATGACACGGTCTATGGCAGTGAAGTAAAGATTACAGATCAATCCCTTTATGCATTATCTCATATATGCCTTTTTATAGCTAAGAGGCCTCTGTGAGTTTTGCATTGATTTATTTATTTTTTAGCTCTTGTTGCTGCTGCGCGTGAGTCTAGCGCTGCTCAGATAGATCAGTTGCAGTCTGCCCTGAAAAACGTTGTTCATGAAATTGAGTTACTGGACAAGAAGCAAGCCCTTTGTGAAAAACAGAATGCTGAACTGTGGTACGTATTCATTTGAATAAGGAAAATCATATTGGCAAGACGAGTAGGGAGAATTGAAGTGTTACCAAAACATGGTCAATAGTGCTTGTCCCTCAACCCTGCAGGTAGCTGCAAGTATTCCTAGGCAACTCTTTGCTGCAGTAGCAAGCCTGATTTTTAAGATCTTGTTTCCTGAACAGTGGAGACTGCCTGCTGCCTCTGGCTCCATGTGGCACTGATAAGCTAGTTTACAGAAAACTGGCTGGCTGCAGATTTGCTTCTCACAGTGGCGAGGAGAATCTTCTCTTTAAACAATTAATGTTAAGAAACAACTACAAAGATCACTGTTTTCAGTTAAAAAAAAAATCTTTGAAATAAGGTCTGATTCAGGGAATCCTTGTCAGCAACTGAGAGCTTCCTGTTCAAGGAGTTATCTCAAGAGGATACAGAGACTTGGGAGATATTTGTTTGCTCCCTGCTAGATTTCATGTTACTGTCACCTTCTGCCATGCTGCTAGAGCTTTTCAAAAATAAATCACACTGACATTTCTTGAGGGGAGCCTGCTTTCTTCATTCTTCTGGTGCTTGAAAGCAGTGCTTCCATGTTTAATAAAATTTGCAGAAAATAATCATACCAGAAGAAGTAAAGCTTAGAAAAGGTTATGATGTAAAAGCCTGAAAGCTCTTCCATTGGAATGCAAGCTCTTATATGGCCTTAATCACAGTTACTGGTGCATATCATGCATATGATGCTAGAGTAGGCTGAATTGTTAATGTGTGGATAGGCAAGTATTCATTTACGATCATTTGAACAAAGTCTTTGATCTGAATGAACAGTAGGAAATACCATTTGCTTCTGTTGTTTGTTTTTTTCCAGTGAGGAGCAAGAATGTTTGCGGATGCAGTATGAAGGAAGTGTAGACTTGCTGAATGAAAGGATGGCAAGAAAAGTTAACACAAATGTACTCTTAAATGATACTTGTGAGAAAACAAGAGATACGGAAAGAGAAGTAGTCAAGGCAAAGGCAGCATTAAAGGAATTGAAAGAAAAAATAGCAGAAAAAATGAATAAACTTGGAAAAGAAAAAGAAGATTGTGACAGAAAGGTAGAACTTTTGAAAATTACTTCAGTTGATCAGATAYTTATATAGTGCCAAAAAGTGAAATGACTTTTGAATTACGCTGAATGTTATGTTTAACTTTCTCATATGGAGCTAACTTTTGTCTCCATAGCAGCAAAACAGAAAAGTGATCTTTTTGCGATTGGGTGCACAGGTGCCATTGTTTTGACTTCTGCATATGTATGCTCAGGTGGTAGGAGCAGTATATATTTATGTATTTTTATATATTTTTATACACACACACACACGCATCAAAATTTTGTAGTACATGAAATTTGTTTTCTAGAGCACATCTCAAAATGTCATTTGTAAGTATTTGTGCTTCCTACTGGCTGTGGGACAAATAATACATCAGAGGCTGGRATTTCAAGCCCTCCAGACATACTAGTTAAAATTAAAACACCTATATTTTCTAGAAAGCTTTGAGATTGGGGTTTACTGCTTTTTATACTCTGCCTTACTTTCAGTTGTGTATATTTGATATCCTTTCTTAAAGATAACATAAAAATAGATTAATAGATTGAAAGAAAATTTCCTAGTAGAAAGTACTTTCCTGCAGAACAGAATTGTAAATCACATGAAATTTTGCCTGATCTGRTCCTAATTTGCATATTATGTTAATCATTTATTGTTTTGTTTTCATATAAATTTTTTATCAATTGGTACCAACTTTGGCTTTTGAAGAATATTATTTTCTTCTAGTATAAATTTTGCACTCATCTAATTTTGGAAGGCTCCAGAAACAGCTATGTTTGAATACTATACACAGTACATTGCTCAGGATTAATTAATTGTATTACTTGTAATGCAGGAGAGAGAAATGAAAAAAATCTGTGATACTCAGGAGGCAAAAACTTCAGAGAAAAAGGATGAGTTTGAAACCTTGAATATAAAATTATTGAATATGGAGCATTTAATAACTTTGAATTCAAAGGTAAGTTACTAGAAAATAGTTCTTATTTCAGTGTTACTACAGACATTAAAATTTAATTTCATAATTGACCAGATTGAGGGGAATTTAGAGATAAGTGGGGGCTCTAACTTTTAAGAAAAGAAATAACCTTACATAATGTCTAATTGACTAGCATTATTGAGTTAATTACTTGGTTATAAAGTCACTGTCAAAAATAGAGAGTCAATGTCAAGTATTTTTACCAGCATAACAAAATTGCTGGCTGCGCTGTGCTAGTGAATTCATTTATAAGGACCTGCTTATGGGGAACAGACAAAAATCATGAATGGGAGGATGACTTGGGCCCCAGTCCTGTACATGGCTCTGATGGAGCTATTTAGAGGACTAGCTGAAAAAAACAAGATGACAGTCAGCAGGTACTTGGTGGATACAAACATAGAAAGGAAAGGTATTCATAGCAGTTCAAGGGTGATAAAGAAGGAGAAATAGGAAGAAATTTAAGAAAGCAAAGATTTTGTTCAAATATCATAGGAGAGTTTGTATTGGAAGGCTATTGTAGAAACTGAAGTAAGCAGGGAACTCGTGGAAATTTGCTACATTCAACTTTCTAGAAATGCACTCTGCAGTGTAAGTCAGTCCATGCTGGTAAGTATGACCATTTTTAGGAAGCTCAATTATTGGCTACCAGTTCAACCTTGCCTACTCCAGAAGGATTTTTCCCTTTTTGTAGGGATAGGTTCTCTGAGAAAAGTATGGAAAGAATTATGTCTTTGTCTTTCCTTTTATGATTTCCTGCAGAGTTAACTCAAACTGTGTGTGTTCACTTTAACATCTGCTGAGTTACCTCAGCACTACTGAAAGCAACCATACTGCAAAACTAATACTTATATGAACCAAATTGAGATGCAAAAGATCATTTTTCTACCCTGGACTTCCAGCTTCTGTTAGAAGCACTGCTGTCTTTCAGGTAAAAGCCCTTTCTGTCTGAATGAGTATCAGGTTAGTAAAAACTTCTGAATTGTATCTGAGTTAACTCTTCAGTGAAGTAAAGGACAGACTTTATAGGTCACTTTTTTTTTTCATTTCTTTTCATTACCACCCTGAATTGATGTTTTTTAAAACCCTTTCAGTGATTTAATACAATAAAAACAGCCTTGACCACTATTTCCTCAACATTCTTTCTTTGCGAATTGTCAGTAATTTTGACTGTGAAATTTCAGAGTGGTTAAAAAGTAGTACAGGAAAATCTCGTGAAGATGTTAGACAATCTTTAAAAAACTTAAAAGACTATTTGCAGTTAAGGGTTTTATTTGTCTGCTCTTTTAGAAATTCCTTATATTGTGACAGTCTGTTTTATTTTTAATAGGCTATATTTAATGAAGAGGCTCTGATTGCAAAACGGAAAGAAACAAGCGAGCAATTGGAAAAAACCCTGGAATTAAAAAAAACAAACATGTTGGAACTCTTAGCGAAGAAGTAAGAATTATCAGATTCTTTGATCTTTTGCTAAACCTGTATCAGTATATTCTGGGGAAGTTTACACCAATATTTATGAAGAACCAGTCGAATTCTGTAAAGTATGTGAACCATTTAATACTGTGAGAGAACTAACAGATCCAAATTATACCCTTATAAATGGGAGCCTTTCTTTTGGCTTCAGTGGCCATATAGTAAAATTTTAGGGACAGCTGGGGCTGATCTGAATTTCCTATTAAGGAAGAAATATTCACAAACAGTGCATYTTGGACCAGCGTCACACTCAGTTATTTTAGCAGTACCTATGGTGGGAAAGTCAGCCATTCCTTCCTGAACAGAGTGTTATCTGTCAGCTGGAAAACCTGTCCTTTCTGTGGCACAGAGACTACTCCTTCTGTATGTTCCCTGAGGTGCAAAACATCAAGGTGATGAGAATAAGCAAAATAACCCAAGAGATGATTCTATGGACTTGTCTAYATTACACTGGTGGAAGACAAGGTAGAGATCCTCAAGCTAGTGCCTTCCAAGCTAGGTCTATAGCTACTTCTCTTCTGGCTCAGCAGTAGATGTTCTGAAGAGAGGTGATGGAAAAGAAAAACAAGGAAATCTTCCTAGTGATTCAAACATTTTGTTTGAATCAGCCTCCCTTTACAAGCAGAGCAAAGAACCCTTTGACAAAGAAGAAAATAAAAATCCTTGGAAACTTGGATAAAAGGAACTTATTGCTCTGAACTCTGTTTTAATTACTATTTTTCTTGATGACAACTAAGCCATTAATGTCTTCATGAAATGAATGTCATCATTAATTAATGATGTAATTATTGTAAAAAATGAGCAGCAGCCCAGCATCTGGCCCTGGCCTTTGACCTCATAGGCAGTTATAAACTGTTTCATAAGCTTATAAGCTTCTCTAAATTTTTATTCTCCTGAGTATTGACTTAACTAGTGCTAGGAGTATTTGTGCTAGTGAAGTTGACCATGCCTGTGTTTTGAGAGTTCAGATAGTTGTGAGCTGGTGAATGGACAAAGATTTGTGGACTATGACAAATTCCATAGTCTGTCTTAGTGGAAGAAAAGCATTGTCTTTCTATTCTTTTAGTAATGTGTTTTTATAGATCCCCAGTGTTGTTGAGTGTCTTTATTTCTTTTAGAGTGTTTGACCATCATAGCTCAGTCTACTATTTGGTGAAATAAGTAAGTTAGGCACTTGAGTTAAAGACAGAATCTGGTCAATGTATTCTTTTCTTCACAGTGTTTGGCACATGCTTCCAAAGCCCAGCCAGTATGAATTTCTTTTTCTCTATCTATTTGTTATGAAACTACTAGGTTGTTGGGACTTTTTCCTACTCTTTTGAAATCCTCTCCTCCTCTATATAAGATTTATTTCTTCAAATTCTTCTACAGGTAGGCTTATGCTTCTTGCATAGACAAGAGAAATGAGTATCCCTTGTACTGACTTCCTCCTGTAAAGCTTCCAAATATATTATGTCTATCAGAAGCAAGAAGCTTTCCCATTTAAACCAGAAGACTTGTCGCTGGTAGAACTTACATACCTGAAGGCCTATCTATTTTCTCTTTGTATATTTTTTTGTATCACTTTGTGGTTTTTTTTTTTTTTGGTATATTTTTTTTGTATCAGTTTGTATGTTTTTTTTGTATCACTCTATACAAAATATTATTACTCTCCAAAGCTCTCCTCTCTTCCTTTGCTTGTATTTTTAGGCCATCCTTGCAATAGGAACACTACTAGTTCTGTATGTCTTTCCCTTCATGGCATTTTTTTTCTATGAGATATATTGGAGGGAAGAAATGAATAAGCATATCTGAATGGCATAGAGTTCAAATGCATGCAGAAATTCACATAGCTTATGTTCATATGAGAGGCCTGGGAATAAAAATGCATAATAGTTAATAGCTTTTTGTTAATATCCTCCTAAATATGTCTAAATTGGCTTTGTTTAATAGAGATCAGCTTGATTCTGACTTACTGATTTTAAAATCAAAAATTGCCCAAGAAAAAGAGGATTTGAATAAGGAACTTGAAATGGTAAGAAACAGATTTTTATTCTGCCTCAGAGGTTTTATTAATCCTTCTCTTCCTGAAACGTTCACTGAGAGCAAACCTGCACAAAAATGTGACACATGAGGTGCTTTGGGCACTTCGATTTGCCTGTGCCTCTGTGCTTGGAAGAAGCAAAAGAAGTGCAAGCATTTGTGGGGCATGTGGTCTCTACTTCCTATTCATGCTCTGAAGGTGGTGCCAAGATCTGCTCTTCGACTGAGACTATGGGGTGATTTTGAAAATTAAGGGGCACTTAGAGGTGAGTTGAATTTGAGGATTTGATCTTGTTAACTAGGGTACAAGGGAACAGAAGGTAATGTGAGTAGGATGTTGATTTGAGATGGAATGTACATACAATAAGAAAATGGAGGAGATAGAGGTATGTAGGAGGATTGTGGGGAGCCTTGTTAACAAGGATGAAGTTGGGATCCTGGTCTGGAAAGCTATGTGCAGTTTTTACAGCTGTTTCTGCTGACTTGATCTATATTTCATTATTATTAACATTGCATGTGTGGGAAAGCTGACTAATGCTGGCATTTCATTAGCTGAATTTGTGAGGGAAGGCCCACTGCCTGAGATTGTTCAATCTGCACACCTTTGGGGGAGAGTTTATGAACTTAAGTTGGAGGCCACCCCCAGGTTATACCCCTGTGTAGACTGCAAGACAAAAACAAAGTGATGGTCCATTTGAAAACTCTGCCATACTGACATTGGGCAGCATGAAGTGGGGGCTGTGTTCTCCCCATCCCGTGCCTACCTCACCTGCACTGCTATTGCACTCTCACCATCACAAACCAGGATGCAAATCATCTGCTTCCTACCTTCTTTCTCTCTTCCAACTACCTACCCCTATCTCCTAGAGCCAGGACACGAGCTTCCTACTGCCTCCCACYTCGGTATTGTGTGCCCACCTTCCCAGTGCTCCTTCAGTCCCAAGGCTTCCCCATTCCCACTTTCTCAGCCTTTGYAGTCCACACAGTGAAGGTAGGAGTCACTGCCTTGAGCTGAAGCAAGGTACTSTCTGTCAGTGGCTTCTTTTACTCCRAGACATAGAATCATGGAATGGGTAAGGTTGGAAGGGATCTCTGGAGATCATCTAGTCCAACCCCRTTGCTCAAGCAAGGTCACCTACAGCATGTTAGACTGGGTTGCATCCAGGCAGGTTTTKAATATCTCCRGAGAAGGAGACTCCACAACCTCTCTGGGCAACCTGTTGCACTGCTCTATCCAGAACGCACCTCTTCCATGTTTAAAACATCATKCAAACAGTTGTTTGCAAACAGCTAAAAACACAAGAATGGCTGTGCAAAGTTAGAGTAAAAGTCTGTCTCATTGATCACTACTGGAGACAAGATAGTCAACAGCAGATGCCCAAGGAAGTGGTTATAAGCCAAGCATACAATGATACTTTCTCATAAGAGCACTTCAGGCTCCATTAATTTGTGGCATCTTTGTATTTAATAGTTCTGGATGGACTTTCTTTCTTTACCCTAGCTAATCATTCTTCAGGGCTATGTRGGAAACTCACAACATCCTGTGGTGCAGCATTCCCCAGCTTAGTTTCATGTTGTTTGGAGTAGATGTTTCTGTTGAACCACCACCTGCTAATTTCATTTGTCATYCTATCCTTCTCATACTGGAAAGATATTTAATAGATTTTCCCTGATTGCTTTTTCCATGTCACTCATGATTACACAGRACTCTATGAAGTTTTCACTTTTCCTGGCTAAGAGTCCTAGTTTGTTTAATTCTTCTGTTCTGTGCCATCCTTGCCACCTTRCCTGCTACATACATTCTGGGAAAAGTGATTTAAATTAACTTGTAGTAACAGCAACTTCATCTGCTGTGGATACATTGCTAGTTTRAAGCTAACTTGAGTATCTGCACAGGGCATGCAAGCTACGATTCCACTCCTGTGAGTGCTCCTGTTTTGGGAGCAGCATAGTGCTTGCAGGCTGTTCCAGAGTGGTTGGTTTGAATGGGGCCATGGAAATGAAGATTCAGAGAAGAGATCTTGAYGTGGTGTTCACATATATTAATTATGTTGTGAAACCTGGTTCATTTTAAAGTCCTCTAAGATTTTCTGATGAAAGCCACTAGAKCAATATAAAATATTATTATGAGGTAAAGCAGAAACAGAAAGAATAATCAACTRACATCAGTGCTCTTTACTTCTAGATTACAGAAGCTCTGCATAATGCTGAACGCCTAAATAAAAAACTTAAATTAGAAAATAAAGGTGCATGCCAGAAGTACCAACAATTAGAGGAAGAAGAACAGCACTGGGCTGTAAAAAGGGATAGGACTGTGGCAAAGTAGGTTTTACTTGTCAGATTTTTGGGTACAGGTTTTTAAAGTTTGTGGTTTTATGACTATTCTTGTTAAATAGTGAGATCACGTTTCTGCCTGACTAAGGATCTAATATGTATTTCTTTTCTTGTAGATTGGGGAAATTATCTGTTTTACTAGATGAAAATCTTGAACTTTTGGCAAATCGTATGATGGAAGAAAAAAATCTAGAGGAGGAAATTGAAAATCTTGAAGATAACCTATTGTATGTAATCTTTCAATTTTGACAACAGTAAATGATCTGAGTACAGTTTACTCAAGAGCTTAGCTGGTTTGTGAGATTCTGAARTCTGGCATTCAATAGGGAAGTTAAATGGATTTATAAACCACACTAGCAGGCTGGTTGAAGCTTCCTGCAACAAAAAGGTTAGCTGCCAGTTACCATAATTCAATCTGTAGCTTCTTATCAAGAAGCAAGGAACGTGCAAATAATAAAGCGTATTGAGACAATATAGAACTTGACAAACAACAGCTTTGACAGTTAACTCCATACTATGGTACATCATCTTGAATTGAGCCATGACCCTTTTACAGTCGTATCCGGCGGCACAGAAGTGACCCTGAAGAAAAAAACTTCAGCTTGTGTAGTCTAAGCAAAGTAGACTTTCTGTGCCCTATTCATTGGAGTATGGCTAGGAYGAATGTGGCCAAAGCTTTGCAGCTCTCCGTTAGCCTACAGTTTATGGAAGAACTTTGGGGATTTAGGTGTCCTAGGTAAGGACAAGGTTATGTGTAATAACCCCTCATATCCTGCATGAGACCCAGCTTGTCTGCTYGCTAGAGGGTCAGGATGGCAAGGCTGCATGTTGTCCACCGATAATCAAATTCTCTCATGTAAGGAGGGTAATTTCCACAAAGGGGAGAGCTGCTTCTTTTTTTTCTGCCTAGTAGCAGGTGTGAATTTTCATCCTTTCCAAGGCAGAGTGAAAAGGTTCAGCCAATTGATCTTGTGTTCCTCAAATCTAGCAAACGTTTGTATTTTAACTGCCATAAATTGTCCTGGGCTCTGTGCAGCTYTTTAATAGTGTGGCACTGGAGGGGCTGTGCTATTAGGGTCTTCCTGTTATCTGTCTAAATCCTCCTGAGGAATTTTTCCTTAATATGGAGTTGTCCTACTTCTGGATATAATTATAGATAAAGAGTAAAAAAAAAATGATTGCTCACCTTCCTTTTGTATTGAATATGAAAACATAAAATACGTTCATTCTGCTRTGCTGGAAATGAAGTACATCTCTATCTTGATAGGAGCACTGTTTTCATTTTACCTGATAAAAGAGAGATTGTTGCCATGTAAATGTGGGATGACAGAAATGAAAAGTGTTAGGTAGCCATACACTGCTRAAGAGGGAGAGAACTTGTAGTGAAATGTTGTGCAATGAGCTCTATAGCATAATACTAAATTAACAAGACAGTGAGGTGGAATAATTGTCACACAGCATCTTGACACTAATTGGATATCTACACTAATGATAGTAAAGGAAAGGGTTGTAAGAATTTCTCCCAGAGTCAACTGCACCTTAATTTCAAACTTTTAAACTAGACTTCACAGAACTGTGGAAATATATTGCAGTTCTGAGCTTTCAGAAGGACTGATTGAAAAATCCCTTATCCCTCCTCCCCCACTCCGTAATTTCTTAACATTTTATTGTATGTTTGTATATAACTATATAGTTCTATGAATTTTTGCTGGCTTCATGTGAAAGAATATCCCTATGGATCAAGCCCCAAATCATTTAATTTCAGTGTACCTCACATACATCTCCCAGTCACTTATTTTAACAGTGCCACCAAATCTGAAATCAAAGTTAAGATTGCTTGTTAATTTCTATTGTCTTTAAAAGTAATATGCAAAGTATTCAGAATTTCACCACTCACGTTACAAGGCTGACTGATTTTTATATGAGCAACTTCGAATCAAGTTTGTCAGGTTCCATTTACYGAGGGGAATCTCCAGTTGATTAGGAACAGTCTTAAAAATTCTGAATGGAGAAAMCCCCCAATGAAAGAACAGTGAACATTATTTTGGAAACTGCAGAACAGAAGAAATAATTTTTCAAAGTTTTGCAATCATTAGTTGGGATACATTCAACTACTTTTAAAATTCCTTGGAGTGCTGGCTTGATACTTGCTTTGCACCAAGTTTTGCACTTGGAACAGCAATACCTTTGGCAGAAAGCCCCATAACCACCTCTTTGTAAGTCTTTATGGGGTTTGGAGCGGCTACTTTCTCCCACCTTCACACTTTGGAGGAGTGAGAATCAGAGTCAGCAGTATTTCCTGACAACATTTTCCCTTGTAATTCAGATATACAGGAACAGGTTATAGATGTTTTACATTACCAACCTTTTTATTTCAGTGAACTCCCCCAGCATATGTTGAATCGAAATGAAGTTAATCCGTTTTAATATTTATCATACATAATACAGTAGAAGATACATACTTACACATTCAGATTGATTTGTCCATCTGGTTAGAAGTTCTACTTCTGTGAATATTCTTTGGTAATACTTGCTACTAATACACTAGTGTACTCATTCATTCCTGAAGCCTCTGTTCTTGTGTTTCGAATTTGTTTACTGTTTCTGGCCTGAATAAAAACTCCTAACTTTACTTTTGTTCCTGATGAGAGCCTCTTAACTTTAAATTGATGTTTCCAACCTGAGAAACAAAGGGTGTAACGGATAGCTGTGGCTGAACACTGTAGTATGTATATATTTATGTGATGTATGTAGTATGCATATATGAGATGTGACCGTCAAGTACCATATTGCCTCTCTCCACCTAGTGGAAGTGCTGAGTATGCTGGCTGGTGAGATGGAAGTTTTGAAAAACTGTRCTAAAAAATCAACATAAAATAAATGTTCTGCAAACCTTCAGCGCTCTTTCTGAAAATTTCTCTTTTCTTTCCCAYAGAAAGATGGAGGAGAGCTATAAAAAAGAACTGAAATCTCTAGAGGAAGATTTAAAGTCAGAAAGTGAGATGAGGTAGTATTAACTAGAGTGTCTGCCTTCTAGCTTTAAAAATAAAGCAGCAAATTAATGAATTGTTGCACCTTGTTGCTGCTATTTTATATGAGATACAAAACTAAGGCCTCACTATGTAAATATTYAGTGGTACAACGGCAGAGAGAGCCCATCTCCTCCAATACTCCCATGATTTCATTTCAGTAGTATTGTTGTAATGTCAGGTGGTGGCAGCCACTGAACTTACCATGTAGACTGCACTTTAGCATCATGATATTAAATATTCTCCTTAATCTTATAAGGTCTTTGGGTTTATAAGAGGTACATAAATCAGAAGATTACGCACCCTAAGATTCCCCTGTGTTCAGTACAAGCAGAGACACTTTTAAARGGCAATTCAGGGTTTACATATTTTGAAATGCACACTAGAGCTACACATCTCCTAGATTTTGAGGAGCTGGGACTCCTAGCCAAACCATTTTGATTGTAGTCCTGAAGTTATGGGAGATGTGCTTTAAATTAGGTTTGCTGTGCCTCTGAAAATACTATGCATCTCCCTTGAATGTTTCTCTCCCAATTTTGGCTGATTTTCTGTTTGTGCATCTGTCACTAGAGCAATGCTTCAGTGGAAGATACTGCACTTAACAAAACAGAGAAACCTCTTCCTCTCAGTGGAGGAGAAAAGAAACAAAGAAGTGAATGAAAGAATAGAGGCTGGTAAAAAGCGGCATGGTGAGCTAATTCTGGAGGTATGTTAAACAGCAGGGATTATAATCCACGACATTCAGTGTTACACTACATTCATGCTGTTATAATAATCAGAGTAAGCTGTCATCAGAGTAACTAACCTCCAAGACTAGTTCACTGCAAGATATTAATCATGTTATCAGATCTAGTGATTTGGCCTTAACTCCTATTAATAATAATTTTAAAGCAAATAGGTTTTAAATGTTGGTTGCTCTCATTTTGTTTTGATCACTTMTTTCTGAGTAGTCCAAGTGGACATTATGTATTACAGAAATCACTGATCTTCATTTTGTTTTCCATAATGAGATTGAAGACTTAGAGAAAGAACTTTTGCAGTCTGAAAACCAAATCAAAGCCCTGAGTGAAGAAGTAAATAAGAGGGAAACTGACTACAGGAATTATAAGGAGGATTTTACTAACAAAATAAAAGGTCTGGAGGTAAGTTTTGTTGTTCTTTTTATTGACTTTGAAAAGATCTCTGGCGGATGAATTGGTAGTGTTTGCTGCATCTCAGTAAAGGAACGCTCATTGGGACCTGCAAAAGAAGAATGACCTGTCTGTTCGTTAGTTTTTCAGATAAATTCTCTATTTCTCAGTTTCATATGGGTTTCATTTTATTTATTTCTTTTTATGCTGGTAAGCACTTAGGATAAAACCGTCAGATTATTGAGCCACTGGAATCAGTACACAYCCATGTATATATTTCTTTGCATATGGCCCTATATGTCAATAGAATGCCATACAGTAAAAGTGTTTCTCAGAATGGATGTCTCCCATTTTAAAATTAAAATACATGCAAGACTAGATTCGGTCGTGACACACACACAGCTCAGCTTTGTTGTGAGCTTCCCAATATGTAATTTATTAATGTAGAATTTGCTCCATCATTTTGGAGTAAACAGCTCAACATTCATGGAAATATGACAGCCTGATTTCAGACACTGATCAAAGTCTGCTTRAAATTATTGGTGTGGTAAATCTATTAGAGTGACTAGTAGTGTGCAAGACAGAACCCAAGACTGCTTAGTGTCTGTGTTCTTTAAAACACTGGTGAGCTTTCTTTCCCAAAGAAAGTAGGACACAGAAATGCCAAATATGAGCTATGTGGAGCTTTCAGAAATCGCCTGCACTTCTCCGATCTTTAGTATATAGCATATGCTCTATCCCCAGGGAGTCTGTCTCCCCTGTCTGACTCTCAGTCAACAGTCTGATTTGAACTAGGATAAATTAGATGTCAGGAGTGTAGGAAATACCCTCTTTGTGTATCCAGCCTTAGAGAGGTAGATTTACAAAAGCCTTGGGGACCTTTCTCATTTTTCTGGCAGCAGAGGGTATGCTCCTATATCACACAACACAGTTATGACCGTGTAGCTGCTGAGGCCTCTGTAGAGATCAAGGGTGAGCATGTCCCTCCTAAATCAACATTTGTGCTGGATTCATTCTCATGCTCTTTCTGGCAGTTGAGCTATGCTGCATATAGAAAAGAGATGCTAGATATACCTTTACTCTTACTCTGATGTTTTTCTTTTTTTAACGTAACCCACTCCAAAAGTGTTTTGCTCTCATATARTACAGTGCTGATGAAAACATTATCAGAGGGTGGTCTTTTTGTTGGTAGCCTGGACAGAACCAGATTGAAGAAGTAATTGTAATTGTTTTTCTTCAGTGGCACACTCTGATATTTTCTCCTTTTTTAATTTTTTTCTTCTTTGCTTTCATTTCCTACCATTTTGATGAAACAATTGTAGCTGCTTTGATTTCTTCTGCGTTTTTCGTTTGGCRCTTTTAGCATTTTCTTGTTCTTACTGTCCACTGTTTCATCTGTAAAATGATTCTGTCTGATTCTGCTCCCATGGCAGTGGTCTGTATAGGGGGAATAAATTCCCACATGAGTAAGAGTAATACCAGATCCTATGTTCAGGTTCCTTCAGCTGTCTCCAGAGCGTCATGGTGRTGCATGGTATCAAAGGGCTACATAGAAGCAAGCCTCAAATCACCTTCCTTTCACTGCTGCCTTCACATACATTTGTCTGCCAGTGGTGCCATCTCCACTTCATCTGTTTTCCTCCATATTTTCAGCTTTTTTTTCTCTCTTTTCACCCTTCCTTCTGTGCTACAGTCCATATAAAACATGTGAGCATATCCAAATATATACAYTTTGTGATTTTCTGATGTTTCTAGTCTTTGATTACAGGCACAAAAATGTATAGTGTGGCATCTGACATCAATGTCATGTAAAAAAGTGAAATTAGGGTCCTAGTGTTCATACACTATCTCAGTTTCATTTTTCCTATGGCTTTATTTCCTGAGTATCCTCTTTTCTCTCTATTAACATGGTTCTCAAAGTCTCCCAGCCTATWTAGGTTGTTCCTGTTGTGCTCAAAATCATGTTTCTGGGCAGAGGAAGAACACTATATATATGTAAGTAAAGCCAAGAATTCATTGTTAGTATAATAAAAATCTTAACAGTCTAACAGAAGAAACATCATTARTCTAGATTTAATTAWTATAGATAAACAAGTAACAATAATGTCACAGTACCTAATTACAAAAAAAGTTGCAATAATAGTAATAATACAATTAAAATTGTAACAGAAACACTTCCTGGTTTCTACCCTTTTCCTTAGTGTTAGCTCACCCTTCCCCTGCTCCTTAGGGTCATAAGGTTGGTGGCTTTGCTCTGGTGTTGGCAGAAGGAGGTGACAGAGGTGCAGCAAGCTGTCAGCGTCTGGAGTCCTTTGTGGGGAGGAATATGATGTTCAAGTTGACGGTTTCTTCTTTCTGCCCCTAGGACCCAGTCGGGTCCTATTGCATTTACACACATGATTTACAGATGCATTTACAGATGCATTTACACACGTTTCTCTTTCTTCATTGGACTGCAGCTCTGAGTTGCATCCAAATTTTATATATATGTTGCCTTTTACATATGTTAGATGCTGTTTCTTTGATCTCTTTTTTGCCCCTAGAACTAGTTTTGTCCAGCTCCAGGTCTGCATTTTTTTCAGTGAGTTGTTTATAGCCATGGGGTCTCCAGYGCCAGGCCTGTGYCCCATCTCTTATYCCATGCCTGTACTCATCTCTGCTTCATCCTGTGTCTCCACTTCTCAAGCCTCTACTACMGTACCACACCAGTATTTCTCTACATCACATGATTGCRTTCATAAATRTCTTAGTCTACGCAAAGTARCTACTTGTTACTGCTATCTATAGAAAATTATGGTTGTACCATGCAAAGATAAACAAAAGTAAGCCAAATTAGCTATAGTCACTTGATCATTYAGAAAYTGCTGTCACAGCTAAACCAAGTAATACAAAGCTATACACAGGTCAAGAAAACTTCGGACAGAGTAGGCCTGACAAGCCTCAATGCTGAGGCCTTGCAAACTTGATACAAAATTTATGGCTTGCTACTAGAAATGGCAATACCAAATTACAGGGCTACATGAGTTTGCCCCTTCTTTGTTTTTACCTATTGCAACAAAATGGGAAAAGGTCTAGTTTTCTCTRAAAAGTCATTTAACTCCTGAGTTATTTTCTTTTTTGCCATAACATGAGATTCCACTATACTGAGAGATGCGTGTACATAGAATTAAACATTTTTTGCTTTAAAAACACAGGTCAGATTTTTAAAGCTAAGRAATGAGACAGAGAAGGATTAAAATGTACAGATTTGTAATGGTCTTTAGGTGATGATCTGCTTAGTCTTTAATACCTAATAGTTCTTCTCTCCTGTTTTGATGTAACACAGTGCAAAGATTCCCAGGYTTGTAAGTCTGTGCAGCCCCGTCACAGGGGGATGTACAGCTCAGATCCAGGAGCTATGTAGTTACATTTATATTAAACAAATATCAGTGTGGTGAAAAAGACTGCCTAAGGCTAGGCATGATTGGACAAAATGAGACATGTCAAGCCACAGAATGAAATGCATGTAGGGAAGGACATGTGGAATAACAGGAAAGCACTCCGTATTGGTGGTAAGAAGAAGAAATTTTTAAATTTCATATGCTTCACCAACGGGTCAGCAGAATCAAATAGCTGATGTAAATAGTGCTGTCTCAGGAAGGTAGTAACTCAGGTTAGGATGGGGAAGGAACAAGATAGCACGCATACCTAGAGAACGTAAAGGTTTTCAGATCATCTTTGTCTGATGAAATTCACTTTTTGGTAGTTAAATAGCTGAAGCCATTTCAGAGGCATTCATAATTATTTCTAAGTACATGTAAAGACTAGGCAGAGCCAAATCAACTTCATTTCCTAGAATTGCCATACTGGGTAAGACACAAGGTYGGTCCTTCCAGGATCCTGTCTTCAACAGGGATCCATAGTGCTACTTAGACAAGAAATACAAGAATAGTCAAATACTGAACGATCCTTCTTCTGCACAGTCTCCCTGAGAAATGAAGTGTCATGAATTTTCTTGGCTGGAGATGGCATCTGTGTTTTTGGGTTAATAGCTTTTGATGGAATTTTATGCTACATTGARTCATCAGTGAAATATTTTTCTGTTGCTTATTGATTCTTTTAATTCRTGTATATGTTTATCCTCCATAGCAACCTACAGCAGTGAGTTCCATGATTTATTTAAGAACACAGATATTCTTCTGTTTTAAACCTATTGTCTCAAAAGTTTATTGGCATCTCATAGTTCTTCTGTTCTAAGAAATAATGAATGGCTATTGTCCTCTTATCTTTTCCACCCCTTTTACTTTTCTCCATTCATGATTTTACATACATTTATTTTATGCCCCTTTAGTTGTCTCTTTTGCAGGCTGACGAATCCTCAGAACAAGAACAGTTGGAAAAATCATCCTAGATAACAGTTTACTGCCAAAATGGAATAACAARCCCAGTTGGTTTGAGGGGGTCTGTTCTCAAACTGGAACTAATCTGTATTTTCCTTAATAATTCAGAGGATAGAATAAAGAGAATATTTATCATATGTGTAGATGGCAAGTAAGATAGAACTAGAAGCACCCTCTGGAGGGTAGAATTAGAATTCAGAATGATTTTAGCAAACTGGAGAATTAATTTGGGAAAAAAAAGAGGGAGGACATAAAAAATACAAATCTGTGTGCTTAGAAACAGTTGTCTGTACAAATCCAGCATGCAGGGGGTCTTTAAGCCTAGCAGTGGCAACTAGGACCAAAGCTATGAAGTTGAACAATAATATGTAGTGGTAAAAAAGGCAACTATCAAACCAGTCTGTGTAAAGAGGAATATTGTATGTTAAGACATGTGAAGTAAGCTTTCTGTTATATCCAATTTTGGCAAGATACAACTGGTGTACATTGTCTGGTTTTGATCCCTCATTTAAGGAAGGGTGTAGATTATTTGGAGAGCTGAAATGAGTTCAGTAAAAATGATCAGAAGAAAGGTTGAAGAAATGTGTCACTCTTCCATTTAAAATAGAGCAATCTAAGAGAAGACATGGTAATAACCTCCAAATACATAAAAGATATATTGCAAGATGATAAACTTTTCTTCTGTCCACTTTTGATGAGATTAATAACAGGGAACATAGCAGATTTAATTTAAGAAAAAGTTTGCCCCTAAGAAAGCAGTGACAGCACAGATAGTAAAAATAGTAAAACCCTAGAATCAACTGTCTGAGACATAGTATCTCTATTGCTAGGGGTTTTAAGGATAGATCAAACATCTGTCACGGGTACTTAGGTCTAATTGATCCTGCTGTAGAGTGGAGGGATGGACTAAGATGACCTCCTGGGATCACTTCCAGTCTTATTTTCTATGTTTTTTCCCCTGCACACRTTGAATTATTTATGCATTAAATGCTGCCTAGACTGTTTTATTTTCATTAAAGAATGACTTCAAAACTGCAACTGAGAATCTGCATCAAAAAGAACAGGAATTAAACCTAAGCAGACTAACCTTGGAAGAAACCCAGAGAGAATTGCAAGAGAAGCATAAAGAATATGAAGAACTCAGGAAATCATTTTTAAGTAAGTATTATGTAGCTGTTCTGCAGGGTGGGACTTTCTCTTGCTTTTCAGAAAGCATTTTTACTCTGGTCCTTTGGCTATGGTTTAGGTGAACAGTACAGCAAACAGAAACTGAGCTCTTTGAAACAACTAGAATCTGTAGACATGGCCATAACATAAATTGATGATATTAAAAAAAATGCCAGACATGTTAAACAGATCACTTACCAACAGAACCTAGTTTCTCTTATAATAGCTTAACTTTACTGTTGAGCCATTACACTGTCTAAAAACCTTTTCTCTGCTTTTTAGAAAAGAAAGATGAAGAGATGAAAACCAAAAGAGCCATTGAGCGGTCAATCAAGACTACTGGGAAGCTCAAGGAGGACATGGTAACCACTTGAAACTTAGCTACACTTTTCTGTGAAGTTCCCACTGCTTTATCCCCTCCCAGTAAAGAATAGGCACCCAYGGAGACTGGGGGTGACAGGCTGGGGTCTTGTGCTTCTATGATTTCACGTTCAGTTCCACAGTTGCTTCATATAGGGGTTTCCTTCTGGACATGCRTCATAGCCCAGCTCAGCCTGTGGTCCTGCATTTGTAGCAAGCTGCCCTTATGCTTGATTTTGCATCCCTCAGGCATGTGAGCACGCCAAAGAGAAGCTAGGAGTTGCTCAAGTGAACAAAGGCCCCTTGAGAACCTGYTCCTATTCAGATGCTTGCTACTGCTGGGGCAGGAGATTCTGCTGCTTCAGTAAYCCACATTTGAAAACATTTCTGTATCTTTGCCTCTTCTTCATTTCTGACTTCAGGCCTTCAATCAATGTTAGTGTGAGGAGAGAGAAAACTATATGGTTGTAGGGGTAGATGCAATGGTTCAAAAACTCTTAGGAAGGGTGGAGCTAATGTTCCCCAGCCAGAGAGTCCCTACAGAGGTTGCACAGTGAGTCTGCCTGTCTGCCCCACTCAGACCTGCTACAGTTGGTGAGTCTGAGCACAGCAGTCACAGTGCACATGAGACCTGCTGTGCCCACGCTGGCCATTTTTACAGTGCACACACAAACAGTCTCAGCATGTACTGTCACCATTTGTCTAGGTCTGCTGCACCTCWGCAGCCTGGCCAGAGCTTGCTGCAGCTGGGCTCTACGTCCCAGGCATGCAATTAGATTCCTTTTTCTTTTTGGTGTCTCTACCAGAGCAAAACTTCCAGGTAGCAAAGGTGCATATTTGCATCTTCTGGGGTTAATGGGATGAATTAAAAGTTTTTAGTTACTGAGAAGTCTATAATTGCTTTGTATAAAAGATACTGAATAAATGACACGAAGATGAACAGATCAGATTGCAGGACTCATGCCCGAGTGGTCTGATACCTAGGCAAATCTGTCTGGTGACTGCTTCACAGAAGCCACATCAGCGCGGAAACCGTCTCTTGTTCAGAGAAAGGAGACCTGTTTCTCTAGCCAAGCAGTACAGTGCAAAACCAATTGTGTACCGCTGGACATGAAATGTGGTATTTCTGCCATTGGAGTGGCCCTGTGGTAGGGAGGTCACTTCATGTCAGAGTTGATCTTTCTTATGGACTGTGAACAGTTGCTCCCCCTCTCTGTATCTCTTTCTTCTTATTGGTAAGAGGGTTTAGATACCTGTCTCAGGTGCCCATTTGAAATTTTTAAATGAAAGGTACCACATAGTAAAAACTCTTTTCAGTTTGTTTAATTAAAGTACGAAAATCCTATAGAGAGTTAAGATCAGTTGGCTCTAAAGGGTTTGTTTACAGTTGGAGCTGAGGAACGAATTGCGGATCAAGCGTGACACTGCGTTAGGCCAATTGAAAAATCATACAGAGGACATGAAGTGGCTGGAAAGAGACATCTATGAGCTCAACAGAAAAGTCGACATTGTGAACACTGAGAACTGTAGATTAAAATCAGTGAGTATCTTGAGGGCTGACAATGTTCCTTCTCAGTATGAAGACCTTGTTCTAGTGTTGTTTTTTTACTGCGTTTTTTTCCAAAAGTGTGATGTTGATAGCTGTTGTGCTGCCTGCCAGAAGCCCCATGCCCAGCTAAGTGATAGGGTGCAGCTTCCCAAGTGAAGTAGGTGGTGAACTCTTGCACTCAGAACAGGCACTTGGAGAGGCTGTGGGATCTCCATCTTTGGAGATATTAAAAACTCAACTGGATAAGGGCCTGAGCAACCTGATCTAATGTCAAAGTTGGCTCTGCTTTGAGTAGTGGGATGACCTCTAAATTATTCTGTGATTGTATGGTATTTTTATCATGATAAGAGAAACACTGTAAATCAGAGAGGATTAATCAGGAATAATAGCTTCTTCAGCAGCCACTCAACAAATAGGCCCTCTGGTCAGCAAAACGTCAGGGAAGAAAACCCACTTTGATTATATAGGCATTTAGTTTCCTGTTGACTTCCGGTGGGTGGAGAAACCTCTGTCTTTTCCCTGATGCATCCAACTCTGGTCTCAAGCAATACAGTTTTTGGATACTTCCAACCTGGCTAAGCATTTGACTTTGTACCCAGTTCCCATTTTTATGGAAGTGGTCTAAGCACTCAGGTACTGAATCCTCAATGGAAATGACTGGTTAGACACTAAATTGCCTATTTTACTTTTAAAATGGGATTTAAGCTGCTGGGTTATCCATATGCCTTTGGAAATATTCTGCATAACTTTAGGTCCTGGGCTATCAGACTAGTGGAACTTCTTTCTCCATAAAACACACAAGGAAAGCTTGTAAAAGAAGTGTCATTGCCGACTGGTGTCAGGCTGTTGTTCAGAGCTGAACCCTACATAGGCTGGCAGTGAAGATGTTGGGTACCAGCTGCTCTGTGGCTCTATCTGATTGTATCCTCACGGAAACAAAGGCTTCCATCAGAAAGGAAACCCTTGTTTACAGTACAAATATTCCTCCCCTTATGCACAGTCCGCTATCAGGCCTGAGAAGCTCTGGGTGGGAGGTTTTTGTTTTGTTTTTTGATGCCCACATTGCACTAGGAGATGCTGTTTATTGTGTCTGACCTGGGCCATTTCAGCCCAAACTGGGTGTTGTTCTGGGGACAGCACGAGCCAAGGATTAGCTCAGTTGCCCCACTGTGGGTGAGTCCATCCTCTCCTGRGGAAGAGAAAGCAGAACAGTTTTACTGTGTGAGCACGACCTGTGCGTTTCCACTTGCTCTCTGTGCCCAGATCCATTTTATTTGCTAGTATAGACATAGCTAGCACGTATTTATTTTGGCAACTGTTAAAATGTGCTCAACAAGATAAAATGGACACTGTTGTCAAAGAAAACAAGCAAGTCCTGAGGAATACGTTAACTTTGTATATCTGTAAGGTTWTTTTAAATACTTCTTTCTAATCTCTTCAGAAACTGTGAGACTGTTAGATACTATTTAGTTTAGAAACTATTAAAAACTGAGACAAGTATTTATCTATCTTTTTTTCATAGTGCAATGCACAGATAAAAGAAGACATTTTTGCAATGAATTTTGAAGCAGAAAGCCACAAGTCAGTAACAACCAAAATCCTGAATGACCTAGCAGTGCTTCATGGTAACATGTTAATAAATATTTCAAAACAAAAAGTGATATTTTWAAAGAATATCTTTGAGCCCTTATGTCTTCTTTGCAGAACTCCCTACTATGTTTTAACTTTTGACTCTATTGTAGATCTTCTTCAGCAGGGATGGTCAGAGGACAGCTCTATTCAAAAGGTGAATTTCAGTTTTTTATGCTGCTACTTTGCATAAATTCTTTGCTTACTATGTCAAAAATAAAATTTCCTACTGCAAATATGGCACTACACTTTCTGAAGTCATACAGGGGAAAAGTATTAAACTTGTGTTTTGTAGCTGCTATATGCCAGCATCGGCTAGTTAATGAAAAGCTTCCAGCAGAGCTACAGGTTTGGTGGCCAGGCAAATTATGGAAAAACAAGRTAAACAAAACAAGTGTGTTAATATCTTGTGAGTTTTTTGTTTTTTAATAAAAAAGAAATTCTACTTTGTCTCATTACAGGAATTTTTGGAGAATGAACGGGAAATACTAAAAGCAATGATGGCTCTAATAACAAAAATTCAACGACGAGAGGAAAAGATCTATGATATTAATAGCAGACTACAAAATAAATTGGAAGAACTTGATTCAYTAGTTGAAAAAACATCTAGAGTGGTTCGCTGTAAGATATACCAAATTTATTCCTTTCCTTTTCTGCTCTTTCTTTTTTTAACCCCRTTGGACTTCTTTTGAATATGTTCGTTTTAGCAGCTTGTTAGAAAATAGTAGTACAGCTGTGTCATAGCAGATCACTGTTTTTGCAGATCTAGACTTACAGTCACAGTGGAAAAGCTGATGCATTTATTAGCAGAATTAGGCATGCCTTACAACRCAATTTGAATTTGAATATTATCATCTTTAATCTCCATTTSTGGCAATGACAGTGAAGGAGCTATWGAAAATACTGTGTCACTGATCTTTCAGAATTACACATTAGCATTTCCACAAAGGGTAAATAAAACTAACAAACCCTCAGTCCTGCAGTTTGTTGTTGCACGGTTATCGCTGTAGGACTACATAGTTAATTAATGTTTATGGTGTCTAGAATTTTACACGTGGGCRATTTGTACTGCTGTTTCCATTTAAATCAACAATATTTTATACTGTTTTCTTGGAGGGTGATAGGACAGAGGCTCATACAAGCAAAATCACTTGCTTCRGGTCCTCTTTTTAATTCAAATCCTGCAGACTTCAGCTTCATTGTTAGTTCAGAGAGTTCTCATCTGTAGTGAGTCACAGGTTTGGTCTCTGCATGGCTRCAGTCTTGTTACAGAATCTGTCTTTTAATCACGTTGCAAGGCTGAAGGGCTATGGCATTCAGGCTGCTTTGAAATCCTTGGGTGTGGGTAATGTGCCAAGAAGCCAGGGAAAGGGGAGAGGAAGGGCATCTCCCTGAGAGGAAGCCATGGAGAGGAGAGACGTGGTGAAGAGGCTTGGTGCTGGTATTATTTTCTGTGTGAAATGTACAGGGCAGGCTTCTAGATAAGGAGCCTACACAAAAATATTACTTGGTCATTCAAAAAATGTGTGTATTTATTTAGCTACATCTGCCTAACACTGTGACTGTAGTTGCTTTTCTTTTTTTTTTTTTTTTTTTTTTTTTTAATACTAGTGAGAGCAAGTGTTGAAGAGTTTATTAATTTGTATTTTACACTCCAGATTCTGCTGAAGGCCAAAACAGTGGAGCCCTGAAGCAAAGGTAAACGTCTGGTTATGCCATGCACGGCCCATGCAGTGCTCTGAGTTCCTGTACACTTTGCTTTTAATAGACTCCCTGATTTCTAGATATTTAAAATTAACATGATTTTACACCTAGCAATAGATGTACTCTTCACTAAAGCTAATTTTTACCTGAGATTTGTTRTTGTTTTTCTTTTTAAAAACAATATATAGCCTAACTTTTAAACCCAGGCCTCATTGCCCATTCAGAATGCACATAAAAGCGTACAGACATCATTACTATACCTTTAYGAATGGCTTTTTCTGCATACTGCTGGACTGGCTGCTCACCTATCCACTGCACATGTACTAATGTGACCACTGTGTGCGGATACAGGCTCAAAACAATGCTTAGGACATTTTAAAGAAAAATGTGCCTGTGAAGCTGCCAGTTATTGGACAGTGGTATTTTAATATGTGAAGTTAGGACCGTATTTTTAGAACTGTCCTCTAGATACATGTGTCTGCAAATCATATTTTGTATGTAGCAGTATAGACAGAATTTGTCTGATTTCCTTAAGGAGATAAATTACTTCCTTAATCCCTAAATAAAACCTTGTTTCTGCATGCAAGATTTATTTTGTTTGTGCACTGTTTTTAGAAGCCGTGAACCTGCCTGTTAACTGGCCTTCCAGAGAACAAAGGAGACAAACACAAAACGAAACCATCTGCTGAGGAAGGCTCTTAGCTGTTGAGCAGCGCACAGCGACATCGCGGGGTAGACTAGCTGAGAGACCACGCRAATCAACCCCACCACCGCCCCAGCAAGCTGCCTGCGGGCGCTGGCCCTTTTCACTGTACCTTTGCTTTGAAGTGGGTTGTCCGTAGCAATCTAGAGAGATGACACCATACGAAAGCTGTTATTGTTACACTTAAATATGGAAAAATATACTGCTATTTGTACCGCTACATCCAATGATCCATTCAGTAGAAACTGTTTAAGTTGAGGAAATCTACCTTCTCCTGTTACTGTTCTCGCCATGTCCATTTTGGTCYAACTGACTGATACAGCCATTGGAAATGCTGATAGTAGTTACTGGGTCGGAATAAGCTAAATAAATACCTGGATTTGATTGCCCTTCAATGCATAAGAAGAGCAACTGGCAGTCTGTTTCATGCTGCTGGTCTTTTTCAGGTTAGATTCATATTAAGGTATTCATAGAAGTACACAGATTTTCAGGAATATAAAGAAACTTTAAGGAGAGCAGTAGAAAAGTGATGATGATATCTCCTCTAGGAGATATGGCCTCCTATTTCTTGCTTTTTTTTTTCTTTTTTTAATCTGTGCTATTTTCTTTGTCTACATTGCATTTAAGATTACCCTGAAGGCTGTCCACATTGTCTATAGCCCTGCTACTGTAGTTATTCTGGCTGGTTATAGCATTCCAATAGCGATATCATGTAAAGATGGATGATTGGGACAGATTTATGCCTAATTATTCCTCTCCTTTCTCAGCTACTAAATTCCACCCTTGTATGACCACAGCTGCTGTTGTATTATGGCTACTGCTGTGACCACGCATCAGACTGATCCAGTTGACGGAAAAAAAAAAAAAAAAGTCAAACAGCACAAGTTGTACACTTYTGGCGCTAGTAACAAACTGAACAAGCAGGCACAAAGTTTTCCCACAGTAAGAGGTTGCTAAGGTGACGATGCTGAAAGAGGTAGACAGGGCTATATCCCTATATAACTACCAGATACTTCATAGCCTTACCTGCAGCAAATGGTTTGCTGGCAGAAGTTTTAAGGGATGAAAAAAACTTTATAGTCTGTTCCTAGGTGGAAATCTGTAGTCAGGATATAAGAAAATGACTTTAGTGGGAAGGGATGTTACTAATCAATTAGGAGGAAGTCTCCATACCTGAACCAAGTACATAGAGTATAAAAAATACTTCAGAGAACTTCACAGTGCATTTCCTCTCCTTTCCAGCAAAGTGCGTGAAGCGTAGGTGAGGAGAAGCTCGAGCATTTCTTTTTTTTTTTAATCAAAATGAAATATTTGAACTTCTTTTCCTTTCTTGCTCTCAGGAGAACAAATTCCACATGGTAGGTGAAAGAAATCAGAAAATCTGAGAACGAAGTTCTGTTATTGTTTTATTCAGACAACATTTAAAATAYTGTATTAGGAAATAAACATATATAAGCAAAAAAAAATGTACTAGAATGTATCACAAGCTTTTTTACAGATTCACAGTGATAAATAGATACAAAGACATTCCCTTTGATCTATATAAGCTGTTTATGAAGAATAAAAAGTGCAGCTTTTTAATATTCCACAAACTCACTCGAGGTGTTTCACCTTGAAGTCTTGTACACAAATAACTTCTTTTAAAACAGAAGCTTTCAAATGCATAACAAGCACTAAACTTGCTTAATGCATATTATTAGGACAGCACTGTTGGCACAGGCTCTCTTTAATGTCCATTTCCACCCTCTGAGAGTATGCGTGATGGCTCAGTATACTTTGCAGTCAGCAGGTAGAAGAGGGCAGGAGCAGGTACCAAGGCGAGCAATGGGAGGTCTTGCTCAAGTTTATCCAGTTTGGAAATGGAAATGATTCCATAGGCATGAAGTAACCAGTGGCTGAAGAGGACAACAAGCCGTTTCTTCCTGACGAGAAGATCCTTGAAAGACTGCAAAATAAACACAGTATCCTGTTAGCATCAGCCTGTTACCAAGCATCTGATATTTAAGAGAAGCTACAGGTAGCRTATGGAGACACTGCATGAAGCCTCCTAAGTCTGAGCCTTTCCAGTATATAATACAATTTCTAAGCATACCACAAGAGAAAAGACCTGCAGGAGCTTCCTCCAGCTAGGAGGAGAAGTCATAAAAGAAGATAYTAAAATACAGAATACACTGCTGAGAAAATGCAAGAGACAAAGYCTCTACTCATTTAAGTATTTTTATATTATATGAGTTTTAACAGGAAAAACATGTTTACCTACCTCCACTTCAGAAGCAGACATGTACACAGCCAGTGTAACCAAAGATAACACMAGTATGATATATGGAAAGGCATAATCTGGAGGCAAACATTGAACATTTTAGAAGAAAAAAGGTATGATCTCTSCTGAAATATGCTGTTCCACATATAACCAAGGCTCTGAAGTAAACTAAGGACTGTAGCCTACCTCTTAGCATTTTATCAAGCGTGCAACAAAAATGGTCAGCAAAGTATGACTATTCCATGCTTTAGTTGGGTTTTAAGCTTAGCTTTTGACAAGTGCAAATCAAACTAATATTTCTCTTTACAGTTATTGTACACTTAAATCCCTAATTGAAGTAGGAAGATAGGAAAGCAGCCTGGCCAAATAGGGATTTTGTGGCACCTGTCTCCTCCCATTTGASAAGTATGCTGGAAGCTGAAGCAAAGGATAGCTAATTCCCCAAACTTATGCTTTACTCCATTTCTGAAATCAGATGCATTTTATCTTAGAAGACCATGAAACTAACTCCCTCTAAGAGAAGCATTTGGTTTCCATTCACATTCCCCGCGCCCCCCCCGGCCTTCTGTTCCCTTTTTGGAAAAAGGCACAACCTCTAGCAGCACTAGCAGAGGGAAAACAGTGGTGAGCAGGAGCCTGGTTAGGAAAGGCCTACTAAAACAAACAAACAAACAAAAAGGTACTTTTGTTTAGTGTCATAAGAAGAAAACTCACAGAGCAGGCCTCCTCCAACCGCCTGAAGCACAGTGAGGATAGGGAAGAAATAAAGTGCTGCATAAATGCTTTTAAAGCGATCAGACTTTCCTAAACCACAGGCAATTTTCTTAACCAGAAGAGGTCGAAGTAGCATCATTAACACAAGACAGAAGGCATAGTATATAAACACAATTGTGTACCTGCAAATAAAAAGAGAGATTGGTTAACACTTGTAGTTCTGTATGTCCTGCAGACTCGCTCACATCCAGTAAATGTGKGATTAGAGAGTCAATTCTAAAGAACTTACTGTCTAAAGATGTTACAGGAAGGAAATGCACAGACACGGAGTAACAGATTGACTCCTCCTACGTCAAACAGTCAAGTTATAGGACAGATAGGAGCAAAATGCCACCTTCTTTGGYGGCAAGAAAGACACTGATCACAAAAAGCTCCCTGCAATACTTATTCTTACAGATGATGGAAACTTCACAAATACTAGCAAATGCAATCATGCCAGCTGTCTGTGACAGATTACGCTTCCCATGCATAGYCAATGTAGCAATAGGAAAACATGGAAAAAAACTGCTGGATAGCTGGTTTGTTCTGATTCAGAAAGTTGTTAGGTGYTTCAAACACAAGACAGCTCAACGAGTCGAAAGAGTTCAAGGTTTTTGATACTCATTGGTCCACGCTGTATATAACCAAAGACTTTCTGCAGCTTTGAAAAGAATGTGTATGGCTAGAAACAAACTTGTACAGAAGAAAGTGACAGATACAAGCACAGTAGTGTTTATACTCACAGAGGATAGACTGCTTCATGAGTGCAGTGCACTGTGGTGATGTAATCAGGACTYGGATTGTAAAGCATCGTATACCAGTCTGAAAGCTTCTTTACCTTGCAGGAACGGATATACAGGGAGCCAACTGGATCACTCACAAGCAGCGTAATGATTGCTGCAATACTGCACTCAAACAAAGCCGTGACATGCTGGAACAGTGCACTGGAACTGTGGAAGGAGAGGGAGCAAAACAGATTTACTACTATTTTGCTACAACGAAAATAAATCTAAATGACAAGTGAAAAACCTATACAATACAGAACCTTCTACAGAGTTAAGAGTCACTATAACTGAGGATAGGATAAAACTGCTTCAATAAAAAAAATGAAGTTTTCTAAGCTGAACATAAAGACTAACATACCATATTTCAGATGACTGATACACTCACTCATACATAAATTCTAAACAATCCGGTTTCTGCTATGCTCAGTGGATGCTCAGTTGGGAGGAAGTCTCGTTGCCACTTGTGGAAGCATGAAATAAAATATCACAAAAGCATTGCAYAAATCTAGCCTTTAACTCATACCTGTGAAGAACTCTCCGTGACAGAATTAAGAGGAAAAGTCTATCTCAATATTCAAAAGGAACAGAAATGAAGAGTCCAAAACTGATTCATAAATCATATTCATCAAAACGTGAATCATATTGTATCACCCTTATAAAAACAGACAGTAAATTTAAAAAGGCATTTTTCCCCATATAAATAGGAGAACTAGAATATTTCAAAAACTTGCAGATGAAGAGCAGTAGACCAATGGAAATATCTTCCAAAATTAAGCATGTGCCTTCATGGACTCTCTAGCACACTCATAGCTGACATGCGGCTGCATCAGTGCAACTAACAGCTTGAAGTACTGGCAAAGTTCATTCAGCATCTCAGATTGAGCACCTATGGTTATGAGATTTCTTTAAAAGAWTTTTTTTTTTAAGAAAGAGCATACTAACCTCTTTTTTCCTGAATACCATTCAATAAAGAACCAATGTAAAACCAGGGGAAGCATGGCCATAAAGCCAAGGTATAGCCAGTCATAGCGGTCTGGAGATTCGACACATTCACGACAGATTTTGTTGTCATCAGTTCTTTGTCCTCTGGGACATACCTACAAAAAGCACAGGACTGCATTTACAAACTGTCCAAGTACCAAGAGGCAATAATTCCAATTGCTGGAAAAAAACAGCTTGAAGTATACTGGGACATGAAGCTTTTCAGATTTTTATGGAGATCAAACATCAACCTCGATAATTTCTCCACCATATACTAGCCTTGCACTCTCCAGCCCTTACCTGTTAATATAAATAAATGTGTTTCACCTTAAAAGCCTTCATCCTAGGCTCCCCTYTTCTGTTCAGCTGTCACTACATCTCTCACATTGCTAAGCTCACTCCCAGGCCACTCACAACCACTGTCCCACAGAGTTTCCGGGGATCCTACCCTTCCTTGTACTCCATTAAAATCATTGCACAGTCTCCAGAGAGCTCTTCCTAGTGAAAGCTCAGGACCAGTACACCACTCTCCTCAAAGCACTCTGCTGCTTTTGACGCCGTTCTCCACACCCACACGTCTTCTCCCACCTTCCACKACCTGCCCCCTCGGCTCGCCTCCTTTTTCTCGCCAAGCCTTCAGCACCCCTGCAGGAGGGCTGTTCCCTGAGCGGCTCCTGCTTCCCGCAACAAGCTGCGCAGAGCTTCACCCCCCCGCCCCAGTCTTCATGTGGATCTCCGCCCTCGGGGAGGCCAAAGGGATAAAGCCGGCAGCACGCACCCCGCAGTCCCCGTAGCTCTCCAGGGAGCCGTTCACCGACAGCACGGTCCTGCCGCAGTACAGCCCGAAGCAGGCGGGCTGGATATCCACGGCTGCGGGGAGAGCACAGACCACGTTAGCGCAGCGCTCCCTCGCCTCTCCGCCCCCACCCCGGGCCCCCGCAGCCTCCCGCCCGGCCCGGCCCGGCCCGGCCCGGCCCGGCCGGCGCCAGCCGCCATCACCGCCCTACCGGAGCGGATCATCCTCGTAACCTGGCAACCACCTCTCCAGCTCCTCCGCACGCACTTCCGCATGCGTCACTTCCCCTTCCGACGCGGAAAAGTGACCTCACCACCAACCATCCCAACTCCCCCCCCCCC
>NW_028186557.1:3340384-3347031 GCF_003343005.1 Rhea americana
CGGCGCCGACCTGGCGGCGCTCTTCCTCCACGGCGCCGGCTACAGCGCCATGTGCGGCCACGCCGTGCTGGCCCTGGGCCGCTTCGCCCTCGACTACGGGCTGGTGGCGGCGCCGCGGCGCCCCGAGACCGCCGTGCGCCTCCGCTGCCCCTGCGGGCCCGTCACCGCCTTCGTGCCCTGGGACGGGCGCCGCAGCGGCAACCCCATCCGCTTCCACAGCGTGCCCGCCTTCGCYGCCGCCACCGGTGGGTCTGCGGGGCTTTGCCCCGGTCCGGTGCCCTGCAGGGGCCGGGTCGGGCTCTCGGAGCTGGAGCGGSGCGTCACGCGCTGCCCCGGGTGCAGCGGGGCGCCCTGGCGGCAGCTCCCTTCTCCCCGCGGCGGCGGCGGGGACGCAGCGCCGTTGCCTCGCTCGGCGCGCGTGACGCCGCCGCCCTGCGCCGTTTCCCCTCCTCATTGCCCTCCTCCCTCTGCTCAGACCTGGCCGTCGACGTCCCTGGTCGTGGCAAGGTGGTGGTCGACATCGGCTACGGCGGCACTTTCTACGCGTTTCTCGATGCTCGGCAGCTGGGCCTGGATGTCTGCTCGTCCAAGACCAGAGACCTCGTTGACGCAGCGAGCGCAGTGACGGAGGCGGTGAAGAAACAGGTACGGCAGAGCGGTACAGCACCCACGCAGCGTCCCACGCGCGTTTCCGTGACCGGGGACCTGCCCTCAGCAGCTCTCTGGCCTTCCAGTCCCACGTTGAACTTTACATCTTCTGTCCAGACTCACAAGAACATGAGAGAGAACTTGCTTTCCGGCTGCTCTGTCCGTCTCTGTTACTTGCAGAGTAAAGTTGCAGGTGCAGCAGTGTAGCCTTGTCTGTATTCCTCTAATACCCTGAAATAATGCCTGTTACTGCTGATYACCTGACTGTTGCGAGTGCTCGTGAGCATGTTTATGCTGCTCTCAGTTCAAGCCTCATCATCCTGAAAGTGAAGACCTGTCTTTCCTGTACGGCACCATACTAACAGATGGGAAAGATGCCTTTAGCGAGGAACCCACCACCAACATTTGTGTGTTTGCGGATGAACAGGTACAGAAATGGGCTGTTTTCAGACACACAAGGGACCACCTTTCCCTTTTCCTTGTTTCCTSTGCAGATACAAATGGCAGTTCTGTTTCTTCTTGTTTTGGGCAGAACCCTTCTGCTACAGTGATTGTTGTCTTTGAAGATCTGAGTGTCAGTTAACAGATATGATTTTAGTCCCAATGACAGAAATACCTCTGCACATCTTAGATGGCAGCATTTTATAAAGGCTCATACCTATGCCCCGTAGGTAGCAATCTCCCRGGGACAAGGGACTGAGACGAGGGATATCAACAGACACACAGTAAAGTCTCTAGGCAATCTCTCTTGGGGATACAAGCATAAACAGAGCAAGAGAGAAAAGGAGGGGAATAAACTTTTATCTGTGCTTGCAATAGGTAAGGTAAAACATYGCATGAATAGCAGGGGAAGTTTTGATTAGACCTCTCAGCAGTGAGGAGTGTGGAGCATTGGAACAGATCACCTTGGGAGTTGACCAACACCGTGTTTTTGGAGATTTTAAAGAACAGGCTGGCCAGCAGCTCTCACAATTAGCACAAGGAGAACTGATCTTACCTTGACACGCAAGAATGGGGAAGGTGGCTTCTGTCTCTTCTAGTCCTTTTGCTATTACACTAGAAAGCTTTTAAGCACCACCTGAAAATCAATATCCATCCCTCATAGTGGGCCAAAGCTGGTCATAATCTAACAATGCCCCAAACCTGTTTGATTTGTCCTGGCATTCTAGATGTAGCCTGATTCTGTACAAACCATTGGACTAGGGAGACTTCCCCTAGTGTGACATAAAGGTGACAGAACTAAAGGGAGCAATATTCTTTTCTATTAAAAATTCAAAATACTAGAGCTCATGATTCTTGTTTTCTTCTGAATGTAGGTCGACCGAAGTCCAACAGGTTCAGGTGTGACAGCTCGCATTGCCTTGCAGTATCATAAGGGACTTATCCAGCTGAATCAGACCAGAACCTTTAGGAGCAGTACCACCGGGTCGTTGTTCACAGGAAAGGCAGTGAAGGCAAGTGGTTTATGTTGTCATGAGGACTGGTTGGAAAACTGCTTGATGCCTTGACTTGATGGAGGAGCTGAAAAGCCTCTCTATGCCTAGGGAAGGGCATGTAGAAAGAGGGAGAGACCTGGAGGTCATGCCTTTCCACAAGCCTCAGGCTTCCAGATTTCTCATTAGGGAAGCAAGCAGGGGAATAGTAAGACCTTCTTCTGTTGCTTGACTTCACTGCAAATCCTCTCTTGGCCATCGCAAAAGTACTGGGGTGAGAAGCATCTCCAGTGCTGATACAAATAAATGGGTCTGGCCTGCTCTCTGTTGCAGGTAAGGCTGGATTCTTGTGGGCTAAAGCCCGCTGTTTGCTCAAAGGCTGAGCACGTTGTTCATATGCTGGGCTGCACGGCAGGATTTCCAGGTCCAGCCCTGTTCCCACTGGGTCTGACAGCACATGGATCTGAAGGCCTGGACATGGCCCAGAGTGCTTTAGGTCCCTGGTGCAGGAAGCCACCATGGCAGCCTTTGAGACAAACCCGTGCTGTGGCCGTGAGGGCAGGAGAACTTCCTGTCACCTCTGTCCTGATTCTGATCTCTGCAGGAGGCCAGGTCTGGGGACTACAGTGCCGTTGTAGTGGAAGTCTCTGGAGAAGCCTTTTACACTGGTACAGCCACCTTCACTGTTGAAGAGGAGGACCAGCTGAAATATGGGTTTTTCTTCAAGTGACCTAAGCCCGTGGCAAATTCTCGCTGATGGTGCTGCACTTCTGCCCGTACATTTCTGTAGGCTCTGCTTCTTCACGCAGCTCACTGCAATAATCAGGAGCAACAAGAATAGCCCTTGGTGGTATGACAGYATTTACAGTGTTTCAAGATGACAAGCCACCTTCCTCTGTTGTGATCATTATCTCYGAGTGCGAGTCCAGGGCTGCTCTGAGAGGTCATATCTTTTCTTTTAATAATTACTCACAGAAGATGGAGCTGAGCTTGGACATCTGTCTTCAATATATGTGCCTTTTAAAAAAATATCTGTGAATTATTAATATCTAAATCAGATTCCTATTAAATGCTAGCTGAAAATACTGCCTTTCTCCTCTTTTTTTTCATTCCTGTACCTCGTTTCCAGTACTGGTGCTGAATGTGTTGCTGCTGCTGCTGTTTTGAATTGCCCCAGCTTCCCAGGTCTGATACTGCTCAGGCCTGTGCAGAAGTTTTATAACTACACTCACTTCATCCCTGCCAGATTCTATGTGTGCCCCAGTGCTGGATACAAGTATTTGGTCAATAATTCCTAGTGTACAGTCGCTTCTGTGTTCTGTGTGTTAATGTTACACTSATTCCCTAAACCTTGCTTATTTTGGGCTCTTGGCTGCAATATTGTGTGGTTAACTTTCAACAGGAGTTGGATTCGAAGGTTTGAGCTATTAGAACTTTTGATTGCAAAATTATTTACTTAGGATTTTGCCTCAGCCAGGCAATTGCAGAGCAGAGGGTAGTCAATGCTTGCTTTGTCAGAGTCCTTTGAGGGTGAGCTGCCAGCAAGAAACAAACCTGGACTGTGGGTAGGCTTTCACAGTGGCAGAAGCAGAGAGCTTCCAACCATCTGGGTGGGAGGTCTGTAACCTTCATTCTGTCACTGCACAAAAAGGTGTTTGTTCGTTGAAGACACTCCTGGGGCGCTAACTCATCAAACATTTCTGAAARTGAGAATGATTGTCTCCCAATAGCTCATGCAATAGAAGGAGCAAATGGTACTAAAAAGCTTGGCGAAGGTAAAGACAAAACAAATTCCTCTCCAGCTATTTTATCAAATCCAAACTTACAGCTCCAAACACAAAAGAAACAAAAATCTGTAAGTTCAGAGAGCAGCTGCATTGCCAACRTACATTTTTAGCCTGGCTTCCAGGGCACTCGCTCCTAGGTTTTCCTCTAATTTCCCATAACAACCTGGCTAAATCCCATACAGCCTCTGGTCCACGGGAAACAGAAGGGAGAAAYGCATCCTCTGCGCTTACAGGAGCAAGTTTATCTGTGTCTTTGGCCAAGCGGTTTCTGGTAAGTGCTGAGCTATGGGCTCTGGTTCCCCTATGTCAGCTGCTCTKTGCTCATGGTCCGGGTTTAGCCTGCGACCAGCACCAAGGAGTTTGTCTGGGCTCATCTCACAGGAGAGTTCAACAGCACGGACTGTGGAGCTGCTGCTGCAAGGCTTGGGAAGGGGCAGTGGTGCTCCCTTTGCTCCCTGTAGAAAAGCTGTCTAAAATGCAGTTACTGTAAAAGCCATTTTTATTCAATGTGGCTGCAGTTTCCCAGCATCTGAATAAACTACTCTTGTGCCTTTTTGGAACAGCTCTTCCCTGGTGGAGAGTGCAGCAGGCAGAGACAGGTCAGGCTGGGCTTCCCCACCTCCTGCCTTGTCTGGTCCTATTTCTAGGCATCTTCCCGGTGATCAGATTCCCCCCTGCTTGAGCTCCAAGGAGAGAACTGGGGTAAAAAGTCACAAYGTTGGAGTCACAGTGTATTGCTGGCAGGGAGGTGCATGAGCTGTGGAAATRCTCTAGGCCTGGAGAAAATAGATTGGATTATAGCTAAAATTGGATTTACTTCACTATCCCAAAGCCTAAAGAATGGAAAAGCCGATCCCATTATAACGACCTTGCAGGTAAGCCTTGTGGTGTGCGCTTCGCTCTTTACCTCCTAGCTCCCCAATTTTGCTCTGGCATCTGCTTAACAGTTTTTCTTTTCCTCTGCCTTTTTAAACCATGTAGTATTTGGTATGATCACGCTACCTAATTGCAGGACATTTATCCGTGATTCTGCCTTTCAGAGTCTCCATCGGCTTCCTGACGGATCCGCTTCACCGCGCAATGGATCAGGATGAGGAYCAAGCACCCTTTCTGTGGGCCTGATGTTGTATTTTGTCTCTTCAGAGGCTCTTGTGACAGCTGTCCCCCTGTGTCACCTCCGGGGAGTGACTCCCAGTCCTGGTGACAGTGCCTGCCAGGTAGGTAGAACTGCCCGTACTGTTCCCCTGCTGCCACCATCCCTGATGTGAAGTCTGTCTGCTCTACCTCACCTTCTGCAATACTGAATTATCTCCCCAGTCTTGTACTCAAGGAAGAGGAAAAGGGGCATTGACTCAACTTTGGAAACCATTGCTTCCCTAAATTCTCCATCCTCSAAGTGAGGAGAATGGGGCCAGAGCCTGAGATAAATAGTAACCAGGGAGGCAGATGGCAAAGTTGCTTTGTGTGTAGTGTGGAGTATTTTTTCTTACTGGCTTTGTATCTTCTCAGGGGAGGAAGGGCTGGTGGGATCATCTGGGTTTGCCTTTCTGATCGGAGCTGCTTTGCGACTGTGCTGGTGGCAAGYGCTTTTTGTGGTCGATTGCCACAAGAGGGCACCTTACTTGACTTTTCTCAAGCTGTCCAGCTCATTTWCCGGCAAGCAAGGCTACAGGTTGCATGAAAGAAGCTGAGCAGAGAAAGCCTGGAAGCTTTTCAGCTGTTAATTTGCATGCATCCTTCATTACCCGTTTATTACAGGGCTATCCTGGCCTTTCCTTCCCCTAAGAAATTCTCCGGTGCTTTGAGTACCTTCTCCTGTGGGTCTCCGAGGGGTGCAGTCCCCCCTGCAGGCCCAGGGGATGTGCCAGGCCGTGGCAGCCCTGAGAGCGAGGGGGGTCTCGGTGCCCGCTTGCAGGCTTGCAAGACCTAACTTTGAGGCACCAACACCCCCTACTAGCTCTGCTCKTCCTGTTACCACCCCCCGATCAGTGCCAGAAAGCACAGTGTTAAAAAGCACTTCTGTCAAGAGAGACGCGATAAAATTACGGGTGCGCAGATGGTAAAAACACGGGCTGGCGGCACAGGGGCTGCTGCTGCGCGGCGCGCGAGCAGAGCGGCCGCGCGCGGCGTGAAGGCCGCCGCGTCTCGGCTGCTGGCGGCGAGCGTGGTGATGCTGCGGCGGCTGGTGGTTTCCCACCGCTCCCGCCTCCTTGGGCCTACGCTGGTCTCCGTATACGGGGGAAGAGGGATCGCAGATTTGGGGAATATGTGGGGGGAAAAAGAAGTGGCAGGGTGCGGAAAATCGCCCCTATGCCAACCGGTAGCAAGGGCAAATGGCGCCAAAGAGGTGGCTGGGATGGGAGGACGGGGTCCAGCTCCCCGTTCTGCCGTGTGGGGCTGGGGGACACGTCTCGGCTCGGAGGTGGGGGTGGTCGTTCCTTGTCCCGTGTGGGGCTGTGGGGCCCCATCCCTGCTGTAGGGGGGTCGGTCCCGGTCCCGTGTGGGGCTGTGGGGCCTCGTCCCTGCTGGGGGGTGGGGGTCGGTCCCGGTCCTGGTCCCGTGTGGGGCTGTGGAGCCTCGTCCCTGCTGTGTGTGTGGGGGTAGTCCCGGTCCTGGTCCCTTGTGGGGCTGTGGGGTCCCGTCCCTGCTGTGGTGGGGGTCGGTCCCGGTCCTGGCTGCGGCCCCAGTCCCGTGTGGGGCCGTGAGGCCCCGTCTCGGCTGGGGGGGGCGCGGCGGGGCCGGCCCCGGCCGCGGTCCCGTGTGGGGCCGTGGGGCCCCG
>NW_028186557.1:3347321-3358605 GCF_003343005.1 Rhea americana
GGCTGCGCATGGAGCCCGCCGCGGCCTGGAGCAACCTCTCGCGCGGCGGCAATGACACCGCGGCGGCGGCCGGGTGGGCGGCGGCGGCGGCGCTGGCCTCGCAGGCGCTGGCGCTGCTGCTCATCTTCGCCCTGTCGGCGCTGGGCAACGGCGCCGTGGTGCTGGTGATCGCCCGGCACCGGCAGCTCCGCACGGTCACCAACGCCTTCGTGCTGTCGCTGTCGCTGTCGGAGCTGCTGGGCGCCCTGCTCTGCCTGCCCCTGGCCTTCCTCAGCCTCCTGAGCCGCCCGCCCGGCGCCTGGCTCTTCGGGCAGCGCCTGTGCGTGGCCAGCGCCGCCCTGCACGCCGGGCTGGGCATCGCCGCCACCCTCACCATGGCGCTGCTCTCCTTCGACCGCTACTGCGCCATCGTCCGCCAGCCGCGCCACAAGATGGGCCGCCGCCGCGCCGCCCAGCTCCTGGCCGCCGTCTGGCTGGCGGCCCTGGCCCTCGCCGGGCCCTGGTACGGCCTGGCGGGCGAGGGGCGGCGGGAGGCCCGGCCCGGCGCCTACCGCTGCGTCTACGTGCTGCCCTGGGGCTCGTCCCGCCTGGGGCCGCCCTACGGCGCCGCCCTCATCGTGCTCTGCTACCTGCTGCCCTTCGCCCTCATGTGCTTCTGCCACTACAACATCTGCCGGGCCGTGCRGCTGGCCGAGAGCCGCGTGCGGCCCCTCACCACCTACGGGCACCTGCTGCGCGCCTACGGCGAGATGCGCACGGCCACCACCGTCCTCATCATGATCGTCTCCATCATCTGCTGCTGGGGGCCCTACTGCGTGCTGGGGCTGGCCGCCGCYGCCGGCTGCCTGCCCTTCTCGCCCACCATGGACGCCGTGGCCAGCGGGATGGCCTGGGCCAACGGCGCCATCAACCCCCTCATCTACGCCGCCCGCAACCCCAACATCTCCGTGCTGCTGCGGCGCAGCCGCGAGGGCGGCTACAGGACTAGGAACAACGTGGCCGCCTACCTCTCCGCCCCGGGCCGCCGGCCGGAGCCCCGGGGCAGGGCCGAGCGCGTCCGCGAGCGCTACGTCAACCGGCCCGGCGGCCCCCTGGGCAGCGCCCCGTCCTCCTCCAGCCCGGCCAGCGGGGCAGAGGTGGCCATGTGGGCCTGCAAGAACCCGGCCGTCCTCTTCTGCCGGGACGGGCAGCCCGACACCATCTCGGAGGCCACCTTGCAGGCCAAAGCGGACACAGTCGACACCAGCCTCTGAAGGGATCGGGGTGCCCGGACACAGAGAGGGGGTTCAGCTGCGGGGTCGTCTCCCTGAGGAGACCTGGTGTTTGGGGCTGTTTGCAGCCAGCTTGGCCAGGAAAATGGCAAGATAGGACTGCCGGAGCCACGGTGTGATGTATATACACGCTTTTTCCATCGTACGAGCCCTGGTCTGGTGACCGGGTCTGCACGGAGGTGAAGAGGGGTCTGCGGGGAAGGAGATTCCCCCCATCCCTTTCCGCATGTCGGACACCCTGGCAAGAGCAGCTAAACGGAGCCGGCGCAAGAGCCGGACTGCAGGAACGAAGCAGCGATCGCTCCGGTTCTCCAGAAAGTGCCCGAGGGAGGCTGAGAGACAGACGCACGGATACAGCCCCAGCCAACAGACTGCTGTGAGCTGTTTGCCAAGTGCCAAAACAGCGACCGGGAGCTGTACGCTGACTGCCGAAAGACGCTTGGAAAAACACCGCGCTGTGAAAATGCAGCGTGGCAGGAAAATGTTGCTTTATCCCAAAAGACGTGGAAGCGAAGAAAGTCACAGCCTGTAGGACAGATTTAAAAAGTGATGTTATGATCCTTTTTTTTTAAAAAAAAAAAAAAAAAAAAAAACTCCTCCCTCCCAAAACAGCAATTGCTGTGATAGATGTCTACAGACACGGAAAACGTGCTACTGGGAGGGAGGGAAAGGAAGATGAAACTTCAGCAGTTAGAATTTCAGCAGCCTTTTCTTTTTTTCTTCTTTTTACAGGTCCTATCAGCTTAAAAATACTAAGAATATGAGAAATAAGAGCTCTGCAGACAAAAGGGTGCGGGTGTGGACTCTGGTATCACTGGGTTTGTGCACAGGATGCACGTTTTCTTTTGAGATCATTTCGCATCTCTAAAACACTTTAACCGTATTTAGAGGAGCCGTGCGGGAGAGGTAAGTATCTGAAAGGGGAGGGAGAAGCAATATCGTGTGTTGTTTGTGTGCTTAAGCATGTGAAAATGTGTATATGCACAGAACAGGTATTACTGGCTTGATGGCAGCCAACTATTAGTAGAATGTAATGTTAAAAAACTGTTTGCCACTGAAAAATGAAAATAATACCAGAATGCTAAAGTGCTGTTGCACAGCATACATTCATATGAATTTATTTATATAAGTTTTTTGCCCACAAGCTCAAAGACGTAAAGCCTTAAATTAGTGTTTTCACTCAGAAATTAAGATTGGGCCTTCCTCTACCAAACTTAAATAAGAAAGAAAGGCTATGTTTTTCTTGTACAGTATTTAAACATAGTGTTACTGTGTTACCAGCTTTTTCAGCTGTTTGTGACTCAAGTGAACATACTATCATTATTTTGTAAGTGAGACAAGAAATAAATTATCTTTTATGTAGAAGATTAAAGTGTCTCAGCCTGGCATAATTCTTAGACTTGAGAGGGAAGCTTCTGAAAAAAATTGCCTTATCTGACCTTATCTGCACTTATCTGTGATTATAGAGAGAAACCTAATAGTTTATGAAATTGTAATGCAGTTGCTTTTCATACTGTAATCATTTCTGTAGTTTTCATCTGTCACGCTCCTGAAGTCCATAAGGAAAAGATTTGACTCCTTGATACCTCTCAGCYATGATACTTTCCCATGCAAATCTTGGAGCTTGCAGATCGAGCAGCATGGTTTTGGTACTGCTTCAGAGAGGAACTGGACTGAGAGCACCACCTCTTCTCACCAAAGCGGTTTGACAGCGAGTGAACACTAGTCAGAAGGGCAGCACAGGACTTGCTTGTGTTTTGGTTTCTTTGGCCTGCCCAAGGTACACCAGAACCAAAGAAAAGAGGTGATTGTGAGGCTGTCCAGATTGGCTTTAACTCTTAACTAGATAGTTGACAGTTGGTACCAAAGACCTGGTGTGGGCTAAGTTGCCGTGCAGAACTCCCTGGGTTTTGAACAGCTTCAAGAGCCTTTGCTTGAGTTCCACTAGTCGTTTACTTCTGTATTACCTATAGAAAACTTAAACTGCGATCCAGGAGATAGCAAAYGAAACCCATGGGGATTCTGTCTTCCCAGAAGGGACATTGCTCAGTGAATTCTAGCTACGGTCCTTACAGTAAGCTCCTGTGCTCTGTAGTGCAGTGGGGAGAGCAGACRCAAGGCAAACTCTCTGAGCCCACTAGTTATCAACTTTATGTCTGTTTAGCATAGACAGCAGACAAAAGCCGACTCCTTTTATTTCTATATTGCCTGCACAGCAGCATCCTGACTCCTGTTCTTTGGCCACTGTACAACTATCATGTTCAGCATGTATGCTTAAAGTAATAAGTCTGTGCTGGATGATATGAGATGCTACTGTTAGCAGCATGATGTCTTTGCAGCTCTATAGCAGAGCTTGTTCTTATAACCAGAAGTGATCATTTAGAGCCTGTCTTTAGCACCACACAGATTTGGAGGATTTTTGCACTTTTTGCATGCAAAAAGAGCTTTTTCTGCTGGATGGAACAATCTTGGTAAGAGCAGACAAACTAAAGGATAGATCTTGGGCTAAGAAAAAAATGGAGATGAAGGTCCACCACTGCTGTGCTTGGCTCTTGGTGTGACACTCAGTCCCACCCCCCTACTGCCTCCCTTCCAGCTGCTCTAGCCCTTCCCTTCGGCTGCAGCAAGTCCATTATGAAAGCAAAGGAGGCAGAACATCAAGCTTATGAAAAACGGAGCAAATTGAGGTGAGGAGTCTTGACCAGATCCTTTCTGAAGTGGATGTGCTGCTGCTCCAACAGAAAGCCAACCTGTATTTTAAAGCTCTGCCTGTCCTGTACTTTTAGCAATCACAGTGCTGATCAGTAATTCAGGTACTCGAGTCTACACTCACATTTTTAGAAGTTTACTTTGAAAAAATGCAACCAAGTAAACCACAAGCAACAGAGCGTGAGAGACAGAGGGAGTCACATGCACACACACTCGCGTGCACACACATGTGCACGATGAAGTTTGCAGGCTGCTTGCCAAAATGGGACTTGAAATGCTGCTGCCACTCGGCTGTGCTGGAGATCCCTAGCGCTCACCAACAGCCCGTKGGGCAGAAGGCTCAACCACGCTAACGGGGAGTCGGGTGTGTGGTCTGCTCTCAGACCCAACATGGGGTGATTTGCACCCAGAAAGTGATTTCCACCCAGAAGGCTGCAAGACTCTTGAGGGCTCAGACTTTGCAAAATCAGCCTTGGGGATCTAACCCTCCAGCAACGGCTGTTTGATGTTTCATTTCTTTTTCTCCACTGGGGTGAGCCTGAATGTGAGACAAGCCACAGTCTCATTCACGCAAGGGCTCTGYGAAGGAAGCTGTGACACCTTTAACACCCTAATTAAAAAATTACAAGTGATTTGGTGCAAGATACTGGGCGCAATAGAGACTTGAGCGATTCAGCCCTGAATACCAGCGACAATATTAGTAAAGTCACAGCTAAAAATAGGACCTAGGCTCTTCAGTCACACATCTTTCCAGAACGCTTACCCTCTATTTAGGGAGCGCCGTATCGTTTGGCACTGCTCTGCATGCCACTGGTGTAATTGATGTGTTATATCTTAGAAGGGAAACGGTAAGTCTTTAGGAATGAAAAGCATTTTAAAAGCACTGTTCAGACTGGAATCAATGGTAGTTTTGCCATTGACTTAATCACCAGGTTCATTCAAGTCATTACTTTCCACTCCCTTCCTAATTCCCAGACGAAGTCTCAGTTCAGAGCAAATGCTTTGCATATAACTTATGAACTGCAAACAATTAGCCTTTTATAAATGACAGCCTGATGGGCTGTGATGGCTGATGATAATCACCAGAATTCAAATAGCTCACATGAATGAAATCCAACATCCTCTCTTCCCTTTCAGCACTAGCGTTAGTTTGTGTGTGCAGGTAGATGCCAGCAGAGAGTTGAGCAGCCAGCACAACCTTTCCCCCGATGCTGATAGGAAAAGCCAGCTTCTGCTCATGGTAGGATGAGCTCAGCCACCCCGCCTTCAGGACTGCCGTGTCCAAAATAGAAATATTTGGAGCAGAGCTGTGACAAATGCAGTGCAAGGTCTAGGTGCACCTTTCTGAAACCTGTGCCCAAAGATAGATTAAGTAGTAATCGTTAAACTAAATGTGTGCTGCCCTTTGGAAGGTTTGTTCTAGAAGAGGAAGATTGAAACGGTCCCAAGACCTGCGGTAGGATCGCGGTTGACGGGCTGCAGCCTTGTGAGATGCCTTGCCTGGGCAGCCACGTTGCCCTGCCACAGACCCCATCAAAACCAGCACGGTGAGTCCCAGCTGCGTCACGGGCACATGTGGGTGGACCAGGCACCATCCATATCATGGCCAACCCTCTGGCTGTACGCAGTGCTCTTTGCAAAGAAGAAGGAGTTAGTAATGCCATGTCTCTCATAGCGTGCTGCCTAAGGCCTGAAGCATTTAAATTTACCCCAGATTAAGTGTTTGGGGAACAGCTCTCTGTTCCTAGATTTTTTTCCAAGCTGCATCATGCAGGAACACACCATGGGAACTGGGAGGAGCAGCGGCATGGAGTAGACAAGACAGGGGAAACCAAAGTGGGAGTAGCACTGACCCTGTGGGCACTTCACACCTACAGCCCACATGAGTCACCTGGGGCAGTGATGGCTCCTCTGCTCAGCAGAGGTGATCCCATCAGACTGTGGCCAAAGGCAGTGGAGACCTGGCAATGAGTGCTCAAAGGCAAAGGAGATACCAGCACTGACTGATGTGCTCTGGGCAATCATGTTGGATGTCACTCTGGATTCAGGCCCACAAAAAAAAAAAAAAAAAAAAAAAAAAAACAAAAAAAAAAAAAAAAAAAAAAAAAAAAAAAAAAAGGCCATTTGCAAAGTCTCCGCCTCATCAGACAGCTGTGCCAGAAGGCAGACTCATGGTGACCCTTCCAGCATTTTGGTCCTGCAGAGGCAGCAGCGCCTTCATGGGCTGAGGGTCTGGCAGGATCCCCACTAATGGTGCAGTGCCGTGCTGGGCTCTGCTTCCCACACTAAGGCTGGCTCAAAGATGATTTTTTTGGCTAGACACAGGCTCTTCTGGTGCAATCTGTAAGGTCCAATCTGGGGAACAGTCTGTGCGTTTCCTACAGAGCTCATTGCACTGATGTGGCCACCTGAGCTGGGGGGTCAGGCTGTGACTTGCTGCTTGGCCAGCAATGAAACCTTGCTCAGGATGTTTGCGCCGTGCAAAGCCGTACAAAAACATGCCTACGGGCTTTGGGGGTTATTGTGAGAGATGAGCTGGCTCCAGCTGTGATTCGGCGCAGGAAGTGCGTCCCTCCGAGAGGAGCCATTTATTACACACTATTCCTGCCTTGTTGGCACTGAGATCCTCCAGGCTCRGTTGGCTTAGGAAAGGCAGACGTTGACAGAAGCCCACAAAACAGCACAGTGAGCAATTCCCATGTGCCCAGCATCCCTAATTTTATGCATCCATTATCCTTGCCTTTACGTACTATTTTCGACCTTATCTCCCCGCCTCAGTCGCTGCCCGGCTCCCAGACTGCCGGCACGCTCACGGACTGCGCCATCACGAAGTGGGACTTCGGGGAGGTCGTTTATGAAGGTGTCGCTCCTGAGCTCAGCGAGTGGAGGCTGAGGAGCAGAAGTCCTCAGCCCTTCGGCACTGGAAGAGCCTTCTGGCTGAGCAAGGGTTTCTCCATGGAGCTTGAAGCAGGACTTGCTTCAGGGAACAGGAATCTCCACCTGTTTCGGCAATAAATAYGGATGTGCAGGCTTAAACACTCAGGTTTCTGCTCAGAGGGTTTACCAGGCAGTCACCGGAGTGTGCAGATTTGGAGCAGATGGAAACCGTTCCCGCACGCTGGCTGCGGACGGGAGTTGCACGGGCTCCTAGGCAGGGCAGCGGTAGGGTGGCACGTGGCTGCGGGACGCAGCCAGCACCTCTCGGCGGAGGGTCCCCAGAGCGGGGCCATGTGGTGGCAAGCAGACGATTCCTGCAGATGGGGGAAAAAAAAAGTCTTTGGAGACGTAGACACGGACAAAAGCAGCGAGGTGAATTTAGCTTAAATCATTCACCCAGCAATTCCCGCCCAGCCACGTAAATGCAATTTGCCTACACAATTTGCACTTGCGCGCCTTGCTGGGCGATGCCGGCGGCTGCTGCGCTCCGTCGGGTGCGTTTTACAAAGCATTTGGTAATATGTTGCCCCTGAGGTCACGCCAAGGCTTGGAGAAGGCACCGGGGTTGTGGATCCTTCCTGGTGAGCGTGCCTCAAGCTGCAGTCCCCCTTCCGGCAAACTGGCAGGCTTCCCTGGAGAAAGCCGAACTGCTCCGCGCCTCCGTTTCTAAGGAGAAGGGGCCGAAGCAGACGCTGGGAGCTGGAGGAAGTGCTGGCTGGAGTTACTCGTCTCTCCCTCTGCTCGTGGCATGTTCTGCGTGAAGTCGGACAGTCCGTGTCCTGCAAAGCCCCGGGAGCTGCCGGCAGGGCCATGCRGACAGCCAGCTCCCGAGAAGAGGGACGGAGGAGCGCGGCGGCGGTGGCTTCGCTGGTGTCACCCAGACCTTGTGCCYGGGATTATCACGGTTTGGGGCCACTCTGCTTGTCCGAAATACAGGGCACAGGTATGTCACCTCSTCCCTTCAGATCGGGGAGTACCCCAGGGAGCTGTTTCCCTAAAGCTGCTCTGGGAGCTGGGAAACACCATTTTGCTGGAGAGCTCATGCAACATCACAACAAAATCTGGGAAAGCTGGATTTTAGCTGGGGGGGGGGCGGTCTGCACAGAGCAGGGTCTCCATGCATACCCCAGGAAACAGAGAAGGAAAAAAAAACCGCGAAAGCTGGTGCATCCAGGAGCTCCATCTGCCCAGCTGTATGTGCTGCTCTTATTTATGAAATCAGCTCACAGTCGCGATAGCGCTGATGCGCCCAATGGCGAGGGCGGTTTGGGATGCGTGAAGCAGCAAAACTGTGATCCTGGCCTGCCTGACTCGACGAATACCGACAAATTAGCATGGATAGAATTAAAATGATGCCTCATCAACTGCTTTGGGGGAAACTCGGGTACAAAAATCTAACATTTGACTGCCCCATGGTTGGAAAAATCCTGTAGCTGCCAGAAAATGGGAGAAAGGTGGCAAGGAGAGCAGAGACGGGATTGATTTTCGGCAAGGGACAGGTCTGAAAGTGCAAAGTCCAGAAAGTGCCACCAGATGGTGGTGCTGCTTTTCCCCAGGTCCCCCGTGTTGAGCAGGCTCCTCTCCGGCTCCTGGCCGGCCGGCGCCAGCTCCTCGCACCCTAGTTGTGATTTAGGGATTTATTGGGGATACGCAGCGAGGCCGAAGCGGCCCTGCGGGGGCAACCACAGCCCCAGGGGTTGGGGTCGCTGCAGTTAAGGGGCAGCCGGAGCGCGCTGGGGGCACCGGGGACGYCCCGACGCCAACCTCCATCCCGGTGGCTGCCCTGTGTCCACCTGCAAAGACTTTTTTTTTCTTTTTTTCTTTTTCTTTTTTTTGTGCAAAATGGGTGCTGGGAAGAGCTGCCCGAAATCCCAGGAGCCCAGCGGGGAGGTGCCCGGAGAAGGGGACCGAGCGCCGGCGCTGAGCAGCTCCCAAGAAACCACCTCGGGGGGCATCGCGGCCGGGGGGGGGGTCCGCTAATTTCGGGCCGCTCAAGCGGCCGCTCGTGGGTGCCCAGAAGCCCTCAAAGAGCTGCAGCGCGGTGGGGGAAACCTTCCCGGGGCCTAAAAACACAGTCGAGCAACGTCGGCGCCGTGCACGCGCTGCAACGCCGGTCCTTTATTGCGCATCGCCGCCTTAGGGCACGTACACGGTACACAGCGTTTCCTGCCCGCTACCGCTAGTAACATTCTGGCACCTAACAGACTAACTCGGTCACTACGAAGCTAATAAGGTCCAAGACATATAACTGCAGTTTACAAACATATTACGGATTTTTTTTTTTCCTTTTTTTTTTTTTTTTTATTAAAAAAAAAAAAAAAAAGAAAGAAACATCATCTTGAAAATACACACCCAAGAGAAAAGAGCGGCTACTTACACCAGCACCCATCGAAAAGTAGTTTTCAACAATGGCACATGGAATTACCTGCACACAGCCTCTGCATTTATATATATATATATATATTTATATATATATATATATATTTATATATATTTATATATATATATAAATATAGGTTTTTATTCCTTTTTTTTTTGAAAGAAAACCAGAGAAATAGCAAACTAGGCCCCGGAACGAGGCTGCTGTGAAACACAAAAAGGTCTGGAAGGGCACAAGGCCACACGTCGTGGCACCGGGGCCCCGCCGGCTCCCCCGCGGCGGCCGAGGGAAACGCGTGAGCAACCATTCCTTAAACCATCAGGAGCCAGGCTTTATCCCCCCCACCCCTTATTTTTCCTTTTTTCCTTTTTTTTTTCTTAATCCCCCCCCAAAAGTCTGTTCCCTCAACTGTATCATCAGCCCCATTTTTCAGCATAAATAAAAAATATAAATAGAGGCACTTTAGTTAAGGAATAGTATTATCATTACCTTTTTGTCTTTATTTCCCCCCTCCTTCCTAAAGCAAAGTGCTTAACTCCACCTTTGAAAACAATCCGCAGGTTTTGCAGCTGCTTTGACATGAGGTGCTGGACTTTTTTTATTTTTTCTTTGCGCTTACCTGCTGTATTTGTTACTGCTTTAAATGCTACTTGGAAAAATCTTTTTTTTTCCTTTTTTCATTTTTTTTTGCTTTAATCTACAGTGCGTCAAAAGTTGCAATGAAGAAAAGAACAAAATGGTAAAACCACAGCTCTTGACAACTCTGTTCAGAGTGGTATTTCACAGCTTTCACACGGCACACAGACCCCCACGGCCTTGAGGTGCTTAAAACCGTATCTTTTTTTTTTTATACAAATTACTTTAAACAGCACTTTTGCTATACAGTACATATAGGAAAGTGACAACCCATACCCCACCAGTAACACCAATTATCTGATTAAAAAAAAAAAAAAAAAAAACTTATTTCTAATAGTGTTAATACCTAGTGCAACAGGGACCAACTCATCTCTCCACAGGAAAAAGAACAAACAGGAAAAAAAAAAAGATCACAAAAGTATTGATGGTATAAAAAGGTTTTGTTTTGTTTTCTTAAAAAAACCACACAAATAAATAAAAAGCAAAAAGTAACAGTCCTCTATATATTCAGCATAATTTAAGAATAGAAATGTTAATATGTTAATGGCGTTTACTTTTTATTTTCCAATCCTTAATTTTCTAAACCTTTAAATTATTACTCCCTGAGAGCTTTGAATTATTATTATTAGTATTCTTTCTTCATCTCTCTCTTTTTTTTCTTTTGGACTAACATTTTACAGGTAGTTCTGCTTACAAATTTGCAATGACGATGAACAGCAAAGCATCCGAGAAGAAACAAAACAAAACACAAGCAAAAAGGACCTTGCTAAGAGACAGAAGTTTCTTGGAGGTGCTGCTCCCGTGCGTCCATCAAAAAAAAAAGGAAAGAAAAAGGAAAAAAAGAAAGGAAAAAAGGAAAAAAAAAGAAAAAGGAGTGAAAAGGGGGAAAAGGGAAAAATGGAAAAGGGGAAAATGGAAAAGGGGGGAAAGGGAAAAAGGAAAAGGGGAAAAGGGAATGGGAGAAAAAGGGAAAAAAGGGAAAAAGGGGAAAAGGGAAGAAAGGGAAGAAGGGAAAAGGGGGAAGAAAGGAAAAGGGAAAAAGAGAAAAGGGAAAAAAGGAAAAAGGGAAAAGGGGAAAAGGAAAAGGGGAAAAAAGGAAAAAGGGAAAAGGGGAAAAGAGAAAAGGGGGAAAATGGAAAAAGGTAAGGGAAAAAGGAAAAAAGGGAAAAAGAAAAAAGAAAGGAAGAAAGGAAAAGAAAGAAGGAAATAGTAAAAAGGAAAAAAGAAAAAAGGAAAAGGGGAAAAGGGAAAAAGGAAAAGAAAAAAAATGAAAAAGGAAAAAAGGGAAAAAAGAAAAAAGAAAAAGGAAAAAAGGGAAAAAAGAAAAAAGGTAAAAGGAAAAAAGAAAAAA